>NC_044037.1:27371206-27698661 GCF_901765095.1 Microcaecilia unicolor | reverse complement strand
CCCCCCCCGGTGCTGACGACCCTCCGCCCGCCATCGCTGAACCCCCCTGCCACCAACTTTGACCCCCCCTGCAGACGACCTTCTCGATCCCCCCTCCTGCCGCCAACCCGCCGTCGCCAACCTGCTGTCGCCTAACTTTGCAGGCGGGGGACCACAACCTCCGCCAGCCGAGCCGAGGTCATCTTCTTCCCAATCCCGTGCAAGGCTTCATTCTAGTCTGATGTCCTGCATGTGTAACGTGCAGGACGTCAGACTAGAATGAAGCCTTGCGCGGGATTGGGAAGAAAAGGACCTCGGCTCGGCGGGGGGGGGGGGGTTGGGGTCCCCCGCTAGCAAAGGTTGGCGACGGGGGTTGGCGGCGGGAGGAGGGGGTTGAGGGAGTCGTTGGCAGGGGGGTCCAGGGGCAAATCTACGGGGGCCCAGGCCCCCGTGGCCCCATACTGGCTACGCCACTGTTTTCAACCTCTTTATCAGTGACAAAAGTGCTTGAGGGGAAAATGTGCTCATTTGCAAGATACTAAAATTTGCAAGAGAATAAACAAGCCAGGAGGGATGGAAAAAAAAATGAAAGTGTGTGAGGAAACTGAAGGAATGGTCCTAAGTTTGGAAAATGAACTTGATTATGAACAGGGCTTTTTTTTTTTCCTAGTAAGAATGGTGCTGCTCCTTCTACTACTACTTCTTATCACTTCTATAGCGCTACAAGGCATACACAGCGCTGTACACCATACATGAAAAGACAGTCCCTGCTCAAAGAGCTCACAATCTAAATATGGAATGTTGCTAGTGGAATAGCAACATTTCATGTAGAATCTCAAATAGTAGCAACAGAATCTCCAGTAGTAGCAACATTCCATGTAGAATCTCAAGTAATAGCAACATTCCAGAATCTCAAATAGTAGCAACATCCCATGTTCCACTGCACTAACCACTAGGCTACTCCTCCACTAGCAACATTCCATGTAGAAGCCTGCCCTTGCAGATCAGCAACGTGGCCGCGCAGGCTTCTGTTTCTGTGAGTCTGACGTCCTGCACGTACGTGCAGGACGTCAGACTCACAGAAACAGAAGCCTGCGCGGCCACATTGCTGATCTGCAAGGGCAGGCTTCTATATTACTACTACTACTACTACTTATCACTTCTATAGCGCTACAAGGCATACGCAGCGCTGTACACCATACACGAAAAGACAGTCCCTGCTCAAAGAGCTCACAATCTAAATAAGACAGGTAAACAGACAGAACAACTAAGAGGTAAGGGGAATTAAAGAGGTGGGGATAAAAGGACAGGGCAAGTGAATAGAGGTTAGGAGTCAAAAGCAGGGTCAAAGAGGTGGGCTTTTAGTCTGGACTTGAAAACGGCCAAAGACGGGGCTAGACGCACAGGCTCGGGAAGTCTATTCCAGGTGTGAGGTGCAGCGAGATAAAAGGAACATAGTCTGGAATTAGCAGTAGAGGAGAAGGGGACAGGCAACAGGCAGCTCCTTGTGACTCTGGGCAAGTCACTTAACCCTCCATTGCCTGCCGCATAGAGCCTGCCATGAAGGGGAAAGCGCGGGGTACAAATGTAACAAAAAAAAAAAAAAAGAGAGATTTATCTACAGAACGGAGTACCCGAGGGGGGGTGTAGGGAGAGACGAGAGGTACCGGGGAGCAGCAGAGTGAATGCAGGAATGGTCCCAGTGGACAGTGAAAGATTGAGGATATGACAGACAAAAGGGTGACAGTAGGAGAGATGGTGTTAAGAAGGTGGGTAGGAATGGGATCAGAGGAACAGGCGTTGTTCCTCACATGCAGGGCCATCATTAAGGGGTGGAGTGACCACTGTGGGACTGCTCCACATTAGACATGCTCCCTGCAATTAGCCACAGTCTTTATAAAAAAAAAAAGCCAGCATTGCAAATTTCACTAGTGCATAGAATACACTGCTTGTTGAGGAAAGAGAACAAGCTGGACTGCTACAATTCCATACACAGAAATTACGTGCTCAACAAAAATCTCACCGTGGTCACATATATAAATAGAGATAGAGCCTTACCAACTACAGAATAAATGGCTGTTTATTAGAAATAGAAATGTGCAGACAAAAACTGAACTGGAGACCCCAAGCAGGGCAGGATTTGGGCATAAACAAACTAGGCAAATGCCTAGGGCACAAGCATTTAGAAATGCACTCTCTGATGTGGAGGTATAGCCTGATGGTTAGAGCAGTGGGCTGAGAACCAAGGGGGGGGGGGGGGGGCCCAGTCATATTCAAACCACAGGTAAATTTTGTTCTACCTTTATTATCTGAAAAGCTCAGCCTCTATAGCCGGAGCCTCCCACATTTTGCAGGGGCTGAGCTATTATGTTCTGGTTCCAGCAGGTGCCTCCATATTCTCTCCTTGGCCACCTGAGATTAGCTGAAGATACAGATTCTCTCCTAATTCTATCATCTTAGTGCCTACGAGCTTCTCTTGGGTTTTACTTAAAATCTGGGGAAATCTATGGCCCTCCCTATGCAGTGGCGTTCCTAGGGGGGCAGACACCCGGGGCAGCGCCCCGCGCCCCCCGATGCAGCACGGACCCCCCCGGGTGCAGCACCCCCCGATGCAGCGCGGACCCCCCCCCCGGGTGCACGCCGGGGGGGGGTGCCGCAGCACGCGCCTGCTCAGAGTTCCCTGACTTTGCGCGTTCACTGCAGCTCCCTCTGACCCTGGACAGGGAGTAACCTGTTCCAGGGCAGGGGAGCTGCAGCGAATGCGCGAAGTCAGCGAACTCAGGCGCGCGCCATGGCACCCCCCAGTGGTGTGCACCCAGGGCGGAGCGCACCCCCGCCCCCCCTTGGTACGCCACTGTCCCTATGATCTCTGAGGTTTAAGAGAAGTGGCAGGATGCTTTCCCATTGCAGTGGGCTCCTGCACACTTTAAATATTTGGGGGTCCATATCCCTGCAGACCTAAACTCACTATACTCGCTCGATGTTCTACCCCTATTGCAGTCAACAAGAACTAACTTGCAACTTTGGCAAATATCCTTTGTCCTTGATTGAAAGAGCTTATTTGGGGGGGCTCGTCACTAAGTGGCGGTAAGCCATTGCAGGCTTACCATGCGCCAAACAGGAACCATCGCCAGGCTTCCTCAGGGGTCCGGCGGATTTCCCGCCCAATTGGGCTCCTTTCCGTGACCTGTTGCGGCTTTTCCATGCCGTGTGCGGGTTGCGGGATTTTGGGCGGCTTTTTTTGGGGCCGGGCGCGGTTTTTTCGCTGGCCAATAGAAGCCCCACGGAGGCGGGCTTCCTGATGTCATTTGTATGGAAATGACTTTGTGTTTTTGGGCTGGTTTGGGGCTGGTTTTGGGCGGGGAAAATTTTTTTCATCTGGCAACACCCCACCCCCAGCAAGCTCCATTTCTGGTGCTACAAAAATATTTTATATATTTTTATTTTTGTAGCGCTGGTGTTAATCAGGCGGTGCCGTGCACTGCCCGGTTGCTGCCAGGTTAGCACAGGAGCCTTTACCGCCCCCCCCGAAATGGCCATGTGGTAAGTGGTTCACTTACCACACAGACATTCTTTAAAAGAAAAAAGAGAGACAGCTTTTTTACCTGCTTTGGTAAAAGGGGGCCTAGCGCGGCCCCTTTTACTGCAGTTTAGTAAAAAGACCCTTTAATATAATGATTGCACCTTGCTGGCTCTACATCTTTCAGATGTTACTCCTGTGCTCAGTTTTGAAGACTTTGCATCAGTGCCGTAGCGAGAGCAGCTGACACCTGGGCGGGTCACCGTTGCGCACCCCGCCGGAGCATGTACTTACATAGGAAAGCAGCGAGGGACGGGCAGGAGGGCCGAACTGCCCCGAGTGCACGTCGCTGGGAGCTGCGTCGGCTCCGCTGGTTCCCTGCTCTCTGTGCCCTGGAACAGGAAGTAACCTGTTCCGGGGCAGAGAGAGAGCAGGGAACCAGCGGAGCCGACACCCCCCAGCGGCGTGCACCGGGGCGGACCGCCCCACCGCCCCCCCTTCCTACGCCACTGCTTTGCATTCATAGGGACATAGGATGGAAATGGTTTAGAAAACAGGCACAAATGATAAAGGGGCTGTGACACAAAACGACAAAGAAAGGCTTGAGATGCTTAAAATGCACTTGCTGGAGGAAAAGGGAAGAGAGAGGATATGATAGAAACTTTTAAATATTTGATGGAGTCAGGAAGGTGAAATCTTCCACAGAACAATTCAAGGACATGAAGTCATGATATGAAATTGCAGAGGACAATGAACAGACATTTCTTGATTGAGAGTGTGGCTGGTGCCTGGAACACATTACAGGCAGAGGTAGAGAGAGAATTTGAAAAATACTTACAAGACAGGCTTGGAGCTGAGAGTAAAGAGTAGATGGAGGTAACGGGTAGATGATATGAAAGATAAGGATATACCTGGAATGGTCGAAGGGGGCGGTGAAGGGTACAGGGTTCAGAGATCAGGCAGGGACATGTTGCAGGTAGCTAGCGTTCATTTAAGCCAGGGTCTTCAACTCCAGTCCTTGAGGTCCACAACCCAGCCTGGGTTTCGGGATTTCCACATTGAATATGTATGAGATCTATTTGCAATCACTACTTCCATTGCATGTAAATAGATCTTATACAAATTGTGGAAATCCTGAAAACCAAGCTGGGTTGTGGACCTTGAGGACTGGATTCAAGGATCTCTGGTTTAAGCAATGGGGATTTGTATACTCATCTTCCTCAGGGGTAGAACACCACAGAAAGAGAGAAAGAGAGTCTCAGTCTGGGTAGATTGAATGGTTCAGTTGGTCTTTTTCTGTGGTCATTTACTATGTTACATCCTCTAAATAAATCATAGCTTATTTTTATTTTATTTAAAAGTTTCTTATATCCCACCAATCTAGGCGGCTTAAAATCATATACATAATAAAATAAAATAAAAAAAAAACAGACTTTATACAAATTACAATGAGTAAAATTACATAAAGATAAAAATAAATTTAGCATACATGCAAAGGCTCATAATCAAAAGAAAAAAAAGGTAAAAAAATGGCATAAGTGGCTGATTGATGTGTTTCTCACATGAAAATGTTTAAACCATATAATCATACCTCCCTCCAACAACATTTAAGTCCGATATTCACCAAAAAGCACATTTTCAGAAGGGGCATTCGGGGGCATGTTGTAGGCGTGAGATGGGCAACGTTACAACATGGCCTTTTTTTTTTTTTTTGCGATAATGGATAGCAAAAGGATTTCCTGGGGCCTGAAAGAAAACCATTGTGATTTCGACCTGCTTTAAAAACATCTAGGCCGAGGCCCAAACTGTCTTGGACCCATTGTAAATTTGCTGAGTTGGAGAGTGGAGAGATGGAAGTGGCTGTTTGTGAGGAAGGGTGGAGAGTTGCCCATTGATTTGTTACCTTTGTTTGTTTGCCCCAGTCTGAACCTTTTGACCCTGTTTGATCCGCCCATCCTTCTAGCCACCTCTGCTGGGACGATGTGTGAGCTGAGGTGGCCATGGAGACAGAGAATGGCATGGTGCTAGGGTTACCATATTTTGTCCCCCCAAAAGGAGGACACATGCCCTGCCCCCACCACACACCCCGCCCCCTTTCACACCCACCCACCTCCTTTCATACCCTCGCTCCGCCCCCTGTCACATTTTACCCTCCCCCTGTCACACACCCCGTCACACCCCCTCCCCTCACTTCCTTCCCCTTACCTTACTACTGCCCTGGTGGTCTAGTGACCTCTTTGGGCAGGGGCAGGAAAGAGCCCCCTCTTTCCTGCCCGGAGCGCTGCCCTGCATGCATCCTTTCTGTTGCCGATCTTGGCGCCGATTCAAAATGGCCACCGAGAGTTGAAGTCTTGCAAGGTCACTTCAACTTTCGGTGGCCATTTTGAATCAGCGCCGAGATCGGCAACAGAAAGGATGCATGCAGGGCAGCGCTCCGGCAGGAAAGAGGGGGCTCTTTCCTGCCCCGAAGGCGGAAGAGGTCACTAGACCACCAGGGCAGTAGTAAGTAAGGGGGGAGGCTAGCAATCTGCTCGTTTGTCCGGATTTCTGGACAAATGGGCAGGCTGGCGAGCAGGTCGTCCTATAGGACGGCCCGCCCACCAGCCTGCCCGTTTGTCCAGAAATCCGGACAAACGGGCAGATTGGCAAAACCCCCGGTTGCCCGGACATGTCCTCAAAAAGAGGACATGTCTGGGTAAATCTGGACATATGGTAACCTTACATGGTGCCCTTACTGTGGAGCTTGCATTGCTCCTAGCAAGAAAGAATGGGCAGTGGGGTAAGGCATGTGTGCCTTTGGTTGCTGCATGTACTTTTGTGAACTGCTGCCTATGCTCTCCCTATGTCCCCCTGGGCACTCCGCTCTGCAGATAGATCTCTCTTGTCTGTCCCTTCTCCTCTACTGCTAATTCCCGACTCCGTTCCTTTTATCTTGTTGCACCTCATGCCTGGAATAGACTTTCCGAGCCTGTACGTCTAGCCCCGTCTTTGGCCGTTTTCAAGTCTAGGCTAAAAGCACACCTCTTTGACACTGCTTTTGACTCCTAGCCACTACTCACTTGCCCTGTACCCCACCTCTTTAATTCCCTTACCTCTTAATTGTTCTGTCTGTTTACCTGTCTTATCTAGGTTGTAAGCTCTTTGAGCAGAGACTGTCTTTTCGTGTATGGTGTACAGCACTACGTATGCCTTGTAGCACTATAGAAGTGATAAGTAGTAGTAGTAGTATGCTGTGAGGCAGCATGCTGGGGCTGGGGGAGGGGGGTTAGGGGGTCCAGATATGTGTAGCCCCTCATTTCAGCATTTATTTTTTAGTGAATGGGGCCCCATAATGACTTGTTATTGGATAATATGGACATTCTGATTCAACCAATGTTTTGTTATTCTTTGTAATGAAAAATCAATTAAATTTATTGCAACAACAAAAGGACCTCATTGTAAGTGCCCTGCCTATGTGTGGTGCTTGCACATGAGTGGTGATATGATCTTGGGGGCAATGCTTCAAACTCACCTTTCCAGGCTGCTCTGTATGGATGCCCATGGAGACATTGTTGGGTGACAGGTGGTGGAGGCTCTTGAAGCTCTCTCTCTTGTGCCCGAGACACAACCTCTGTACAGAGAAATTTGGCTGCCAGTGCAGAGACTTTGCTCTGCACACTGAGGAACATTTTTCCACGTGCAGAGGTATATATTGGAGGAGTGGCCTAGTGGTTAGGGTGGTGGACTCTGGTCCTGAGGAACTGAGTTTGATTCCCACTGCAGCTCCTTGTGACTCTGGGCAAGTCATTTAACCCCATTGCCTCAGGTACAAATAATACCTGTATATGTAAGCCACATTGAGCCTGCCGTGAGTGGGAAAGCAGCGTTGGGTACAAATATAACTAAAAAAAAAATATGAATGTTTTGCATGTGAAGGAAATGTTCTGCCATTGCCATGGATGTTTTCTCGATGCGGGGACCAGTACCACCATTGTACGTTTCGCATAGTATATTTCAGATTGGCGGAAACATTTACCTCAAAATGTCTATGATGTTTGCAGAACGTCTTTTCATTAAACACTTTTTAAATTGTTTAATTGTAGACCAAGCAGATTTGCAAACACAAAGTACCCATGTACATTATATTTGAATGCTAGAGCACTGTGCAACTAAACGAGAGATGTAAGCTTGTATGTTTCAAAATAAGAGAGCTCATTCAATTAGCTGCATTTCAATTACTGCACATAGATTTTTTTTTTCTTTAAAGAAATTCTGGGGTCTCCAACCATATTTGTGAAACATCCCGTGAACATCACTTTTCCATGCTTCCAAAGCACACAGTTAATGAAACTATATGCATACTTTCAGGCAGCTAGAAATCCATCCAATATAACAGGGAAATGGAAACATTTGCCCAGTATAGGAGGTAGTTACTAAGCTGCAGTAAAATAGTGAATGAGAATCACTGACCTATGGTATTTCAGTATTGCAGGTTAGGATCTGTAGAAATTTGCTTTGCTACAGCTGGCAACATTGTGCATTCCTGGCTGCAGTCAAGTAGATAGTGGACCCCAAGCTGGACCCATTAGTTCTCAATAGGGCCAGCGGTGGGATACATAAGCCCACTCATCCAACATCGCTAACACCAAATCTCCCCATCCCCTCCCCCATTCACAGCTTAATATGTAAATCACTTTGATGGCATCGCCCTAAGCATTTAATCAAATAAAGACAAACTTGAACCTTGAACAGCTCTAAAAATCACATACCCTTTATTTCCCCCCCTCCAAATACCCAACACACCAAGGCATACCCCTATTCCCAAACTCCTGACACTCAAAATCACATCCCGCTATTCCCAAGACCCTCAGCACAAAAAAGCACATCCCCCCCCTTTAGTTTCCCCCCAACATCCACCCAGGCTTTCCTGGTGGTTAGCAAAGGGGACTAGAGCGATCTCCAGTGGCTCCTACCAATGGTAGCTGGGTTCAAAACAGTGTCAGTTGTAGTCTTGCAGTACTACCACTAGGGTTCAAACTACCAAAAAAGGGGTGCTCCTTTGAATGTTGGGGTGCCAGAGGGTGGAATGTTGGGGGCTACATCTAAGAGTTGGTGGTGGTGGGGGCCCAAGTTCAGGCATCTGATCCAGCCCCTTTATGAGGCTCCACAGCACATTAGGCCATGCATTTGCAGTCTGATGCTCGCAGGAAAGGAAATTATTGCCTGGTCAGAGTTGACATTATTTGATTTGCATAATAAAGTGCTTTGCATGCATTTGCATGCTTTGCATTTTAATATATAGCTTGCATTGTGATAAATTAATATGCAAATAGCACAGGATGTTGCCATTGTAACACACATTAAATGATAAAATTCCTGCTTTAACTCATTGTACACCGCTTTGGGTGAATCTCTTATTATTATTATTTATTGCATTTGTATCCCACATTTTCCCACCTATTTGCAGGCTCAATGTGGCTTACGTAGTTTTATTAACATTGTCGTTCCAGGATATCAGGTACATTTAGTAATGTGCAGAGATTAAGTATAGGAAGAAGAAGGGTAATTAGGGTAGGTGTAGAAGGTGGGCTTTCATAACTGAGTGGGTTGGTGAGGTGGATTAGTGAGGTTGTAGGTTCTCATTGTAGACCTTGTTGAAGAGATATGTCTTCAGAGATTTGCGAAAGATAGTTGTTTTTCGATTGTTTTCAGGTCTGTAGGTAATGCATTCCATAGCTGCGTGCTCATGTAAGAGAAGGTAGTGGTGTGCATCAGCTTGTATTTTAGTCCTTTACAGCTGGGGAAGTGCAGGTTGAGAAATTTGCGGGATGATCTTGTGGCGTTTCTGGGGGTAGGTCCACAAGGTTTAACTAACTAACTAACTACTAACTAACTAACTAACTAACTAACTAACTAACTAACTCATTACTACCTACCCCTCTATGTCACAGAAAACTCCATTTAACATAGTTATTTGACACTCTGTATCCCACGGCTGTATAATTAAGACTTCTGAGGTCAATATTGAAAGGGATTTAACTAGGTAGGAAAGGCTTATTAATGAATAAAAGCATTAAAACAAGCAACAAAAAAAGGCCCTTCTTTGCTGAAAAATTAATTGTAGCTCAAATGCTATATTTATTTTTCCAGGTGTCAAGAAAAAACTGCCACTTTACATGGCAGAGCAGACCATCATGGGAAAAACATGGCAGTGTGGGGGGGGGGGGGCAACAGTGGCAGCGGCGATGGCAGTGGAGGGGCAGAGGTGGGTGGGGAGGCGGTGGCAGCGGGGGGCGGTGGTGGGGAGGCGGGTAAAAATATGCCTCCCACTTTGGTCTCTGGCCCCCCTCCCCTAGAGGTCTGGCTACACCCCTGGTGGCAAGTGGTTCACTTACTGCATGGTCATTTTGGGCCTCTGCACACATCAAAATACACACTGATGCTAGCAGAGGCCCTCTTTTACCACAGCTTAGTAAAAGGATCCCTTAATTTCTACCCCTGTGCGGCAGCCACTACAGCGGCTTAGTAAACAGGGGGGTTAATTAGCACCCCGGTATCTGCCAATTTATCCTTCACTGCTTTACAAAGAATATTCTAAACAACTAAGCATGAAAAACTCCATAGTACCTCTAAAATTAGCATTTTAATGTGGGTGTTTACTGTCAAAAGTATTCTGCATGTAATTATTACTGAGAATATTAAAACTGATTGGAATGTCATTTCTGTCCAGAAATCAAATGTTGTCACTTTTGAAAGTGGTTCACATACTTGTAAACGATAAAGAATATGCAACGGGCTAATTTCCTTTTTGTATCTAATAGTTTAAAAAAAAATTAATTGACTTATTAATTGTTAAGTAATTTGAATGATATTTTTAAAGGCTGCATAGCAAAGTATGAAAACAGCCATCTGTTCTAGTCAGGACGTGTATAGTTTAAAAATCAAACACAGAGAGGAACTGATACCTAAAATAGATAGTGTTTTTCAGCTGAATGGAAATCAACAAGGTGAAGGAGGCTAAAATTCCCTTCAAGTGTCTTGACCTCTGAGCCTTTTTTTTTTTTTTAAGTTTCTTCAATACCTTCGGTGCTCAGAAGTTATTTTCTCCATCACATTGTCTGGGCTGCTACTCCGAAACTAGAAAGACTCCAGGGTTCTTGGCGCATAAAAAACGGCAGTGGATCTTTGCCAGAAAACATTAATCACTGCTTGCGGCAGCTTGAAAAGGGCAGAGGCGAGCTAGCATGTCATAGAAACATCAGCGCCGCAGTACTGTTTCAGAAGAACAAACAGAAGGGGGGAAAAATAGTTTTATTTGACCAAGATCTACAAAACTGAACTGCAATGAAAAGTAGACAAATACCATTTCGTTATTATGTTTTTCATTAAATTGCAATGTTTTATTGTCTTGCTTTTATTTAATTCATCTGTATCCAGAAATGTCTATAATTTTTGCTTCACAGGGTAGAGGTTCCTATGGTTTCCTATGATTTGTCTTTTTGTGTATGTATAAGTGGGCTTTTATTTTGTTTAGCAAATATAATACACATGAAAGAGGCACCACGGAGTACGAAATGCTATAGTTTAATCGTGTTTTGAATCCTCATTCAATTAGGCTGATTTTCGATAAGTTGGTGCTGTAGTGAAGTGAACAATATTTTAAACAAGCAAAGCAAGCCATATACATTTAGATTTGATTACTTGTCTTTCCAAATATGATGCTCAAGGTAAGGAACAGTAGATATTTCCCTGACAAAAGATGGCTTATATCATAAGTTTGTACCGGAGGTAGTAGAAGGTACAGTCACTTGTCCAAGGTCACAAGGATTGTTCATGGGAGAGGGGAGATTTGAACTCTGATCTGACTGTCTTGTTGCCTACTGCTCAGATATTTCTTTTCGGACCGGACCTTACTGAAACGGCCTCACCCAAATGAGATGGTCCCAGGACCTTGATCTACCTTTTTCCCGAACTGCAGCCTGATTGTTCCACGGACAGATAAATGATTAAGGGGCTCATTTTCGAAAGAGAAAAACATTTAAAAAGTGGCATAAATCAGCATTTGGATGTTTTGCTTGCCAGAATGTTCAAATTGCTATTTTTGAAACCAGCGGCGTACCAAGGGTGGGGCAGTGGGGGCAGTCCGCCCTGGGTTCATGCTGCTGGGGGGGGGGGGTGCAGAGAGCTCCGCTGGTTCCCTGCTCCCTCTGCCCCGAAACAGGTTACTTCCTGTTCCAGGGCAGAGGGAGCAGGGAGCCAGCGAGCCGAGAGCCGAGCAGCTGCTCCCAGCAGCTAAAAATGTACCTGGGATGTGTGTGTGTGTCATTGCGCCGGAGGGGGGGGGGGGGAGGTCGTGCTGCACCCGGGGGGGGGGGGTGCTTTGGCTATCTGCCCC
This sequence comes from Microcaecilia unicolor, assembly GCF_901765095.1. NCBI lineage: Eukaryota > Metazoa > Chordata > Amphibia > Gymnophiona > Siphonopidae > Microcaecilia > Microcaecilia unicolor. The sequence continues at coordinate 27,686,788 of NC_044037.1, read as the reverse complement.
GGGTGGCAGCCGACCTAGGATCGTCACTGTTTGAAACCTATTTTGCATACGTTTATCTATGCAATTCATCTGCAGTGCATCCAAATCACAAGCAAGTGTGTCAGGGGCATGTCGGGCGTGGCGTTCCTAACACATGGACGTTTTTCTGTCATAATGGAACAAAACCAAAACGATAAGGGCTACAATTTAAATGTTTTGGTCTGGACCTGTTTTACCACGACTAAGTCAGTAAAAGGTGCCCTAAATGACCACTGGAGGAATAAAGGAATGACACTCTCTTACACCCCCACTGATCACTGACCCCCTCCCACCCCCATAGATGTGAAAGAAATAGTACATACCAGCCTCTATGACAGCCTCAGATGTTATAGCCAATCCTACTGGAGCAGCAGGCAGGCCCCTGGAGTTGCCTAGTGGTTCGTGTAGTGCACTGTAGAGAAGGAGACCCAGGCACATACCTCACTCCAACTGTTACACCTATGGTGGAAAGTGTGAACTCTCCAAAACCCACCAAAAACCTACTGTTCCTACATATAGGTGACACCTGCAGCCATAAGGGCTATTGTAGTGGTGTACAGTTGGGTACAGTAGATTTTAGGTGGGTTTTGGAGGGCTCACCATACAATATAAGGGGGAAATGGTGAAATGTGTACCTGGGAGGAGTAGCCTAGTGGTTAGTGCAGTGGACTTTGATCCTGGAGAACTGAGTTCAATTCCCACTGCAGCTCCTTGTGACTCTGGGCAAGTCACTTAACCCTCCATTGCCCCTGGTACAAAATAAGTTCCTGAATATATGTAAACCTCTTTGAATGTAGTTGCAAAAACCTCAGAAAAGCAGTATATCAAGTCCCATTTCCCTTTCCCCCTTTCCCTTATGTTATGACATCACAATATCAGAAGTGAGCCAAGTATCGGGCAATCAAGCCATTGTGACATCACTGATGAGGTTGACTCTTATTGGTGGAATGAGTGGAGGAGTAGCCTAGTGGTTAGTGCAGTGGACTTTGATCCTGGAGAACTGAGTTCAATTCCCACTGCAGCTCCTTGTCACTCTGGACAAGTCACTTAACCCTCCATTGCCCCTGGTACAAAATAGGTACCTGAATATATGTAAACCATTTCCCTTTCCCTTTATGGGAAGTCCACTGCAGTGCCCTCTAGGGTGCTCCACTGCTCTGCTGGGATGTCTGTGTGGCCAGTCTACTAAGAATGCTGGCTCCTCCTACATTCTAATGGTTTGATTTTGTGCATTTTTCACTTGGAGATTTTTTTTTTTTGAAAACGAACCAAAAGATAAAAGCACACAGCACAAAATCCTCTAGCAAGTTAGATGTTTTGCTATTTCGAAAATCGCTATATTCATTACTTGGATTCTGGACATTTTAAACAAAACATCCAAAGTCAGACGTCACATTCAAAATGCCCTCCACGCTACCAGTTGGATAGATTTGATCAGCCCAATAGTACTTGATAGCCTCCTGTGCCCTGGGCTGCTGTCACTTAGCTCTGTTTCTTTGCAGAGTCTTCTGGTGTTAAGAACTGTAGGTGCTGGAGGAAGCCAGAAACTGCAATTTGTAGCAGTCCAGTCGAGCACTCTGACTATTGACAGTGGTTGGGGATCTATGGGCCTCTTTTCCTAGCAGCAGAAACTTATTCACATGATACTTCTCATCTACTTCTTTGCTGTGCAGGAGCAACACTGAGGGGAATAATCGAACGGCGCCGGCGAAATAGATTGCCGGCGATCTATTTTGGTGGTGCTGCAAACAGCTGCCCAAACTGTATTACCGAAAAAAATGGCTGGCCATCTTTTCTTTCGATAATACGGTTTGGCCCGGCCAAATGCCAGAGTTCGCCGGGTTTGAGATGGCTGGTTTTGTTTTTCAGAAATAATGGAAACTAAAAGCGGCCATCTCAACCCGGCTAAATCCAAGGCATTTGCTCATGGGAGGAGCCAGGATTTTGTAGTGCACTTGTCCCCCTGACATGCCAGGACACCAACTGGGCACCCTAGGGGCACTTCTAAAAATTAAAAAAAAACCCCATTAAAATAGCTCCCAGGTGCATAGCTCCCTTAGCTTTGGTGCTGAGCCCCCCAAATCCCCCCCAAAACCCACTCCCCACAACTCTACACCATTACCATAGTCCTTATGGGTGAAGGGGGGCACCTACATGTGGGTACAGTGGGTTTTGGGGGGGTTTGGAGGGCTCAACAAACACCACAAGTGTAACAGGTGGTGGTGGGGGGGGGGGGGTGGGCCTGGGTCCGCCTGCCTGAAGTCCACTGCAACCAACAAAAACTGTTTCAGGGACCTGCATACTGCTGTCAGGGAGCTGGGTATGACATTTGAAGCTGGCGTACAGGCTGGCAAAAAAGGTTTTTATTTTATTTTTTTGTGTGTGTGTGTGTGTGTGTGTGTGGGGGGGGGGGGGGGGTTGGTGACCACTGGGGGAGTACAATGAGGTCATCCCCCATTCCCTCCGGTGGTCATCTGGTCAGTTGGGGCACCTTTTTGAGGCTTGGTCATGAAAATAAAAGGACCAAGTAAACCCAGCGAAATACTGATTAACGCCGCTTTTTTTCCCACTATGCGCTAAAGCTGGCCATCTGGTAGCCACGCCGATGCCTGCCCATGTCCCGCCTTCACTACGCCGCCGAACGCCCCCTTGAACTTTCGTGGCTTGGCGATGGGAAAGCGGCGATGGTGTCAAAAAAGCAGCTTTTGATTATACCAATTTCGCCGCTTTTGAGAGATCGCCAGCCATCTCCCGATTTATGTCGGAAGATGGCCGGCGATCGCTTTCGAAAATAAGCCCAACTGTCATGTAGATTAGATGAGGAATTAAGTTAAACAAGTTTGGACAGGTGCACCCTTTGCACTTGCATTATGTATGACATGGGGAGGTTGTGCTTATCCCACCTTCCCTTTCCCATTCTCCCTCTCCTTGCTCTCTTTTTTTCCACTCTCTTTTTATTGTCGTGTTGCTATGCTGCGCATATGCACCCATGATGGTAGATCACAAATCATGTATTAAATAAATTAATGGGCAGGAGCAGGGCCAGATTTAAAATGTTGGCCCCCATAGGCAAGATTGGAAAGCAGTGAGGAAAGGAGGCTTCTCGCTTTCTGTTCTATGCTTAAATTCAGAACTGAGCAAGAGTGAATGTTTTGTGTGTGTGTGTGTGAGAAAAATTGATTTCATTTATTTAGCTCACACCTTTTTCAGTAGTAGTTCGAGACAAGTTACATTCAGTTATACAAATATTTCCTATCCCTGAAGGGTTTATAATTTAAGTATGTACCTTGCCCAAGATCACTAGGAACAGCAGCTGGATTTGAACTGGGCTTCCCTGGGGGTCCTTTTACTAAGCTGTGTAAGGCTCTATGCACGCACAATGCATGCCAAAATGGAGTTACTGCCCGGCTACCATGTGGCTCTTGTGGTAATTTCATTTTTGGTGCGCATCAGATACGTGCGGCCAAAAAAATAATCATTGTTGGACGCGCATATCAGATGTGCGCCAAGTAGCATTTGGTGCGTGAAGGTCATTACCGCCGGGTTACTACGTGAGACTTTACCACTTGGTCAATGGCTGGCGGTAAGGTTGCAGACCCAAAATGGACGCGTGGCAATTTTGATTTCGCATGTCCATTTTCAGCAAAAATTAAAAAAGGTCTTTTTTTCAAGCGCGCCAAAAACTCGCGCCTACACTACCACAAGCCATTTTTCAGTGCGCCTTTGTAAAATGACCCCTAAGTTACTCTTGCACATGTATATGTGCATAATAGAGAGGTAAGAACTCATATCAGTGGGGCAGTGTATGTGTAAGGGTTTGCTTGTAATTGAGCCTGTAGGCTTATAGGTTAGTGAGGAAGGCAATCCACCAAGGTGGATGAACACAAACTCCCACGTAAACTAGACTATCAAACAGGCAGTGGGAAATGGACCAATGACTCCAGGGAGACTGTGAATAAAGTTGTTTTCATCATCACCATAGTCCCGTCTCCCTGGAGTCATTGGTCCATTTCCCACAGGCTTATAGGTTAGTGACTGGAGACTTGTGGTTGAGCCCAGAGACTGTTTAGATGGAGCCCCAGTTCCAGGAAACATGACCATGAATGGCAGAAGTCTAGCTCCTTCCCTCAGAGAAGTCCATTGGGCCAGAAAGAGTGACAGTATATAAGAAGCACAGCCAGATACAGTGTTGCTGGTTCAATAGTTTTGCAGTGGGCCTGTCCTGCATTTACTGCTGTAAAGCTCCTTGCATTGTTACTTACTCCACGTTTGGTTCCTGCTCTACCTGTACTTCCTGTCCAGTGCCTGACTCTTGCTCCACAGTTGGTTCCTGCTTTACTGTTTTCCCCAATGAAGCTACTAAGTAATAAATTTAAATCAAAAACCGGAGAAAATATTTCTTCACTCAACATGTAATTAAAATTTGGAATTTGTTGCCAGAGAATGTGGTAAAAGCAGTTAGCTTAGCAGGGTTTAAAAAAGGTTTGGCTAATTTCCTAAAAGAAAAGCTCATATGCCATTATTAGGATGGACTTGGGAAAATCCACTGCTTATTTCTAGGATAAGCAGCATAAAATCTGTTTTAGTATTCTGGGATCTTGCCAGGTACTTGTGACCTGAATTGACCACTGTTGGAAACGGGATACTGGGCTTGATGGTCTTTCGGTCTGTTCCAATATGGCAATGCTTATATTCTTATGGTGGTTCCTGATCTTGCCAAGTCTTTGCCTTTCTTGACCCTGCTCTGGGCCTAGCCTTTCTATCCACAGCCTTGTCCAGGGTAGGCCCTCATAGTATGCTTATGTGAGAGCAGGGACTTGGCATGGCCTGATGCCTTCCACCTTCTAACTCTGTGGAGACTGTTTTATTTGGCTGTTGTATTATACCATGTGTATGCAAAAAACAAAAAGGCACAAAAACTGTTTACTGCCAACAAACAGAAAAGCAGAGAGAGTTTAGAAATTTATTGGAACAATACCCGACGTGGCCACGTTTTGCCCTCAGGCTGCGTCAGGGGTAAAACTATGACAACAAAACAAAATATAAAACCATATATAACCATACATATGCATATATAATTCATTACCCATAATAAAATATAGACAAATCACATATACAATATAATGTTTAAAATCACATATATAATCCATAATAATCAATTTTAAATCAACATGTATAAAAATCAAATCAATAATATTGACATATTGCAAAACATAAAATATAATAAAACATATATATTTTTTTCCAAAGCATATAGAGGGGCCAAAATTGATTCCCTTATTACATTGGGATATCAAGCTGGATATAAATTTCTTAACTCTCTCTGCTTTTCTGTTTCTTGGTATTATACCATGTGTACGTAAGGGGCGTATCTGAACTGTGGCGGTAGGGGGGGCCAGGGCCAGAGTGAGGGGGCACATTATAGCCCCCCCCCACCGCCGCCGCCGCCATTGCCGATCCCCCTCCCCAGCCGCTGCCATTGCCAACCCTCCCCCTCCGTTGCTCGCCTACCTTCGCTGGCGGGGGACCCCAACCCCCGCCAGCCGAGGTCCGCGTCCTCCTGCCGCTGCCGGCTGCCTTTAAAAGAATTCCGTCAGCTGGCGGGGACCCCCGACCCCCGCCAGCCAAGCCGAGGTCCTTTCATTTTTTCACTGAAGCTGGCGCCGAAAGTTTCTTTTGAGCCGGACGTCGCTGCAGGCGAGCAACGGAGGGGGAGGGTTGGCAGCGGTAGGGGGGTCCAGGGCGAAATCTGCGGGGGCCCAGGCCCCTGAGGCCCCACGCAGATACGCCCCTGGTGTACGTAGTTTAGTGCAACACCTTATTGAAACTGTGTTAATTAAGAAAATGACTTCAGAACCTGCTTATCTATTGTATGAGCATTTAAAAGTTAGAGCTACTGATAGCGATGATATCTCTGTATAATCTAGCTAACAACTGTTTAATCATTACACACTCGTAGATAATTAAAGATGTTGTTCACATATGTTTTAAACATTTTTAAATATTTACTTAGGTATACTGTAGCATTAGGAACATCCAGATATGTGCCTGACCGTGTTAGTTGTTTCTGCCCACCTTGTTCATTTTGGCTCTGTATATTTAAATTTGTCCAGCTATACGCCATTTATGCAGGAAACTGAACTCGCCATATTGAGTGTTCAAGAGGTAGTATGGCGATGACGGGTAAGTTAGGTTCCTATTCCCATCCTGCTTAAGGGTCTTGAGTGACCTACAACCTAAGACACCCTACTACCAGGGCCCTAATACCATCTATATATATAAAAGGCAACCCCAACGTTCTGAAGCCTCCACGGAAGTTGAGGCGCCCGAGATATCCGGTGTGCCCTGGAGTGTCTGCACCGCCCTCGCGTCAAAACGTCATGATGCGTCAAAACGTCATGACGTCGAGGGCGGAGCTATTGACACTCGAGGGCCGAAACGGCCCACAGCGAACAAGGCAAGTAGCTTCGAGGGACGGAGGGAGGGAGAACAAGGCAAGTAGCTTCGAGGGACGGAGGGAGGGGGCCCTTGCTAGCGCCCGTTTCATTCCGCTCAGAAACGGGCATTTTTTCCTATATTTTAATAACTGATATGGTGATTGGTACAGTTCAGTACAGAAAAGAAGGCGATACACAGATCCTAGGTGCAGGACTAGGCCGTGGTTCACGTTTCTGGCGACTTACGAGTCGCAATCTTTTAACCAACACAGATAACAAAAATTGGGTTTCTTTGCTTAGCCAGAGGGAACAAGACCCACTTCCCAAGTTCAATGTGAAGCCCTTCCAGGAAGGCCTTCAAGGGGGGAGATGAAGAAATTGCAGCACGGTTATGGATCAAGGGATGTTGTGAAAGGTGAAGGCCGACCAAACTAACAGACGTGACTGTAGTTAGAACGGTATGTGAACAGGAGTTCAGGAAACAGAACATGAGGTAATAGATAAAGTAGCAGGGAGTTTTTGGCTGTACAACATAAGAGAAAAAGATGATGAGTGAAAAGAATGAACTAATCTTTTTCTGAAAGGGCTTTGTGTAGAAACAATATATAAGTGGCAGCATGATTAGTAAATGTTTGAGACAGTCTCAGCCAATACTTTTGTATAAGCTAACTATACTCCTAGGAGAATTTTTTAAATTCTGTACACTCTATTGGTAAGCTAATAAATTGCTTTTCTCATACGTGGCCTGGTCTTTTATCATTCCAGTCTTTTACCGGGATATGTATGATTATTGGGATGGTGGTAAAAAGACCTAAATCTTGACTTTCTCTTTGAAAATTAGCTTGAAAAAAATTACCTCCTTTAAAAGCTGCAGAGGTTGTTCTGTGGGGGGGGGGGGGGGGGGGGGGGGGGGGGAAATACATTTAGAAAAAGAAAATCTGAGTGATGATATGCTTGTTGTGCGTGTACAGTAAAAGGTCACAGTAGGTTTTTTCAGGCAAAGAACTTACTGAACTCTTTTGAGTATGTTGTGATTCATAAGAAATAAAGTAAAGTAAAAGGACCAGACAGGCACCAAGAGCAGAACCAATCAGGGTACAGAGCAGGCCACAGGGAAGCATATTAAGTAGCTCAGTGTGGTCCCTGACCGTAGCCTTTTGAGGGCCTTGCAGGGCTATGGGGGATGAATTAAAGACACAGTTGGGGATCACAGTGGTGGGTGGTAGTGGTTGTCCTAGCTGTAGAAACTTGGAGAGGGTGGATAGGAGGGACAAGAGCTTTGGAGAGGTGTGGGTGTGATATTACGGGCAGTGGCGTTCCTATGCTGGCTGCCACTCAGGGTGGAACACTGATACGCACGCACCTGGCGCATCACCCCACAGGTGCATCACCTCCACACACCCTCAGCGCATCACTTCCTGGGGGTGCAGGGAGCAGTCGCACGGCTGTCGGCTCCGCCAGTTCCCTGCCCCAGAACAGGAAGTATTGCCAGAGGGAGCAGGGAACCGGTGGAACAGACAGCTGTGCAGCTGGTCTCTGCGCGCTTGGTACGCCACTGAATACGGGAAAATGCCTTGTCTAAGTGAGAGTGTGCCTGACCTTGTTATTAAACAGGATGAGTGTACTTGTGGAAGAATTAGTATGTTCTCCTATAAGGCTACTACTTTCAGGAAATGAGTTGGGGGAAATTCTTTAATTTGGCGCCAAGACGTAGGCGTCACTATGGGACGTCAGAACGACGTGTGCTTAGCGCCAATTCTACAGTGGAACTTAGTTGCACCTAAGTCATTTATAGAATACTAACGCAAACCTGCTTTGCCGTGCCAAACGTCAGGCGCATCTCGAGAGACTTGAAACTGCGAGAACAACCCAAACTTCTGGCACCACGTGGCTCATGCTTACAGAGAGCTGAGTCGCAGTGCAGAAGCAGGAATCCGGCTGTAAGCATCACAAGAACTGCCAAGCTTCTGAGGGCCAGAAAAAAGCACCAGGTGGGCCAGGATCTGGCTCTTGGGCTGTAGGTTGGACACACCACTGCCGGTTAGTGCTGCCAATGAGGTAAGCAAGTGGCACATACTTCTAGGTGCCCATTTATGGAATTGCCCCATACAAGTCTCATTTTAAACATCCTTGTTTGAGACATTGCATTGCAACTTTGGGCACTCAAAACTAAGGCCTCTCTGTGGAGAGTCCCAGGTGATGATCAAGAAGATAGGTGAAGAGTGACTAGTGTTGTCTAATCTTTGTGTTTTGCTCTGAGGTGACAGTTTGGTAAGTTGACAGTTGGTCATAAAGAAGGGCTGTGCCAAGACAGATGGCAGAAAGGAGAATTTAAGGCCTGGTTTAAAAAGAAAATTGATACAAAAAGTGGCCCTCGTCAGAGCTGTTGACATTGCTAAACAGAGAGCTGTCTTCTAAAGTGTTAAAGTGAAGCTCCGATCTGTAAGGTGTGTGTGAGTTTGTGCTTGGAAAAAAAAAATCTAAATTGAGGTAGGTGGGAGTAAATGATAAGAGGTAACCTTGAGCAGCTGGGACTTTTCTCCTCCGCCAGGGATTGAATTTAAAGTTGAGTGTGGGAAAGTGTAATTTACGACATTGGCCCTGATTATAAAAGGAAAACATTGGCTGTTATTGTTAAGTCTGCCTGATCTCTGAACTGAAAGAATAATCTGTCAGTTGTCAAGAATTTAAGTTAGCAGAGTTTGTAGTGGGGCAGACAAAGTAAAGAAATAAAACCCTTCACAGAAGTTTTATCTTGAGACAAAGTCAGCAGGTTACAAAGAAATGTAAAAGTAACTGGCTAACAGAGAATTTAAACATGTTAAAAAAATTCCCAGTTTGCTTGAACACAGACAATGCACCCTAGTATATCAATTGACCAAACTGTCAAACAAAAGCAGTGCATTATTTTAGTTACATTTGTACCCTGTGCTTTCCCACTCATGGCAGGCTCAATGCGTCTTACATGGGGCAATGGAGGGTTAAGTGACTTGCCCAGAGTCACAAGGAGCTGCCTGTGCCTGAAGTGGGAATTGAACTCAGTTCCTCAAGACCAAAGTCCACCACCCTAGCCACTAGGCCACTCCTCCAGTGTTGCTACTATTTGAGATTCTACATGGAATGTTGCTATTCCACTAGCAACATTCCATGTAGAAGTCGGCTCTTGCAGATCACCAATGTGGCCGCGCAGGCTTCTGCTTCTGTGAGTCTGACGTCCTGCACGTACAGAAACAGAAGCCTGCGCAGCCTTCTACATGGAATGTTGCTAGTGGAATAGCAACATTCCATGTAGAATCTCCAATAGTAGCAACATTCCATGTAGAATCTCCAAAAGTAGCAACATTCCATGTAGAATCTCCAGTAGTATCTATTTTATTTTTGTTACATTTGTACCCTGCACTTTCCCACTCATGGCAGGCTCAATGCAGCTTACATGGAGCAATGGAGGGTTAAGTGACTTGCCCAGAGTACAAGGAGCTGTCTGTGCCTGAAGTGGGAATTGAACTCAGTTCCTCAGGATCAAAGGCCACCACCCTAACCACTAGGCCACTCCTGAGGTGCCATTTTATGAATGAGCACCCATCATTATTAATTCTGAAAAACTCTGAATTATAGTATAATCAGGGGTGTGCTGGTAAATTTTTAACAACAGGCTCTTTCTCCGGACATAGCCAGCTCTGCAGTTGGAAGGGCCAGGGATGGCCGGGGGAGGGGGGGGGAGCAACACTTGCCTCTCTCTCTCTCCTCCCTCCCTTCGTGCGGGCATACCTTTGCTGGCAGCCAATAAATGGACTGCCACCACTCCCAACATCTTGCTCTGAGCAGCATGCTGAAACTTCTCTCACATGCTCAAGAAGTCCCAGCCTGCTCCTCAGAGCTGGAAACAAGGAGTGGGGAGCAGCAGCAGTCTATTTACTTGGCTGGCAGTGCTCAACATCCCCACCAGCAAAGTAAAAGAGAATTCAGCAGGAGGCCCAAGCCCACATTTTGGGAGCCAGTTGTTAAAGTAGCCATGGAGGGCCCTACTTTAACAACCGGCTCCCAAAATTCTTAAAAACTTAACAACCGGCTCTTGCGAGCCTGTGAGAGCCTGCTCCAGCACACCACTGAGTTTAATGGAGATAGGTATTTATTAATTGTCTTAAGGTCCTAGGAGACAGAGGGTGGTGGTAAATGGAGCTTGCTCTGAGGAAAAAGGAGGTCGTCGGTGGTGTACCGCAGGGATCGGTCCTAGGGCCGGCTCTTTTTAATGTCTTTGTGAGCGATATTGCGGAAGGGCTGTCTGGTAAGGTTTTTCTCTTTGCGGATGATACTAAACTCTGCAACAGGGTGGACACCCTGGAGGGTGTGAATGACATGTGGAAGGACCTAGTGAAGCTAGAGGAATGGACCGATATTTGGCAACTAAGGTTTAATCCCAAAAAATGCAGGGTCATGCACTTGGGTCGCAAAAATCCGAGGGAACGGTACAGTATAGGGGATGTAGTGCTTCAGTGTGCGAAGGAAGAGCGGGACTTGGGGGTGATTGTGTCTGACGACCTTAAAGCTTTCAAACAGGTAGAAAAAGTGCCGGCCAAAGCCAGAAGGATGCTTGGGTGCATAAAGAGAGGCATGACCACAGGAAAAAGGAGGTGATAGTCCCGTTGTATAAGTCTCTGGTGAGGCCTCATTTGGAGTACTGCGTGCAGTTCTGGAAACCGCACCTACGGAAAGATATAAACAGGATGGAGTCGGTCCAGAGGGCGGCTACAAAATTAGCGGTCTTGAATGCAAAAATTATAGGGATAGGCTTATGAACCTCAGCATGTATACGTTGGAAGAGAGGAGGGAGAGAGGAGACATGATAGAAACGTTTAAATATCTCAAGGGCATTTATGTACAGGAAGAGAGCCTTTTTCAAATGAAGGAGAGCTCTGGAATGAGGGGGCATACAACAAAGTTAAGAGTGAATAGGTTTAGGAGTAACCTAAAGAAGTATTATTTCACAGAAAGAGTGGTGGAGGCGTGGAATGGCCTCCCGGTGAAGGTGGTGGAGTCGAGGACTGTTCCAGAATTGAAAAAGGCATGGGATAAGCATGTGGGATCGCTTAGGAACAGGAAGAATTAGGGGTTACAGAGGATGGGCAGACTGGATGGGTCATATGGTCTTTATCTAAACTGTGGTAAAAAGCGGGGTATAAATGATCTAAATAAATAAATAAATTATCTGCCATCATGTTTCTAGTTATTATACTGTAATAAAATGTGCTATTTTATAGCATGAGAATTTACTGCAGGATTCACCAACCTGCGGTGCCTCAGTGTTACAGGTTAGTGGATCCCACAGTAAATTTTCCTTTGCATTGCTGCAGCTGGGAATATTGCATGTTCCTAGCCACAACAACGCAGAGACTGCTATAAGGACCTATGCTTCTTTCTGCTCTACTTGGACTTCATACATAGGAGCCAGAAGCAGAGCTTCACTTCTGAAATCTGGTCCTTCTTATCTCTACCAGTCTATGCAGTCCATCGAGGTCTGATGAACATATGCATGATGAGAGGTTATGGTATACCATAAAGGTCAACAAGAAGTCAATTTTTTGGATGTTAATATCAGATGGAGTGGGGGACAGTTTGTAACTAAAGCATATCGTAAAAACACAGATCGAAATACTGTATTACATTATCGGATTCACCATCCACAGATGTTAAAGAACAGTATCCCGGCTAGCCAACTACTCCGCATCTGTAGGTTGTGTAGTTCTTGTGATGAATTTAAAGTGCAGGATATGCAGATGCTGGCTAGGTTTGCCCAGCGTGGGTAGTACCCTCATAAAATATTGAGGAAAGCAACTAAAAGAGCTTTTAATTTTCAACCTGAGTGGTGCCGGTCTAAAAGTTTGAAAATAGAAAAATCCCCTTTAACACGTGTGCTTCCATATACCCGAATGTCAAGGAACATAGTTCAAATTATAAAAAAACACTGGCCAATTTTGGGTATACATGGAATGTTTAAGAACACCCCAAGATCTGCTTTTTCTCGAGGTGTTAATTTAGGAGAATGTTTGAATTCCAACAGGGCTATGATTCAATATGATACATTAGGAGATAATGGTCACGGAGTGTGCAATCACTGTGTATATTGTAAATATGCATTACAAGTTCGGCAAATTGTCATCCCTCATTCAAATGGTAGAATTTATAAATTGATGTGGTACACAGACTGCAACACAAGTAACTGTGTTTATGGTATTCAGTGTCCCTGTGGTTTATGGTATATTGGCCAAACCAGTAAGAAGAAATCCGTCCAAAGACAGAGAACTCAGAACGCCCCACAGAAAAACAACAATATAACACAAAAAGTGGGGGGTGACCAAGGATACCAAAGACTGGAAGATGTATATTGGTAAAAGGAGTTTTTGACTTTTTGCAGCACTTTACAGTGTGTGGAGAGGTTTTGACAGACGAACACGTTTGGTTCGATCTACAGTCTTGTTAAAGCACTTAACAGCGTGTGAAGAAGTCTTGATAGATGAACACGCTTGGTTCGATTCACAGTCTTTTTAAAGACTATTTTACCACTCTGAAGATTTTGCATCATCACCTTCCCATAAGACTCCTGATGCAGGCCTAACGGCCGAAACACAACGTTGTGTCGAGTCTTCACACTTCAATAAACTCCTTTTACCAATATACATCTTCCAGTCTTTGGTATCCTTGGTCACCCTCCTACTTTTTGTGTTTTAATATTGGCCAAACCACAGAGAAAATCAAAATTCATTTTGCCCAGCACTTAAGTAATTTGCGCACTGGCCGCACAGAAGCACCCATAGTGTCTCATTGGCAATTAAAAGAGCATACCACACAAGATTTACGTTTTGTAATGTTGAATCAGATTAAATCAGAGAGAGAGGGGTAATGTCCCTTTAATGTTATTAAGAAAGGAACAACGCCTAATTTGTTAGGTGGAATATGGTTATTCCTTACGGCCTCAATAAAGAAATTGAGTGGTTAAGCATTTAGATGATGGTGTTTAAATACTGAGATCCTGTAGTATTTTATACGCATGCATGGGCGTCTTTCATGGCGCTTTCATGAACGGTTGGGTTTCGAGTGCTCAACAGCCTGTGGTAGCCGGTAAGCAAGATACAATTTTGTATAATTTGAATGTATGAGTGAGGAGTGAGATAGATAACAGTATATTGTTGTTCGTTTAGAATATACGACCCCTGAAGACGCTCTACGGAGCGAAACACGTGCGTGTAGGGTCTTGGTGTGAGATGAATAATTCGCTACAACAGAAGAAATCAGTATCAAGTTTGTTGCCACTAAGGGAGGTGATATGATGTTCATGTGATCTTTGGGTCACTTGCAACTGCAGCTAAATTGATGGAATGGGAGAGTTTGTGGACTCCGATTCATAAGAAAGACTAATAATAAATCAAAGAGGTTGACATAATGAGAGTGGATTGCTCCGTGAACAATAGTATGTCATTTTGGAGGAGTACGTTTGGAAAATAACTCTAGAACAAGTTTACAGCAGTTTGGAGTATGACGATTCAGAAAGTGATGGTATACTGATGAAAGTTTTGGTGCAAACAAACAGCTATAATTTTGGATTTATGAGAAGAAATATGAATGCTATTATATGGTGAACTAGGCACATGTACACTAGACTGTTACTTTTGTGGAGTGATCACTGGACTAATTCCTTAAAGTGACTTTGGAGACACATGAAAAATAGTAGAATTTTAGAATTTGATACACGTATGAGTGTAATTCTGTGTAGTGTGAATGGTAGTGAGAATGTGATATGTGCAGAGAAGGGCGACGAAAATGATAAAGGGGATGGGACAACTTCCCTATGAGGAAAGCCTAAAGCGGCTAGAGCTCTTCAGCTTGGAGAAAAGGCGGCTGAGGGGAGATATAGGATAGAGGTCTATAAAATAATGAGTGGAGTTGAACGGGTAGATGTGAAGCGTCTGTTCACGCTTTCCAAAAATACTAGGACTGGGGCGCATGCGATGAAGCTACAATGTAGTACATTTAAAACGAATCGGAGAAAATGTTTCTTCACTCAACGTGTAATTAAACTCTGGAATTCGTTGCCAGAGAATGTGGTAAAGGCGGTTAGCTTAGCGGAGGTTAAAAAAGGTTTGGACGGCTTCCTAAAGGAAACGTCCATAGACCGTTATTAAATGGAGTTGGGGAAAATCCACTATTTCTGGGATAAGCAGTACAAAATGTTTTGTACATTTTTGGGATCTTGCTGGGTATTTGTGACCTGGATTGGCCACTGTTGGAAACAGGATGCTGAGCTCGATGGACCTTTGGTCTTTCCCAGACAATATGGCAATACTTATGTACTTATGTGGTGGTGTGTGAGAAGAATTTTAAAAATTATGAATGACAATGATAATTATACGAGTTAAGTATTCAATAAAGATTGATATTTAGATGCAACGGTGACACCACACAGAATCACCCCAAACAGGGGTTCTTAACAAGGTTCTTTTTCTTGTCCAATCACAGATTCTAAAACTTGAGCTTGTGTAGCTCTCTTCTTCAAAAAGGGTGGTCACCGACACCATGGCTAATATTTTCAAAAAGGATGGCCTCAGTTTCCTATTATCTATGTCGTCTATGCTGCTCTCTGCCTTTCCCCCTTCTTTTCTAGGTTTATCCTAGTGTGGCGTACAGCTGAAGCCTTGTGGTGACATACTGCTGATATGTGACGTATGCTCAGCCGTAATGGAACACAATAGGATACACCAAGTCCTTGTCATTCAAGCAGTATCTCTGTTATACCAAAGGACGGTGAAAATAAAATAAAAAAAAAAACCTTAAAAACAAAGCATATCACTGTAAAACATTTGCAAAACAATTTCAATTACATTTCAGAATTTTACTGACTGTTCTTTTACCCAGAAGGAATTCTATTTTTTTCCCCAGTCAAACACCATTGTTCAGTCACTTTTAAATAACATATTGCTGTCCCAAAGTCAGTACATTTCCACACTCTCTGCGACCCAAGCAAAAGACTCAAGTAATTCAGGCTTTTGCTTGAATCTCCCTGTCAATTGCTTTCTCTTTCCCAGTGAACCTTTATGTGTTGAGGAAATCGAAAAAAGGAGTTGAAAGAGAAATGTTCCTCTCCTGTCAGAACGTTAAATCTGCTGACCATTTTAGACATTATTGTTCACCCTTCGCCTGTCATTTAGCAGCCAAGAGGTTTGCTATTTATAAATATATTTTTCCCAAGGTTAATGGTTCTATGATTGTCAGATCTACTGACGCTCAGAGCTGAGAAGTATTTCCATGTCCTGCCTGGCTTTCAAAAGCACAGACATTTCTTCCAGCATTCTGCACCTCTTTCTTCAGCGTGGAAGCAAAAAAAAGAGCAGATCACTAGCTGGTATAATAAGACTTTATTGGAGAAATAATCTCCCGACACAGACTGTTTCGCCCACAAGGGCTGCGTCAGGGGCTCTAAAATAACAAACAGTAATAAAATAAATGAATCAACAACATATATAACACCACTCATAATATATATATATATATAATATATATATATATATATATATATATAAAATAAATACATAAATAAATAAATAAAGAACTTAAGAAAGAAAGTTAAGAAAAAAATAATTAAGAAAAAAGAAAGAAGTACATAGGATACCATGACATGTGCAATAACAAAATCTCATACCATGATTTTGTGGACCATCTGCCTTCTTGTTTTCTTGGACCCTCTTTCTTCAGCTGCTCGTAGACATGCGAGGGTGATTTTTATAACAGGGCACTGAACAAGGGAAGGCAGACAGGTTCATATGTTTTTGCTAATTCTATAAAGGCCAGTGTAATAGTTATGCCTCAAAAATGTTATAACAATCATCAAATCTCTTAAAAAATCTCTGTATGACGTTATTAGTGAATGATGATAATTCTAAACCACTTCTGCTTTACACTAGAACACAATGTGGATAACGGAAACCTTCAGAGTCATCTTTAACCCTATCCATAATCTCAATAATATTCTAGTTGTTTCTTTGGGTGGTATGTTAACCTTCATTCATTGAGTTCTCTCTAAATGTGCACATATACAAAACGTGCTCAGTGCTCAAAATATTTTGAAAACAGTATCACAAAATATCAAATGTCACCAACTGTAGCCACTTACCCTGGATTCTATTTAGCGCACCACGTGTTCCAAGCCAACATCCAAGCGTAACCTATTTATTTATGGTACATTTATATCCCACATTTTCCCACTATAGCGAGCACAATGTGGCTTACAAAATTACAAAGGAAGAAGTACTTAGCTTCAATCATAGGGAAAATTAAGTTTGCATCCGTGGAACGAATTCAAAAGGTCCCACTGATTGAAGCTAAGTACTTCCTCATTTTTTGGGTTGTTTTGACTTTGTTCCGCTGGATTTTCTCTCAATAGATTCTCTTTTCTCTCTTCTCGTCCTGACATCATTCTTCCGACAATATATACAAGATGTTACTTTAATAGATTACACCTGTGTTCATTAACAATTGATTTGTTACTATACCACCCTCTGTTTTTTTTACTGCAGACTGGTTTAGTGGTTTCACTCTGCAGGTTTTTCGGAGGTGGTGGTTGGCCTGTGATGAAAGTCATTATAGGTGTGTCCACTTAGCTGGTACCCTTGGCTTATGATGCCTTTATTTAATATTTCTTAACAAGTAACCCTTTGTATACACATGCTTTTTTGTAGAAAAAAAGGTGCCGGTACTCATTATGGGCGGGGTCACCACATAGGGCTCCACCCCTATGATAGCCACACCCACATTAACCACACCCCCTATACCAGCCATGGCGCATATAAACAGACATCATTGAAAATATTACAGTACTATAGGAGACAAAAATAACGTGATTTGCTAAGTAGTAGTAGTAGTATACCCAGTGCAAAATAAGACAGCCAATGTAAATTCTCAAATTGGACATATTACAAACACTAAAATGAAAATAAAATGATTTTTTTCTACCTTTGTTGTCTGGTGACTGTTTTCTTTCCATATTGGTCCCAGTCTGTGATTCTCCTTTCCTTTGTTTTCGCTTAACTCTTCTGTGCCATTTGTCATTTTTGTCTCCTTTTTCTTTGCTTTCTTCAATATTTTCAGGCTCTCTCTCTGTCCAGATTTAATTCATTCTTACTATCCATTCTTTAATTTCCTTCATCTACCTGTGGCTTTTCATCTTTTCCTCACCCTTGTTCTCCCCATGCCCCTTCCTCTTATTCTCCAGTCTTTCTCTATTCCCCTTTTCCATCCAGCAGCTCTGCTTTCTCTCCCCATCCTTCCAGTGTCTCCCTATTTCTTTCTGCATTCTTCCATCCAGCGTCTTCCCTCTTTCTCTCCCTATCCTTCCGTTTTCCCTCTCTCTCTCCATCCTTCCATCTGTTTTCCCTCTCTCTCTCTCCCAATCCTTCCCTCTGTTGTTTTCCCTCTCTCTCTCTCCCCAATCCTTCCTCTGTTGTTTTCCCTCTTTCTCTCTCTCCCCAATCTTTCCCTCTGTTGTTTTCCCTCTTTCTCTCTCTCCCCATCTTCCATCTGTTTTCCCCTCTCTCCCAATCCTTCCATCTGTTTTTCTCCTCTCTCCCCAATCCTTCCATCTGTTGGTTTCCCTCTTTCTCTCTCTCCCCAATCCTTCCCTCTGTTGGTTTCCCTCTTTCTCTCACTCCCCAATCCTTCCCTCTGTTGGTTTCCCTCTTTCTCTCTCTCCCCAATCTTTCCCTCTGTGTTTTCCCTCTTTCTCTCTCTCCCCATCCTTCCATCTGTTTTCCCCTCTCCCCAATCCTTCCATCTGTTTTTCTCCTCTCTCCCCAATCCTTCCATCTGTTGGTTTCCCTCTTTCTCTCTCTCCCCAATCCTTCCCTCTGTTGGTTTCCCTCTTTCTCTCACTCCCCAATCCTTCCCTCTGTTGGTTTCCCTCTTTTTCTCTTTCCCCAATCCTTCCCTCTGTTGGTTTCCCTCTTTCTCTCTCTCCCCAATCTTTCCCTCTGTTGTTTTCCCTCTTTCTCTCTCTCCCCAATCCTTCCATCTGTTTTTCTCCTCTCTCCCCAATCCTTCCATCTGTTGGTTTCCCTCTTTCTCTCTCTCCCCAATCCTGATACATAATTTTGACTGGGTATCCTGGTGTCTGCCCAAAAGTTATGCATTTAGAAGGAGTTGGGCCAGAAGGAATTCTGGGGGCATGGCCAAAAGTTTAAACCTCTACATTGCATAAGTGGTGCCCATTGTTAGATGTGTAATTAGGTGCAGAGTTATAGAATGAGGCTGTAATGGTACCAGTTTAATTGTCAGGATTATGAAAATACTAGGAATAAATGCCCGTTTCTGAGGGCAATGAAACGGGCGCTAGCAAGGGGCCCCCTCCCTCCGAGCTACTTGCCTTGTTCGGTGTTCGCATCGCTGTGTGTGGGTAGGGTTTTTTTTTTGTTTGCTGCGCCTCTGTGGCCGTGCCTGTGGCGTTTCGGTTTCGGGCCTCGAGTGTTATAGCTCCGCCCTCGACATCATGACGTTTTGACGCGAGGGCGGCGTGCAGACACTCCAGGGCACACCGGATATCTCGGGCGCCTCAACTTCCGTGGAGGCTTCAGAACGTTGGGGTTGCCTTTTATATATATAGATATGTTGCATGATGTTGTGTTGGATCAGATACAATACATATACCAATAAATTGGTACAGCTTTAAAAATGTATTGAAACTGCAGCAGAAACTGGCTTTCATTTCAAGCCCCTCTTCCCCCTCCCTTTGGGAACATTTAAAAGGACAAAAGGCACTACTTCAGAAGTCTTCAAACTTCCTCTCCCCCTCCCACTTGAAGGATTGTTTAACAAAAGCTTGGCTGGGTGGGTACTTGAAGGATCACAAAGACATCTCCACCAGCAGACAGAGGGTCTGGGAAGGTATAACTCCAGCTATTGACTCAGAATGAAAGAATAAACAGGAAGCCATAAACCAATTGCCACAGAGGACTCAGTGCTCCCCCCCCTTTTTAGATAAGACTTCAGCACATGTAAAGACAAAGGGCTGATGGCATGGAACCCCTTGTAAACCACAATACACAAGATCCTCTGCAAGCTTCAATATCCAGGACTCAGGGAACATTATAAAAGGCCTGGAAACAGCCCAGCTCTCTCTCTTGGGAATCTGCTGCTTTGGGATCTGCTGCTCTGGGGACCTGCAGCTCATGAGGACCTCTCCTGTAAACCATGCGGTCATCACTCAGCTCCTATAACCAAAGACTTTTCTGTAAGTTAAAACCTGCTACCTACTTTAAGCACAGATTCTCTGTAGACTCTTATCTCTCGCTGCAACATTAATTGCTAAAATTGTAACTTAATAAACCCTTTTGAAGCTAAATATATGGTCTTTTGTGTCCTGAGTGGATGCTTTTTAAATCTTGCAGTACAGAATACTGCATCTCATCAGATATATATTATATATTATATATATATATATATATATATATAATAATCCATTGCAATTGTGAATCTTGTGCTTTAATCGGCAACTGGTGGAGAATTATCCATATATATATATATATAATATTTTTAAAAATTATAACCATTAGCGAGTGCTCTAGAGCTATACACCCAAGTAAATTATTTCTTGTTACAAGGCCAATTACATGTGCAACACTTGTCCCTGGATTCTATGTATGGTACTGAAAGTTTGCTAATTGATGCTATGTTGGCACTTAATTGATTATAAGTACCAATAATTGGCCTTAACAAGTACTAAATGGCAATAATTGTAGTTACTCTTTGTCTGTATATCAACCAAGGCGGGTCCTTATGCTCAGAAATCACTAAGCAACTGTGCGTTTCTTCTTGTCGGTTTGTCTGATACACGCAAGAATCTTTTTTCTATCACAGGGACAACTTTATGGAACCACTTTCCAAGCCAGTTGACATTGTGTTTTGAATAGATTACAATTTAAGAGATTTAAGACATAGGGCCCTATTTACTAAGTTGCGTTGTAGGCACGCTAGCGTTTTTAGCGCCACTCTAAAATTATAATGCCCTAATGCTAGAAACACACATATATTCCTATGGGTGTCTCTAGCATTAGTGCACGCTAACGCTCCTTAGTAAACAGGGCCCATAATTTTTCTTGAAAACATTTTTGGGGATGATTGATTTCTGATTAGACATGAGTAGAGAGGTATGGTAGCCGTGTTAGTCCACTTTTAAAGGCAATCAATAGAAATAAAACAAAATAAAACATGGAGAAGAAAATAAGTGATATCCCCTTTTTATTGGATTAACTTAATACATTTCTTGATTAGCTTTCGAAGGTTTGCCCTTCTTTGTCAGATCGGCAGATAGCAAATGTTGGGTATGATGATAGTATTTATTTATAAGTGAAACATCAAAAGCATTCTCATGACAGTCTAACAGGATGGGGGTGGATAGGTGAGAGACAGGAAGAGAGATAGGTGAGGTATGCATGGACGACAGGAGGGGGACTGTTTTATGGTTTATAATGGGCTAGAAAACCTCAGATCTTTGTTAATTCCTGGTCTGGTGGGTGTCAAAATATTTACTCATTCTGACTTCAAAGGTCTTACGTTCCTTTATGTTTTTAAAGTTCCCTTTTAAGGATTCTTACCTATGTGAAGTCACTGGTACAGTGTTCTGGTTTTGTAAAGTGCTCGCCCCACAGGCGTGACATCTTTATGTAAGTTACTGGGCATTTTTCAAATGTGCCTATGTACAATTAAATCTCTTCTTGTAGGATATGACTGGTTTCTCCAATGTAGCAGCCTTCGTTGCATTTTGTTACACTGAATGATATATCCACATTGGAAGATGAGCAAGTGAAAGATTCCTTAATGTTGAATTTCGGCGTGGATCTCTAGGAATGCTATATAGAATCCGGTAGATAGCAGCTAATCGGCTATATTGCTTGATATAGCTGGCTACCTGCAAATATTCAGCACATCGCCAGCTAATTGGGCCGCAGTAATAGCAGGCCTATCTTTGGTCGCTATAAACTTAACTGGCCACCGCCGAAAATTACATAGTTGGTTAAGTTTAAGCTGGCCAAAAAAACCCTCCGGATGTTCAAGCGACTGGTCCCCGGAAATGGCCTTGTATTGAATATCCGGATTAGTGCCGGCATCGGTTGGACAGCACACTGCCCAGCACCGGCTGGAATAGCAACCAGACTGTACTTCACTGTGCACTGTTACCTACAGTTAGCATGGGTACGTTTAATGCATGATAAAGAACTTCTCTGTTCAGTAACCATATGGTGACATGTTAGAATGCCCCTTCCTAATGCACAGCTTAGGGGGACACTCCATGAATAACATGGTGATACTTTTTAAAATGAATAGGAGAAAATATTTGTCACTCAACGAAGAGTTAAGGGAAAGGGGAACAGGGATGGGATTTGATGTATCGTCTGTTCCAGAGATGCCAAGTTTCACTCGTTATTAGGAGTGTGTCAGAACTCATTTGAAAGCTTTCTCGTTCTCACACTCTTTGAGGCCTATTCTCACTCATCAGAGCTTCAGCACCCGTGCACTGACCTTGATCACTGCTTTCATTAGAGGCAAGCCTTAGGTGTCCTTTTACTAAGCTGCGGTAAAAAGGTGGCCTGATGTAGTGTAGGTGCATGTTTTGGAATGGTTGGGCCAGTTCTTACCCGTCTGGGGAAAAAAAGGCTTTTTTTTCAAGGGCCTGGAGACCTCTTACTTGGGGCATCTCTGAACCACTCTGCTCCAGGGCATTAACCAACTCCTGGAATGAGCCCCACTCCCCTCTGACTCAGTCTCGGACAGGGCCAGGTTAGCGCCATCTGTCTTAAGGTGGTTAAACTGCAACCTCAGTGAGGGAGTGTTCTTAGGGACACCTGTCACTGTACTACTCACTCCCTCACACTTTGCATAACTTAGGACAGACAAAAGGCTGCCCTAAGTGTATACAGCTTGGCTATCTGTATTGAAGAACAATATTGCTGCTATCCAGATAGCCACGGAGCTGACCACAAACTCTGGATACTCAGCAGCAGCCGCTGAATATTTGGATTATTTTCTACCCACGATGCTGTTTTTTTTTTTTATAAAAAAAATTCTGACTGCTACTGGCTCTATATCACCCCCAATATCTGTAAGCAGATGGACTCTGGCAATGTCCTTGCTTTGCACACATAGAAACTGCTAGGTAAGGAAATCTATGAGCAAGGGAACCAAGGTCTTTTCCTTTTTTTTTTTTTTTTTTTTTGTCCTTCTGAAGGAGACAAGAGAGGAAATTTTGCAGTAGGTCACAGTAATAGACGAGAACAAATAAATAATCTCATGGAAAAATGAAGCAGTTTATTTTGAAGGAGAATTCATCACCGAGAAACAAATTGACCTGAGGGCGTAACAACAAAAGTCAAGTAGTTCCATATTTATTGCATCTTCTCTTCTGCAAGCACACGAGAGCCAGAGTTTATGGATGGCATTTTATACATCTTGGAATATTTGTGTCATGCAATGGCATATTTGTGTCATATTTTCCACAGGAATCTCGGAACGTAGAGCTTAAATGCAACACATTGTAAATTTATTGGAAGCTTTATGCAATGTATAGCTTTTCACCTTCATGATGGTGTCATCATACATTTGTAAAGATTGCCTATCTGGAGGAGAGGCTGCCCAGGAATGCAAGGTGACCCAAGTTCTCATGGAAAATGCACAGGAAACAAAAGAACCTGTCATGCTCATGGCAAATATTTTCTGATATAAGGGCAATACATAAATGCAATAACTATTATAGAAGAAAGCCAGTAAATGTGGATCTTCAGTGATTCCCAGCAGCCATGTTAAGTAGAGGAGTGTGGTAGCCGTGTTAGTCCACTCTTAAGGTTATCAATAGAAATAAAACAAAATAAAACATGGAAAAGAAAATAAGATAATACCTTTTTTATTGGACATAACTTAATACATTTCTTGATTAGCTTTCGAAGGTTGCCCTTCTTCGTCAGATCGGAAATAAGCAAATGTGCTAGCTGACAGTGTATATAAGTGAAAACATTCAAGCATTACTATGACAGTCTGACAGGGTGGGAGGATGGGGGTGGGTCGGAGGTATGCATGGGGACATCAAAACATATCATTGATGTTCTATCCACACCTATCCACACCCATCCTGTTAGAATATCAATGATATGCTTTGATGTCCCCATGCATACCTCTGACCCACCCCCATCCTCCCACCCCTGTCAGACTGTCATAGTAATGCTTGAATGTTTTCACTTATATACACTGTCAGCTAGCACATTTGCTTATTTCCGATCTGACGAAGAAGGGAGACCTTCGAAAGCTAATCAAGAAATGTATTAAGTTATGTCCAATAAAAAAGGTATCATCTTATTTTCTTTTCCATGTTTTATTTTGTTTGATTTCTATTGATAACCAGCAGCCATGGAAACAAGTCATGCAGGGCTAATCTTTGATATCTTGAGATGCTCCTTTCTATATGATGGTTATGATATTGCAAGGTGTTTCTTCCATATACACTATTCAAAATCAGTTTCTTTTGCAATACCCGGATACAATCAAGTTAAAATCAGTTAAACATTTTGCTTCATCTCTACATTATCAATTGGCTACAATCTGGAATTCTTACCTTTATTTTTTTAGACTTTGCAGACATTATCTGACTTTTTGAAAACATTTGAAAACCGTTCTTTTCCACAAATTTGGTCCTAGATCTTCAGATTCTGTTTAATTGAACTGAATGTGTGTCTCTTGTATAAAGTAAACCTTCTGTAGTAGATGAAGTTATTTACTTGTTATATAAATCCCAGACACTTTGGTCTGGACTCTTTCTGAACTAAGTAGGTAGTGGCGGAATACAAGATTCGATGTAACATAACATAATTTAACCATAACATTTTTCAGACGATGTCGTCTAACCCAAGAACCTGCAGAGGCAAATGTTTGTGTCTTATTCGTAGAAGATGCAAAGTACAAGGAGGCGAGCCATCTCAAACCATTTATCTCAAGTAACACCACTTTAAGCCAGACTTAGTTTATCAATTCCTGACTCCAGGCAGTCTGAAATTTATCTTCCTGTTTTGTCCACGTGAAATGCCGTACTTCAACCCCAGAATATTAAGCCAAGGTTGTAAAATCAGGACTGGTTTGATTTGTTCCTAATGTACTGGTGTTAACTGTGAGGTAGAAGTCCAATGGCTGTTACTGATGATTTGATATAAATTTGTTCTGCTTAGAACAAGAAAAATTGTGCTTCATGAAATTATAGTACTTGTCTTTAGGAGTTTATAGGAGTGGCCTAGTGGTTAGCGTGGTGGGTAACTGGGTTCAATTCCCACTGCAGGCACAGGCAGCTCCTTGTGACTCTGGGCAAGTCACTTAACCCTCCATTGCCCCAGGTACAAATAAGTACCTGTATATAATATGTAAGCCGCATTGAACCTGCTATGAGTGGGAAAGCGTGGGGGTACAATGTAACAAACAACATGGAATGTTGCTACTATTGAGATTCTAGATGGAATGTTGCTGCTATTGGAGATTCTGTTGCTACTATTTGAGATTCTACATGGAATGTTAATGTTGCTATTCCACCAGCAACATTCCATGTAGAAGCCTGCCCTTGCAGCCGCGCAGGCTTCTGTTTCTGTGAGTCTGACGTCCTGCACGTACGTGCAGGACGTCAGACTCACAGAAACAGAAGCCTGCGCGGCTGCAAGGGCAGGCTTCTACATAGAATGTTAAGGAGTGGCCTAGTGGTTAGAGTGGTGGACTTTGGTCCTGGAGAACTGGGTTCAATTCCCACTGCAGGCACAGGCAGCTCCTTGTGACTCTGGGCAAGTCACTTAACCCTCCATTGCCCCAGGTACAAATAAGTACCTGTATATAATATGTAAGCCACATTGAACCTGCTATGAGTGGGAAAGCACAGGGTACAAATATAAGAAAAATAATAAAATATATACAATAATGAGGGCAATTTGAAAAGGACCTAGTGAGATATGCACAGGCAAAAAACATTTTTTTTTCAGTTTTTGGACATCTTGATTTTCAGGGTTTAATTTTTTTTATTCATTTCATACATTCAATGGAATAAAAAAGTTTTAGTGTGCATTAAGACTTTTTAATGCATGCAAATCCAAATCTTGACGGAGTGCTGAGACAGGACCTGCGACTGCTGAGAAGGAATCACCTTTGTAAGTATTTACCTACTTGGAAATTGTCTTGAAACAGGGAAAAGGAAGACTTTGGTTAGACTGAAATGCTGTTCATTTATATAGTCAAGGCATAAGGAAGCAGCAAACCATTGATTAGTGCAGAGGATCTCAACCCAGTCCTCGGGACACACGACCGTATTTTGGAAAAAGATGGGCGTCCATCTTTTGTTTCGATAATACAGTTGGTGCTGGGCAAATGCATCAGATTTGGGTGGATTTGAGATGGGCGGTTTCGGTTTTCAGTGATAATGGAAACCGAATCCGCTCAGCTCAAAAACGAACACATCCAAGGCATTTGGTCATGGGAGGGGCCAGGATTCGTAGTGCACTGGTCCCCCTCACATGCCAGGACACCAACCAGGCACCCTAGGGGGCACTTGTAAAAAGTAAAAAAACCCCAGTAAAATACCTCTCAAGTCCATAGCTCCCTTCCCTTGGGTGCTGAGCACCCCAAATCCCCCCAAAACCCACTCCCCACAACTCTACACCAGTACCATAGCACTTATGGGTGAAGGGGGGCACCTACATGTGGGTACAGTGGGTTTTGGGGGGGTTTGGAGGGCTCCCATTTACCACCACAAGTGTAACAGGTAGGGGGGTGGGCCTGGGTCCACCTGCCTGAAGTGCACTGCACCCACTAACAACTGCTCCAGGGACCTGCATACTGCTGTAATGGAGCTGGGTATGACATTTGAGGCTGGCATACAGGCTGGCAAAAAAAGTTTTTAAAGTTCTTTTTTTTTGGTGGGAGGGGGTTAGTGACCACTGGGGGAGTCAGGGGAGGTCATCCCCGATTCCCTCTGGTGGTCATCTGGGCAGTTGGGGCACTTTTTGGGGACTTGTTTGTGGAAAAAAAAAGGTCCAAAAAAGTGGCACAAATTCTCGCTAAAAACGCCCTTCTTTTTTCCATTATCGGCCAAGGGCGCCCATCTCTCCTTGGCCAATAAACACGCCCCAGTCCCGCCTTCACCACACCTCCGACATGCCCCCGTCAACTTTGTCCGTTCCCGCGACAGATTGCAGTTGGAGGCGCCCAAAATCTCCTTTCAATTATACCGATTTGGGCGCCCACGGCAGAAGGGCGCCCATCTCCCGATTTGGGTCGGAATATGGGCGCCCTTCTCTTTCGAAAATGAGCTGGCTAGTCAGTCAGGATACCTACAATGAATATGCATGAGATAGATTTTCATAAAATAGAGGCAGTGCATGCAAATTGACCTCATGCATAGTCATTGTGGATACCTTGAAAACCAGACTGGCTTGGTATGTTCTGAGGTCTGGGTTGAGAACCTCTGGATTAGTGTTTATTAAAGCCAGATTACACATTGCTTAGCAGCAAATTCCTTCTGTTCAGTATCTGATTCCAACCTGCCCACCCCAGGCTCAGTCTTTGATTGGCTATTGAGCCAAGTAAAAGGGTAGAATGAAAAGATTTCACCTCAACGTTTAATTGGGCATCTTCATCAGCAAGTTTTGCCCTTAGGAGCAGCTTTGTCCTAGATCCTTAAAGTTCATCTTGAAGGAAACAAAGGAGTAGATATTCTAAAAGGATTTACAGTTCATTACTCAGCAGCAATAATGTGCAATGAGCTTCACATATTGAAGTGCTACGGAACTTGCTCCTGACAAAGCTTTTCAGAAGTGAAACCTGAGATAGATAAGCTCCCATTGTGTTTTTGTATTGCACTGCTTTTCTGCTTAAGCAAATGCTAAAATTATGTAAAAAAGTATTTAAAAAAAAAGTACTAATATGGTAATTCCAGTTTGGAAGTTTTTTGGACGGATGATGGAAACCTTGTAAGGTATATTCGGTTTCTTTGTATGGAAGCTTGAACAGCTACTGAGGTCCTTTCCCTCCACGGAGAATTTGGGTATTTTGGTGAATAGTGGGTGTTTGACTCATTCTGGGTTTATGAGTATACTACTGCCATCTGACCAGAATGAACAGACAAATGAGGAAATGTTAAAGAGAAATTAGGGAAGTTAATAAATATAGTAACCAAATAATGGATACTTCCAGTTACCCCAATATTGATTGGATAAATGTCATATGAGGACATGTTAGGGAGGTAAAGTTCCTAGATGAAATAAATGACTGTTTCCTGGAGCAGAAGGTTTAAGAACTGACAAAAGGGATGAGCTATTTTAGACCTAGCACTTAGTAGGAAGCAGGATTTGGTGTGAGAGATAATGGTGTTGGGAGTCATTTGGCAATAGTAATCATAACATGATCAAATTTGACTTAATAACGGGAGGGAGAATACTGAGGAAATCTACTACACTAGCATTTTAACTTTCAAAAGGGAGATGAAGATAAAATGAGGAAAACTGTTTAAAGAAACTAGAGGGAGCAGTTGCAAAGGTTAAGCATTTATATCAGGCTTGGGCATTCATCAAAAACATCATATTAGAAGCCCAGACCAGATATATTCGAAATATTGGAAAAGGCTAGAAGGAAGGCCAAATGACAGATACATGGTTAAAAGGTGAGGTGAAAGAGACTATTATGACCAAAAAGGACATCTTTCAAAAAATGGAAAAAGGATCTGAATAAAGAAAACAGGAAACAGAATAAGCACTGGCAAATTAGATGCAAAGCATTGATAAGGAAGGGAAAAGCTTGTAACAAAACCTTTCTCTAGTGCATTTGAAGCAAGAAATCTGTGAGGGAGTCAGATAGACCATTATATGATCATGGGAAAAAGGGCGCTTAGGGAGGATGAAGCCATAGTGGAGAGGCTAAATGAATTCTTTGCTTCAGTCTTTACTGAGGAACATGTAAGGGAACTAACCAGTGGTGTTCCTAGGCTGCCTGACACCCAGGGCGGATCGCCGATGCGCCCCCCCTGGGTGCAGCGCGACCCCCCCCGGTGAAATTACACCCCCCGGGTGCATTTTTACCTGCTGGGGGGGGGGGGGGGTGCCGCGTGCCTGTTGGCTCCGAGTCCGCTCATTCCCTGGCTGCTGCTCCCTCTGCCCCGGAACAGGAAGTAACCTGTTCCGTGCAGAGGGAGCAGCAGGGAGGGAATGAGCGGATTCGGAGCCAACAGGCGCGCGGCACCCCCCCAGCGGCGTGCACCCGGGGCGGACCGCCCTCACCGCCCCCCCCCCTTGGTACGCCACTGGAACTAACCATGTCAGAAATGGCATTTTACATGATGAGTCAGAGAAACTGGAACAAATCTTAGTGAATCTAGAAGATGTAATAGGAAAAATTGACAAACTAAATAGCAACAAATCACCTGGACTGGATAATATACAGTCCAGAGTACCGCACAGGAGGCAGGTTTCTTTCAACTGAAAGGAATCTCTGGAACAAGAGGGCATAAGATGAAGTTGAAAGAGAATAGAATCAACAGTAATCTAAGGAAATAGCTATTTATGGAAAGGTGGTGGATGTGCGGAAAGACCTCCTAGTGGAGGTGGTGGAGACAAGGACTTTATCTAGATTCAAGAAAACAGGAGACATGGATATAGGATCTCTTGTGGGATTGGGAAGAAGAGATAACTGATGATATGGATGGGCAAACTGGATGGGCCATATGGCTTTTATCTGCCATCATTTTCTATTTTTCTAGCAGATTTCTAAAATAGCCTTTAAATGTGTTTGACCATCTACACATGTAAAAACTATGATTTACATGTGGGGATCCTTTTCAAATGAGGGTCATAGTGAATCTTGATTTTCAGAAAGCATTTGATAAAGTACCTCATGAAAGACTCCTGCGAAAATTAAAGAGCCATGGCCAGGCAGTGGAGGTAGTGGAGGAGTGGCCTAGTGGTTAGGGTGGTGGACTCTGGTGCTGGGGAACTGAGTTTGATTCCCACTTCAGGCACAGGCAGCTCCTTGTGACTCTGGGCAAGTCACTTAACCCTCCATTGCCCCATGTAAGCCGCATTGAGCCTGCCATGAGTGGGGAAAGCGCAGGGTACAAATGTAACAAAAATAAAATAGATACTATTGGAGATTCTACATGGAATGTTGCTATTCCACTAGCAACATTCCATGTAGAAGGCTGTGCAGGCTTCTGTTTCTGTGAGTCTGATGTCCACGTCAGACTCAAAGAAGCAGAAGCCTGCGCGGCCACATTGGTGATCTGCATGGGCCGACTTCTACATGGAATGTTGCTAGTGGAATAGCAACATTCCATGTAGAATCTCAAATAGTAGCAACGGTGGAGGAGTGGCCTAGTGGTTAGGGTGGTGGACTTTGGTCCTGGGGAACTGAGTTTGATTCCCACTTCAGGCACAGGCAGCTCCTTGTGACTTTGGGCAAGTCTCTTAACCCTCCATTGCTCCAGGTACAAATAAGTACCTGTATATAATTTGTAAGCCGCATTGAGCCTGCCATGAGTGGGAAAGCGCGGGGTACAAATGTAACAAAAAACCCCCCACAAACATCTTGTTGTGGATTGGGAACTCGTTAAAAGAAAACAGTGTAGTGTTAAATGGCCAATTTTCTCAATGGAGGAAAGTAAATAGTGGAGCAAAGAAACCTGTACTAGGAACAATGTTTTTTTTTTAAAACATATTTATGGCCTGGAAATGAAAAGTGAGGTCATTAAATTTGTAGATGACATCAAATTAATCAGTTGTTCAATCACAGGCGGACTGTGAGAAATTACAAAGGGACCTTGCAAGATTGAGAGACTGGGCACCCAAGTGGCTGATCAAATTTAATATGGACAAGTGCAAAGTGATATATAAAGTGAAGAATAAGCCAAATAATTCCATGATGTAAGTTCAACATCAACAATATGTTGAAATCTTCTGCTCAGCGTGCAGTGGTAGCCCAAAAAAGCAAACAGAATATTGAGAATTATTGGAAAAGGAATTACGAATATTATATTACCTCTTTATAGCTCCATGGTGTGACTGTATCTTAAGTATTGTGGGCAATTCTAGTCTCAGTATCTCAAAAAAAAAAAAAAAAATAGCAGAATTGGAAAACGTACAGAGAAGGGCAAATAAAATGATCAAGGGGATGAAGCAACTCTCATATGAGGAAAGGCTTGGAGAAGAAATGGCTGAGGCTGTGGCATAGCTAGGTGGGGCCACGGGGGCCTGGGTCCCCCCAAATTTGCTCTGGACTCCTGGTTGGCTGGCGGGGGGTCCCCAACCCCTGCCAGTTAAAGACAACACTGGTCTGCGGCGCCGCCACATTGCCTGCCCTGCTCTCTCTTCCCCTCATGTCGAGCACACTCCTTTTAGTGAAACTGAGCATACTCAGTTTCACTAAAAGAAGCGTGCTGGATGTGAGGGGAAGAGAGAGCAGGGCAGGCAATGCAGCGGCGCTGCAGACCATCGCTGGACGAAGTCTTCAGTTGGCGGGGGTTGGGGACCCCCCGCCAGTCAAGGTATTAAAGCGGCAGAGGAGGTGCAGTGAGGCGGTGTAGGGGAGGTGGTGGCGGGGCGGAGAACAAAATGTGCCCCTCACCTTGGGCTCTGGCCCCTCCCACTTCAAGGTCTGGCTACGCCCCTGGGCTGAGGGGATATGATAGAAGCCTCTTAAATCTTGAGTGGAGGCATAGGGGTAAATGCAAATCCATCGTTTACTCTTTCAACAAATACAAAGTGACGGGAACATATCATTAAGTTACTAAGTAGTACATTTAAAACAAGGGTGGGAACTAGGCACAAAGTATACATGAAACTCTGCTGAAATAACCACTTTGGGGTCAATGCAGAAAGCTGCTGTGAACTTAGCCATGCAGTTACTGGGGGGGGGGGGGGGGGGGGAGGGGGGAGTATGTGCATGTTACTGGTTGCACAGTAAACAAAGGGGTTGAGCACAGTTAATCCACATGGTACACATGGCTACACACTGCATTAAAATGAATGGTCAGAATTCCTCCATAATGCAAGGAAGGAAACAGTGTCTTTTGATGTGTGCACGATGTAGGAATTTGTTTTGCCACATCCGGAGCAGCGTGGAAAAGTTGTATTTTTATTTATTTATATATTTATTTGTTACATTTGTACCTCACATTTTCCCACCTATTTGCAGGCTCAATGTGGCTTACATAGTACCATAAAGACGTTCGCCAGTCAGTTGTTAACAAATACAGGTTATATTGTGGTCGAATTGAGGTAGGGAGGGATGAAGATTGTATATTATCCAGTACGATCATTGGTTGTGTTGTGTTGCTGGGTGTGGGGATTTACGTTGGATCGGTGGGGTAGGCCTTTTTGAAGAGGGTTGTTTTTTAGTGATTTCCTGAAGTTTAGATGGTCATGGATTATTTTCACAGCTTTAGGGAGTCCATTCTATGGTTGTGCGCTTAGGTAGGAGAAGCTGGATGCATAAATTGTTTTGTATTTCAGTCCTTTGCAATTTGGGTAATGTAGGTTTAGGTATGATCGTGATAATCCGAATCTGTTTCTGGTAGGTAGATCTATGAGGTCTATCATGTATATTGGGACTATGCCGTAGATAATTTTGTGGACCAAGGTGCAGATTTTGAAGATGATCCATTCTTTGATTGGGAGCCAGTGTAGCTTTTCTCACAGGGGTTTAGTGTTTTTGAAGCATGTTTTACCAAATATCAGCCTGGCAGCTGTGTTTTGGGCGGTCTGGAGTTTTTTTGCGAGTTGTTCTTTACATCCCACATAGATTCTGTTGCAGTAGTCTGTATGGCTTAGGACCATTGATTGTATTAGGTTTCAAAAAATTTCCCTTGGGAAGAAAGGTTTTATTTGTTTGAGTTTCCACATTGAGTAAAACCTTTTCTTTATTACGGAGTTTCCTTGGCTCTCAAGGGTAAGGTTACGGTCGATTATGACGCCGAGTAATTTTAGTCTTTCTCGGGTAGGGAGGGTGTGTTCTGGGGTGTTTATGGATGTGGGTTTGTACTTGTTATGTTGAGATGAGAGGATGAGGCAGTGTGTTGTTTCAGTTGGAATGAGTTTGCCCAGGAGTCCCTGATGATCAGGCTGTTATTGATTTCATTGGTTATTTCTGTCAAGTCATGTCTGAAGGGGATGTAGATTGTAACGTCATCTGCATAGATGAACGGGTTGAGGCCTCTGTTGGATAGGGACTTTGCCAGTGGGATCATCATCATGTTGAAGAGTATTGGTGATAATGGTGATCCTTGAGGTACTCCACAGGTGACTTTCCATGGTGGTGATATGTATAAGATTTCAGGCCTATTTTTTGTGATTTAAATACCTTGTTTTTATTTTTTCTGCAGCCAGAACAAGTATCTGCAACTGTAAACCCAGACCGGACATGTACATGTCTGAGCAAAAATGAGTGTCAGCACAGTAAGAAAGTTTTGTGAGGCTAATATTTATGCGTAAAGCAACAATTGCAAATGCGTGCTGGCGCTAAGCTGCGCTTACCACTGAACCTTTGTGTC
This sequence comes from Microcaecilia unicolor, assembly GCF_901765095.1. Taxonomy (NCBI): domain Eukaryota; kingdom Metazoa; phylum Chordata; class Amphibia; order Gymnophiona; family Siphonopidae; genus Microcaecilia; species Microcaecilia unicolor. The sequence continues at coordinate 27,653,746 of NC_044037.1, read as the reverse complement.
CATGTGTCCAGCACGGTCCCCTTCCCCCGATTAACCCACAAGGTCTGCCCACGTGAATTTGCATCTATTTAGCATTTTGCCTGGCCTGGTTTTAAGTTTGTGGTAGAAGTTGCATGCTGAACCTTCCACATGTAACTCTACCGCATCGACCCCTTAGTTAGAAGTTGTCCTTCCCCTCCCAGAAAAATTCCTTTTGGCTGTGCCACTGGGTTAGAATATGTGACTCTGTGGAGATAGACTCAGGAGCAACATTAGAAAATATTCCTTCTCTGAAAGGGTGGGGGAATGCATAGAATGGCCAGCCAGATCTGATGATCAAGATTTGTGTGTGGATAGCTCAAGAATATATATATTTCTGGCTTGGCTATAAAACCACATTCTTTTCTAACAGACCATGCAGTAAAATTGAGCTATTTTTACTGCATGGTTATTTGAATAATTTCACTTAAATTCAAAGAGCAAGGAAAGCAACAGTTAATTGCACTGTTTGCAAGAGGGGAAAATACTTTGAAGCCAGATTTATCAGAATTGTAAAACTCGAGATTTAAGGGGAAAAGAAGGCCTATTTTCTGCAGTTAGGACTTTATGCAACATCCCTACTAATCAATTAATTGTTGGCTGCTGGATACCAATTAGACTACTGAGAGCAATGGTACATGAATGATTCAAATCCCCTCAGGGTATGAAGAGCAAGCAGGAAGATCAGGGTCTGACAACTCAGATCCTTTGTTTGAAGCATTTCTTCAATGTGAAATAAGGCTTGCTGCATAAGAACATAACATAAGACCATAAGAGGGGGGTGCAGACTCAAGAAAAATGTCAGGAATTATTTTTTCATGGAGAGAGTGGTGGATGCTTGGAATGCTCTCCCAGGGGAGGTGGTGGTGAGGAAAACGGTAACGGAATTCAAACATGCGTGGGATAAGCATAAAGGAATCCTGTTCCAAGGGAATGGATCCTCAGAAGCTTAGCCGAGATTGAGTGGCAGAGCCGGTGGTGGGAGGCAGAGCTGGTTGGGAGGCGGGGATAGTGCTGGGCAGACTTATACGGTCTGTGCCAGAGCCGGTGGTTGGGAGGCAGGGATAGTGCTGGGCAGACTTATACGGTCTGTGCCAGAGCCGGTGGTTGGGAGGCGGGGATAGTGCTGGGCAGAATTATACGGTCTGTGCCCTGAAAATGACAGATACAAATCAAGGTAAGGTATACACAAAAAGTAGCACATATGAGTTTATCTTGTTGGGCAGACTGGATGGACCGTGCAGGTCTTTTTCTGCCGTCATCTACTATGTTACTATGTTAAGAGTAGCCACACTGGGTCAGACCAATAGTCCATCTAGACCAGTATCCTGTTTTCCAAACAGTGGCCAAACCAGGTTACAAGTACCCGGAAGAAACCCAATTAGAGCAACATTCCATGCTACCAATCCCAGGGCAAGCAGTGGCTTCCCCATGACTGTCTCAATAGCAGACTACGGAGTTTTCCTCCAGGAATTTGTCCAAACCTTTTAAAACCCAGATATGCTAACTGCTGTTGCCACACCCTCCGGCAAAGAGTTCCAGAGCTTAACTATTTGTTGAGTGTAAAAATATTTCCTCCTATTTGATTTAAGAGTATTTCCTTGTAACTTTCTCAAGTGTCCCCTAGTCTTTGTACTTTTGGAACGAGCAAAAAATTGATTTACTTCTACTTGTTCTACACCATTCTGCAAATTGCGTGTGCCAATTCCAAAACATGCAACTGCAAGGGGGCATTGACCTGGGAGGGGCATAGACAGGCCAGTGGCACGCTAAGAACTTATACGCGTGGGTTGTAGAATATTAGCAGTTGCACACCTGCCTCAGAGTTAGACATGAGCATTTACACCCAGTGGCGTACCGGGGGGGGGGGGGGCGGTGGGGGTGGTCCGCCTCAGGTGCACGCCGCTGGGGGGGGGGGGGGTGGTGTGGCGCGCGCCTGTTGCCCTGTCGGCTCCGAGTTTGCATGTGTTCACTGCTCCCTCTGCCCCGGAACAGGTTACTTCCTGTTCCGGGGCAGAGGGAGCAGTGAACACATGCGAACTCAGAGCCGACAGGGCGACAGGCGTGCGCCGTGGCACCCCCCTCCCCAGCGGCGTGCACCCGGGGGGGGGGGGGTCATTTCGCCGGGGGGGGTCGCGCTGCTCCCGGGGGGGGGGGGGGTGTCATTTCGCCGGGGGGGGGGGGTCGTGCTGCTCCCGGGGGGGGGGGGGCATATCGGCGATCCGCCCCGGGTGTCAGCCAGCGTCGGAACGCCACTGTTTACACCAGCTTTTGAGCTAGTGAAGGTGTTCACACTTAAAGTTTGGCACACAACTGTGGACTTACACTAGTACTGTACAATAGCAATTGTGCAGACAATCACCATTAAAAGAGTCAAAATTTAGCACACGTCATTCCAGCACCTACCTATAGAGAATTACCCCATTGTGTCCAATCCTGCCTTTTACAGGATTGTGCTAGGAGGGGGTGAGGTTGGGGTGATCATGCTTGCTGAGTTTAATTATCTGTGTTGTATCGACCCACCGCATTGGCTATCTGTAATTGCACAAATTTCTTTCTAATTGTTTTGTTTGGTATGTAAATTGTTTTGGGAGAAACGTCTAGTCTATCTTTCTGACAAGCTGATGAAGTATACTTCTCGGAGGTGCTGAAAAGAGGGTGGAAGGAAAAATGTGCCAGAAAGACACAGGCAAAAGCTGAAAAGTATTACAAAGTCCACAAGCAATAGTCCACAAAGCTGTGCAGGGATAAACCAAATGATCCTATACGGGCCGAGTTTAGGCTTAAAGCATAGGTGTAGTTTGACGGTTTCATTTGGGGGGGGCAAAGGATGGGCGGCGCACATTAGCATATGGGTGGAGCTTATTAGCATATTCATTTGCATATATACATATGCAAATGAATATGCTAATATGGAGGAAGGAATTGAAATTTACAGGCAAAATATCACAGATGCACATTTCAAAAAGCTGACATATTTCAATTAATAAATTCTGAATAAAATACTTGTATCTACCTTTGTTGTCTGATCATTTAGTTTTTCTATTCGCTTTGGTCCCAGTGTCTTCTGTTTTATGCAGTGTCTTCTTTCCAGTAGGCTTCCCTCTGCTCCCCACCCTCCGAGTCCCATCCATCTCTTGCTCCTTCCCTCTGCTCTCCACCCCTCCCAGTCCCATCCATCTTCTGTTCCTTCCCTCTGCTCACCATCCCTCCGTCCCATCCATCTTCTGCTCCTTCCCTCTGCTGTGCCTGACCTCTCCCAATCCCATCCATCTCCTGGTCCTTCCCTCTGCTCCCCACCCCTCCCAGTCCCATCCATCTCTTGCTCCTTCCCTCTGCTCCCCACCCCTCCCAGCTCACCATCCCTCCGTCCCATCAATCTTCTGCTCCTTCCCTCTGCTGTGCCTGATCTGTCCCAATCCCATCCATCTCCTGGTCCTTCCCTCTGCTCCCAACGCTCCCAGTCCCATCCATCTCTTGCTCCTTCCCTCTGCTCCCCACCCCTCCCAGTCCCAACCATCTCTTGTTCCTTCAGGAAGGTAAGGGGGCAGGGTGTGGCAGCGGTGACCCGAGGGGGCAGAAGCGGCAGCGGCCTGAGCGGGTGGGGGCTGGGGCGGCAGCAGATGTACTCCAGGCCCAGCTCTGTGTCTCAGCGGCCCTGCTTGAAAAAAAAAAATCTTCATTCATCACAAAAAAGTCTTCTGCAGCTTCCAGATCTTGATGTCATTAAGCTCTCAACAACTAGGAAAAGAGCCTTTTCAATATGTTGGTCCTCTTTGGAATTCCCTAACTGGAGAACATCACAGTGCTTCTTCATAGCTAGGCTTTCGTAAACTATTAAATATAACAGCTGTTAAGCAAAAATGCAGCATATGAAGTCATTAAATCCAGTCGCAGGGAAGGAGATACTGTAAGTTTGTGGGAGAGAGAAGCACAAGGCTGAATTTTCCTAGGGTGCCTAACCCCCCCCCCCCCTCGCTCTGCATATGGGAGCTAAGAGCCAGCCACTATTCCTTCTAAGGTGTCCGGAGAGAGTAACCATGCAGCTGTTGTTACTGAGTGCTCAGATTGCAGCAGAGTCCAGGGCTCTACCAGGGAGATGTCAGATGCTTAAAGGGTGTGGGGCAGAGTCACACAAAGGGGGCGAATCATGGAGGAAAGAAGAAGGAAGGGCAGTGGCAGTGCAAGCTCAAAGGGATGGGTTTATTTTGGCCATCCCCTGCAGTCATCTGCCCTGCTTAATAGATGGCACTGACCTTGCCACCATTAAGATCCTGATAAAGTCATTAGCTATAGGTCAGAATCTATAAATGTCTTCCTTCCTAGAGATAATCAGATTTATGTGTGCTTAACTATTGTATTGCTGGCATTAAATAAAAAGATGTCCAGTCTAATCTTTAGTGACAACATTTTCCATCCTGAGCTTTCCGACTGTTCTTTTTTGTGTTCAAATCTCTCTTAAAAAAAATAAAAAAATCATAAAGACAACATTGCATTACAAATGTAATCTAGCAGTAAGGATGCCTGCATAGATTCCCTGTGTCACTAGAATTTTACCGCTTGTCTGACCTCAGTGATAGGCAGCAGAACAGCATTTGACCATCTGGACATTCTGGCCTCTTGTAGAAAGAGATAGAAGCTAGGGGTGACAGTCAGAAGGAGGAACTGGCAATGATAGTTGCCAAAGGAAACTCCTCCGAGTATAAACCTTGACTCACTGTTGAAACCCTAACTTAGAGCCAGATGCACTAAAGTCGTCGTTAGAGCCGTTCCCTACCGAATTCCATAGCGAATCGGTAGGGAACGGCAATGCATCAAAAAAAGGGAATGCAAATGAGCTGCTCGTTGCAGCTCACTTGCATTCTCTAATCCCTCGTAAAACGGTCGGAGAATCGGCCGGTAGAGCATGCACAGAGCAGCCAAGCGTTATGCCAAGGACGTAAAAAATAAAACAAACAAAAAAAAATGACGTGCCTATGGACGTCCTTAATAGACGGCGTTCGCCCCCCCGCCCGAGGTTGCCGCTGCCCCTCCCCCTGCATTGAAAGAGCTTTCCACAGCCCCGGCTCCCCCCCGAGGTCACCGCCGCCGCTGCCCCTCTCTTGAAATGACAGCTTCCCCGCCATCCTCTGCACCCCCATGGCCCTACCCCCACTGCCCCCCTGAGGTAGTCATCGCCGCCGCTCCCCCGCCCCCGCCATCTGCCACTGGGCCCTCACAGCGCCTCTCACCCCCATGTGATGGCGCTGCGCTGGCCGCAGCAGCAACAGCTGATCGCTTGGCTTCGGGACTTACCTTCTTTCCTCCTTGGCCCGCCCTCGTCTGACGTAAGTAACTTACGAAGGTAACTTACATCACATGAGGGCGGGCCAAGGAGGAAAGAAGGGAAGCTGCTACCATGATCGGGAAATGGCATTTAGTGCATGCCAGGGTACTACTTGTTCGTTAATGGCTCGTTAAGGGCTCATTAAGTTTAGTGCATCTGGCCCTTAGGTTCCTGTTCCTCCCAGTATCCTGGCCTTAAGTATAAGGCAAGAGCCTTCAAGTCGAAGCCTTAGACTTATAGCTGAGACATAATCCTTATAACCTACCACTCAGTTTTAGACTATATCACTTATCTGTGTGACATAATTGGTTATTTGGCCCTTAATTGGTGCTTAACCAGTGCTAAGTACCAATGATTGGAGCTGATTATCTAATTGGCACTTATTAGCAGTTATGTGCTTTGGTGGGTTAAGCACCTATTCTATAAACTTAGATCGTAACTTCTATAGCAAGCATCTGAAAAGGGGGTATTGACGTGGCCAAAGAATGGGTGAGTCATGAGTGTTCCGACTAAGTTGAAGTGCATTTTATAGAATCCTGTCACTAATGCACAAAGGCTGCAATTAGGTGCAAATGATTTATACGTGTTAGAGCAGGCATAAGTGGTTGAACCTAACTTGGGCATTTGATTGTCGACTTATGCCATTTTATTATATAATGGTTTACGTGTGCAAATCTTTAGCTCCCAACTTTTAGCATCCTTTGTAGAATTGCCGTCTATAAGGATGAGTAAGTACTATGCTAGTCAAGCCAATGCATTAGAGGGTGACCAAAACTACATATTTTTGGTTTTGGCTGAAACCAAATCTGTGGCTGAAATTCGCCATTTGGTTTCAGCTGAAGCTGAAACTGAAATTGGCCCGGCCCCTGAATAAGAATAGCCCCTTCATCCCTCCCACCTTCCCATGCCCCCACCCTGAATAGGAGTCTCTTTCCTTTACCCCAAACAGAGGAACCCCCTCCCCCTCCTCAAGTAGGTCCCTATCCAGAGGGGGCAGGAGTGATGCCCATTCGCTCCTGCCCATGCCAGCTCTGCTGACAAAATGGCTGCCGGAACCTCCTGCAGCAGTCTCTCAAGAGTGCCACTGGTGATCCCGGCAGCCATTTTGAGATTGGAGCCTGCATGGGTAGGAGCAACTGCCAACCAGTCATTATAACATAAGAATAGCCATATTGGGTCAGATCAATGGTTCATCTAGCCCAGTATCCTGTTTCCAACAGCGGCCAATCCAAGCCACAAGTACCTGACAGAAACCCAAATAGTAGCAACATTCCATGCTACCAATCCCAGGGCAAACAGTGGCTTTCCCATTTCTGTCTCAATAGTAGACTATGAACTTTTCCTCCAGGAACATGTCCAAACCTTTATTAAACCTAGATATACTAACCGCTGCTACTACATCCTCCAACAAAGAGTTCCAGAGCTTAACTATTTGTTCAGTGAAAAAATATTTCCTCTTATTTGTTTTAAAAGTATTTCCATGTAACTTCATTGAGTGTTCCCTAGTCTTTGTACTTTTTGAAAAACTAAAAAAAAAAAAATTGATTCTACGGTTTACACCACTCAGGACTGGATTTTGTAGACCTCAATCATATCTCCCCTCAGCCATCTCTTTTCCAAGAGCCCCAACCTCTTTAGCCTTTCCTAATATGAGAGGAGTTCCATTCACTTTATTGTTTTGGTCATTTTTCTTTGAATCTTTTCTAATTCCTGAGAACCAGTCATCCTACGAGGTTGACTCTTCTGGGCAGACTTTCTAACTTTATACAGCAGCCACCCAGGCTGTATATTGGGCCCTCAATTGTTAAATTCACAAAAATTATTTTTTGTACATCTACTTACTATACCTCCCAATAAAAAAAAGAAAAATCAAACAGAAAGGGTCTCCATCAAATTAGTACTTAACATTTCTAAAGCGCTACCAGGGTTACGCAGCGCTGTACAATTTAACAAAGAAGGACAGTCCCTGCTCAAAGAAGCTTACAATCTAAAGGACAAAAAAAAATGCAGATATCAAATTGGGACAGTCTAGATTTCCTGAATGGAGGTGTAATGGTTAGGTGCCGAAAGCGACATTGAAGAGGTGGGCTTTGAGCAAGGATTTGAAGATGGGCAGGGAGGGGGCTTGGCGAATGGGCTCCGGGAGATTATTCCAAGCATAGGGTGAAGCGAGGTAGAAAGGGCGGAGTCTGGAGTTGGCGGTGGTGGAGAAGGGTACTGAGAGGAGGGATTTGTCCTCTGAGCGGAAGATAAGGAAGATAAGAGATTAAAAATATTTTGAGAAACATTATAAAAATAAAAACGTAGGGCTTTTTTTTTCACAAAGCTCTGCTAGTGATTTCTGTGCAGCAAATGAGAGGAAGCCCATAGGAATTAAATGGGCTTCCTCTCATTTGATGCAAGCAGAGTCGGCAGCTCGGCTTTGTAAAAGAGGCCCTTACAGAAACTACAAAAATTTAAAAATGTATAAAGATCTACAAAAACTGAGAGTCATGGGAGCTGGATTCTGCTGTCTTTTTGATTAGCTCTGAGAATGCAAGTGAAAATAGATATATATTTTTTTATTAGGCCTTAGAGCACTAGTACGGGAGTTCCCCCTCTCAATGATAATGGCAGCTGAACCCAAAGAAACAGGAGACCAAAGTAAAATGTACTTTGCCTTGTAAACTCCAACTTAGCACAAAGAAATGGGTGGAAGAATCTATCAATAATCGCGGAGAGAACATAAAAGTCATGTGGAAGATTGTAACACAGTTGCAGAAGACAAATAGTGTGGAAGCTCAGAATAAAGGACTTTATGGGCTAATGTCGAGAATTTATATGTACTCTAAATTGCAAAGGGGGAGCTAGTGCAGCCAAAATCGTAATGGAGGTAGGGATGTGCAGCCCTATTCAAGTAGAGAGCATTTTAACTAGGCATAAATCAATTTATGCATCTAGCGTCTCCTACATCAACATGCAACTGTGGAATGCACAACCAACTGCCATAAAAACTAGGCATGTTTTGACAGACTAACCTGTTCAAAGAGATTTACCTAAAGGATCCTTCATAAATGACCAGACATCAACACTTTACCAAAACAAGATAACATTGAACTCTTTTATTTGTCTACTTTATTCACATTGTTACTGTTGAATGGTCTACGTTTACCCTTGATCTTTAATGCCTGAATTGAACTGTATATGTACTTCTTATTTTTTTTTAAATATTTTATTTATGCTTTTACATTTATTAGACAACATAAATGTAATGGAAATATGGAAAACTGTTTACAAAGCAAAAAAAAAGTTTTTATACATGGAAATATTACTCTATCACTTTGTCCACAATAAAGATCCAGATACTAGGCAAACAGAAGGAAATTAATTATCAATGAGCTTGAAAAGCAAGTTTATCCTGCAAGCCAACTTTACAGCATATTACATTCTTTGGGATTCAACTAAGGAGTATTAACACTTTCCTTTGCTACTATAAATTGTTGCAGTTTTAAGGGATCAAAGAATATGTAATTATTTGATTGTAGGGATACTAAGCATCTACAAGGAAATTTCAATTTGAAAACTGCACCCAGGTTGAGACGTCTCGCCCTATATTGCAAGAATTCTCTCCTTCGCTTCTGCGTATCCCTTGTCAAATCGGGAAAAATTTGAACCCTTGAGCCCAAAAAGACTGCATTAATATGTTGAAAATAAATCTTAAAGATGTTGTTCCTGTCCATTTCAAAGGCAAACGTAGCCAGCAGTGTGGTCCGTTCTGTCACTATATCCAAGGAACTCTCTAGAAATTCAGTTAAATTTAACTGCTGATTTTGCGGTTGTTGTTCGTTTAAGTTGATTGTAGCTCCTGTTATGTACTGGGCCTTAACAATGGGTGGAAAACCCTCCACTGGTAGACCTAGGACGTCACTGAAGTATTTCCTTAACATCTCCACCGCAGGAATCAGTGGAGACTTGGGAAAGTTTATAAACCGCAAGTTATTCCTACGAAACTGATTATCAAGAAATTCAATTCTTCGTGCTTGGAGTTCTTTATCTTTCATTAAATTTGTCGTAATATTCTTAAGTTTAGCGACTTCTCCTTCCAACAGTGCTGTTTTATCTGATTGTTCTTGAGATTTGGCAGTCAAAGTTTGTTTAACCCCCACAATCTCCTCTTTAAGAGAGTTTGTTATCCTTTTATGGGAAGCGTTTAATCCTTGGATTGAGTCCCAGAGCACTTCTAGTGTAACAACAGCCGGTCTTACCACAATCCCGCCACCTTCCGGGGTGTCTCCTCGATCTGAGAGCGATTCCTCCAGCTCTCCCTGTGTTGTTCCGACAGGGGTAGAGAAGTCGACAGGTCCTCCCAACTGAACGGGTAGGGGCTGCACAACCGCTTCCTCCATCCGATTCCTCTCTATCGGCGTCTGAACACCTCTTGGTGGCGAGGGGGCTGCCCTTGCGGGGGGACTCAACGTCACCTCCTCTATGCTCTGACTCATTTCCGCGGGTCTCGTCGAAGCAGGAGCTTGCACTTCGAGCGGTCTCATCCCAAAGGCTTCTAGTGTGGCTTGATGAACAGCGGGACCCATAACAAGGTTCGGGGAGGCTTGAACCTTCATTTTCCCCTTCCTTTTCCCCATTCTTCAAGCAAAAATGGAGAAATTCTGGCATTTTACCACAGCTGTCCCTCAGAGATAAGAAAACGTCCACACAGCTCAAATCGCCATCTTGGATCAATCTATATCTACTTCTTATAACCTATTTTATATTTTCTGTACTTTAAATGTAATAAAATTTTGTATTTCTCATTCCGGAATGGCGATCGCCATTCCGGCATAATGTAAGCCACATTGAGCCTGCAAATAGGTGGGAAAATGTGGGATACAAATGCTGCAAATAAATAAATTGTAAAACAAAGAGTCTTATGGTATCAGGAGTGGTAAAATGAGAAATCTGAAATCTAGAAGACTTCAGTTATATATTTTAGCGCATCATCTGTTTCTCATTCTGACCTGATGAAAGAAATAGCTCTCAAGAGCGAGTCACAAATATATTGCTATTTCAGAACAAAGGTATCAACCACAACTTATTTGTTGACTTTTACTTGTACATAAAATCTAAAGAACTCGCATCAAAGTATGTGTTGCCAGCTAGTTTAGTTTGGCTTACTGTAGCCCTTTTGCTTTAAGGATCAGAATGTATCACATCGTAACACTGATATTTGTAGGCGTAGCTTAATTCCAAATGCTGTTGTGACTTTGGGCAGGTCACTTTACTCTCCATTTCCTCAGGTAAAAATTTAGGTCCTGATTTACTAAGATGTTTTTCCATAAACATTTCACAGGACCCCACAGTCATTCACAAAGGAAAAATATTCAACATAAAGGAATCTTTCACATGCTCATCTTCCAATGTGGTATATATCATTCAGTGTAAAAAATTTAACGAACGATGCTATATTGGAGAAACAGGCCAGATGCTTAAGACAAGATTCAATCTGCACAGACATCACATGAAGATAGGCCGTGCCAGTCAGGTTCCCGCCCCGGTGGGCCAGTATTTTACAAGACCAGGACACTGCACCAGTGATTTCATAGTTAGAATCCTGAAAGGTAACTTTAAAACAATACAGGAACGTAAGACCTTTGAAGTCAGAATGATTGAATATTTTGACACCCAACAGACAGGACTTAACAAGGATCTGGGTTTTCTAGCCCATTATAAACCATAAAATTGTATTTCTCTGTTTAACACCCTCCTCTCACCTATCCACACCCATCCTGTTAGAATATCAATGATATGCTTTGATGTCCCCATGCATACCTCCTACCCACCCCCACCCTCCCACCCTGTCAGTCTGTCAAAGTAATGCTTGGATGTCTCACTCATATATACTATCTGCCACCACATTTGCTTATTTTCGATCTGATGAAGAAGGGCAACCTTCGAAAGCTAATCAAGAAATGTATTAAGTTATGTCCAATAAAACATGTATCATCTTATTTTCTTTTCCATGTTTTATTTTGTTTGATTTCTATTGATTCCTTAAAGAGGTAATTCTACATCAACATTGAGGCACTATGGGGGAGATTCTATATATGGAACTCATTTTCACCTAAGCATATTCTACCATTTCCACACGGTGTATAGAATACGCTGATAGCCATCAGCACGACTATATTTAGTCGCGAGGAATTATGCCGAGTAGAACCTGGTGTAAATCCTGACTCTTAAATTAGCTGCAGAGCAGGTATATTCTATAACACTGTGTGTAAATTTTCGGAATGCCCATGACCCACCCATTCCATTCCTCCTTGACAATGCACATTACAATTTATGCACACCATGTTATAGAATGCGCTTAGCGAGTTCTGCACGTAAGTTCTAATTAATGCCAATTAATGTTCTTAATTGCTTAACATCCAAATTAAGTGTTGATTAGCTTGTTAACCCATTAAGTTATGCGCACGGTTATACGCCTGGATTTCCACACGGAATCTAGGCACAATATATAGACTCCGCAGGTAAGGGGTCAATATTCAAAGCAATTTAACTGGACAGAAATGGCTCCTGGCCAGTTAAATCACCCGTTCTGGGCTAACTACTAATTTTCACCGGTTACTGCCACTGAAAATAACCAGTTAGTGCTAAACTGAAAACAATCTATTTTGTGGGGGAGTTGGCACTTGGCCGATATTCAGCACTTCGCCGGTCAGGGTAACCACATAAATAGGACTGCAAAAAAGTCAGTCCAATCTTTATGCGGTAACCCATTGCTGGTTAAGTGCTGAATATCTCACTTAGGGGCCCTTTTACTAAGCCACGGTTAAAATTGGCCTGCGCTAGTTTTGGTGCATGAAATTGGCGTGTGCTGGGCCATTTTTTTTACCGTGGCAAAAAAAGTTTTTAAAAAATGGGGCAGTAAATACTTGTGTGCTAATATTAAAATTAACATGTGCCTATTTTACTGCCTGAGGCCTTTTCACCACCTATTTAGAAAGCGGTAAGGGTTCACGCTCTACTCGTGTGATAATCAGGCAGCACGTGGCAATGTGGCCACACTGCCAAATACCGCCGGGAATGCCCCCACGGTAGAAAATAGAACATTATGTTCTGTTGTGGGAAACTGAGCACGCCAACTTTGGAACTACAGCCGAGGGCCCGTGTTACCTTGGCGGTAGGGTCGATTTGGCATGTGCTATCTGTGTGGTAGCCCTACCGCAGCTTAGTAAAAGGGCCTTTAACTAGCTATGCGTTTGCCGGCTCTGGAAACCCAGAAATTCAATGCTTGTGCCTGGACATTGCCCAACATTGAATTTCCAGGTTTAACATCGATGGCGGTCAGCAAAACGCCAATTGCCGCCAGCTGAATATCAGGCCCTAAAATACTGAATACTGGCATGTAAACACGCATATGGCAATATTCTGGCTATGTGTTAGTCTGTAAGATAGTATCTGAATGGGACAGGGGCGTAGCCAGACCGGCGGAAGGGGGGGTCCAGAGCCCGAAGTGAGGGGGCACATTTTAGCCCCCCCGGCGCCGCCGACCCCCCTGCCGCCATTGCCACCATTGCTGACACCCCCTGCCATTACCGACACCCCCCTGCCGCTGTCAGCACCACCTCCAACAACTTTGACCCCCCCTGCTGACGACCCTCTCAACCCCCCCCTGCCCGCCCGCTGTTGCCTACCTTTGCTAGTGGGGGACCCCAACCCCTGCCAGCCGAAGTCTTCTTCCTTCGTTTGGTTTCTGAGTCTGACGTCCTGCTGGTGGGGTTTGGGGTCCCCCACCAGCAAAGGTAGCAGATGGTGACAGCGGGTTGGTGGTGGTGGTGGTGGTGGTGGTGGGGGGGTTGAGAGGGTCATCGGCAGGGGGGTCCAGGGTCAAATCTACGGGGGCCCAGGCCCCCGTGGTCCCATAGTAGCTACGCCACTGGAATGGGATGGTATGTAGTTTGAAGGTTGGTGTTCACATGGGCGGAGTCTGGGCGAAGAGCAAATGCAATACACAATTACAAACAAAATGATAGGATATTACAATTTGGGCTTCTTTTACAAAGCAGCGCTACCGATTACCATGCGCTGAGTGTGAAGAAGCCCATGGGAATTGAATGGGCTTCTTCACATTCTTTTTTTTTTTTTTAAATATCTTTATTAAGCCAAAGATGAGGACCAGTACAAAGACAGAAGTATACATCCAAAACAATGCAGCGAGTAAAATGCCATGGAAATAGAAGAACAATCATGAAACTCAGTATACATACAGTGGTGGAAATAAGTATTTGATCCCTTGCTGATTTTGTAAGTTTGCCCACTGACAAAGACATGAGCAGCCCATAATTGAAGGGTAGGTTATTGGTAACAGTGAGAGATAGCACATCACAAATTAAATCCGGAAAATCACATTGTGGAAAGTATATGAATTTATTTGCATTCTGCAGAGGGAAATAAGTATTTGATCCCCCACCAACCAGTAAGAGATCTGGCCCCTACAGACCAGGTAGATGCTCCAAATCAACTCGTTACCTGCATGACAGACAGCTGTCGGCAATGGTCACCTGTATGAAAGACACCTGTCCACAGACTCAGTGAATCAGTCAGACTCTAACCTCTACAAAATGGCCAAGAGCAAGGAGCTGTCTAAGGATGTCAGGGACAAGATCATACACCTGCACAAGGCTGGAATGGGCTACAAAACCATCAGTAAGACGCTGGGCGAGAAGGAGACAACTGTTGGTGCCATAGTAAGAAAATGGAAGAAGTACAAAATGACTGTCAATCGACAAAGATCTGGGGCTCCACGCAAAATCTCACCTCGTGGGGTATCCTTGATCATGAGGAAGGTTAGAAATCAGCCTACAACTACAAGGGGGGAACTTGTCAATGATCTCAAGGCAGCTGGGACCACTGTCACCACGAAAACCATTGGTAACACATTACGACATAACGGATTGCAATCCTGCAGTGCCCGCAAGGTCCCCCTGCTCCGGAAGGCACATGTGACGGCCCGTCTGAAGTTTGCCAGTGAACACCTGGATGATGCCGAGAGTGATTGGGAGAAGGTGCTGTGGTCAGATGAGACAAAAATTGAGCTCTTTGGCATGAACTCAACTCGCCGTGTTTGGAGGAAGAGAAATGCTGCCTATGACCCAAAGAACACCGTCCCCACTGTCAAGCATGGAGGTGGAAATGTTATGTTTTGGGGGTGTTTCTCTGCTAAGGGCACAGGACTACTTCACCACATCAATGGGAGAATGGATGGGGCCATGTACCATACAATTCTGAGTGACAACCTCCTTCCCTCCGCCAGGGCCTTAAAAATGGGTCGTGGCTGGGTCTTCCAGCACGACAATGACCCAAAACATACAGCCAAGGCAACAAAGGAGTGGCTCAGGAAGAAGCACATTAGGGTCATGGAGTGGCCTAGCCAGTCACCAGACCTTAATCCCATTGAAAACTTATGGAGGGAGCTGAAGCTGCGAGTTGCCAAGCGACAGCCCAGAACTCTTAATGATTTAGAGATGATCTGCAAAGAGGAGTGGACCAAAATTCCTCCTGACATGTGTGCAAACCTCATCATCAACTACAGAAGACGTCTGACCGCTGTGCTTGCCAACAAGGGTTTTGCCACCAAGTATTAGGTCTTGTTTGCCAGAGGGATTAAATACTTATTTCCCTCTGCAGAATGCAAATAAATTCATATACTTTCCACAATGTGATTTTCCGGATTTAATTTGTGATGTGCTATCTCTCACTGTTACCAATAACCTACCCTTCAATTATGGGCTGCTCATGTCTTTGTCAGTGGGCAAACTTACAAAATCAGCAAGGGATCAAATACTTATTTCCACCACTGTAAGGCATAGAGCACCTCAAGCAATAAGTCATTGCCAACCTCCCCTTGTGTCACGATTGTGCCCATGTTTTGTGCTCTTCTTCCTCTCACCACCTAGTGGCCAGACCTGGTGGCTGCAATGGACTGTCTGGTTATTGTCACCCGTTCCAGATTTCAGCCTAGTCTGGTCCGGATCTTCCGGGCTGGCAGATTTGCTTGCTTGGATTGAACCTACACAGCACCCGTAGTTGCCTGGTGATTGCTGCATCTGAGCCTCAGCTGCTGCGGGGCTTATTAGTCAGTTGGAAATTCTCTGCCTTTGCATCGCCTTAGGCCCTGGTATGTTGGTGCTTGTGGCACTTAAGTTCTTGCCTGAGATTCTTGTTTGTTTCTAGTTAAGCTGTGGTTGTTCTTTGTTTGCTAGTCCTGTCTCTGGGTTATAGTTTTGTGTTTAGTCTTTGTCTGTTTGTGTCTTTGTGGCTGCTCTGCAGCTTTCAGTTCTGTGTCTTGTTATCAGTGTTTTGTTCCCTGTTTTAGTGGCTGCTTGCAGCTTTCAGTCCTGCCCTTTAGCTTCCCCTTCCTTGCCCTGCTGCCCCTGTATGTTCCTTTCCCCTCTGACCCTTAGTCCTGGTTCAGCCTAGTGGGTATCCAGTCCTGCCTTGCCCAGTAAGTCCTGCCGGCCACCTGCAGTCAGGGGCTCAACTCCCGGTGAAAGGTGGCCAAGTGCTGGTGAAGTTTAAGTGTGCCTGCTCTGCTTATTCCTGCTTGTTTGCCTCTGCTGCAACTCCAGTCCGGGGTTCCAGTCTTGTTCTGCCTAGTCTCCGGTGTGGGGTGGTTTTGCCTGTCACTGCCACTCCTCGGCAGTGGCCCAAGGGCTCACAAACCTAGTTCCAGCTTTGAAAACGTGACACCTTGCCCATTTTTATTTTAATGAAAGAGATTGAAAGCCCCTCACCAACCCTCCCCTCCCCCCAGCCCCTACACAATGCACTCATTTAAACCCACCCAACCGTGTGCCGCTAATCGGTAGAGCCGCTTTGTAAAAGGAGCCTTTTTTAAAGCAGTTAGGTCCCTTTCTAGAATTATCCTTAGAATGGGTGGGGGAGGGGGGGGAAGCATTCGTAAACCAGCTCCTTTTAAATTGTAAACCCTCTGGGGACAGGAAAGTACCTACTGTACCTAAATGTATCAACCCCCCCCCCTCCCCTAGCTACAGAGGAAAAAGTGCGAGCTAAATATAAAAGCAACTAACTGAATAAAAGTAAACTGTGGGAGAGCAGCAAATCTGACAGGAATTGGCTTCAAGTGATCCTGTTTTATTTTTGATGCGAACGCAGCTGTGAACAAACACCAGTGATTTTTCAAGTTCCTGTCCTACTACTCTGGAAATAATCCCCAAATAGATGTAAGCTTCTGCAAGTCCAATTTCTCTCTCCCGCAGTTAATTGTTATATTTTTACAACTTAAAAAATATAATTGTATCCACTGCTCATGCTGTTCTTTTTCTAATTCATTTCTGCCACTGCTATGGGACTTTGGTTCTAACGTTTCCAAGTTCCACATTTACATAATGACTAGGACCAGAGACAGGTAACATTTCAAGAAGTTGTAAAGCTAATGAATATTTCTTGCTTACAGACAAGCTGAAAGATTGGTTGGATGTTGCAAGCAATAGGAAATGTTTTATACTGTCAATCAGTGAGTTAGGAGCGTTTATTGATTTAATTGTTCTCTCTGCCAGCGAAGGTGAATAATATATAAAGTTTAATTTTAGTTGCATTGGAGACAAGCAAGGATCTTTCCAGATTTGTTTCTTAAACTGGTAAGAGGATATTCTTTGTAGTAAAGAGATTGTAAGGGACAAAACTTTTTTCCCCCTCATATGATTAACAAAATTTTTTTTCTTGGTCATATGAAGAGGGGCGGGGAAGGGGGAGAGATTGTGTTTCCAGAATCAGTTGGTGTACCTCAGGGATCTGTCCTGGGACCTCTTCTTTTCTCCATCTATACTTCTTCCCTTGGTACTCTGATCTCATCCCATGGTTTTCAGTATCACCTTTACGCTGATGACTCCCAGATCTACCTCTCCGCACCAGAAATCTCAGCCGAAATCCAGGCCAAAGTATCAGCCTGCCTGTTTGACATTGCTGCCTGGATGTCTCTGCGCCATCTGAAACTAAACATGACCAAGACTGAGCTTCTTATCTTTCCACCTAAACCAACCTCTCCTCCTCCCCTATTCTCTATTTCTGTGGATAACACTCTCATCCTTCCTGTCTCATCAGCTCGTAACCTTGGGGTCATCTTCGACTCCTCTCTATCCCCTTCTCTGCACATATTCAACAGACTGCTAAAACCTGTCGTTTCTTTCTCTATAATATCAGCAAAATTCGCCCTTTCCTTTCTGAGCACACTACCAGAACCCTCATCCACACTCTTATCACCTCTCGCTTAGACTATTGCAACCTGCTTCTCACAGGTCTCCCACTTAGCCATCTCTCTCCTCTTCAATCTGTTCAAAATTCTGCCGCGCGACTAATATTCTGCCAGTGTCGTTATGCTCATATTAGCCCTCTCCTCAAGTCACTTCACTGGCTTCCTATCTGTTTCCGCATACAGTTCAAACTCCTCTTATTGACCTATAAGTGCAGGCGCTATTGGGCCGAAAAACGGTCCGTGTTGGGTCTCTCAGAATAAAATGACTCAGTTCATCTCAATCTTGAAGGCCCAGTTGTGCTTTTTTTTTTTAATTGCTTGTATTTGTGTACTGTTTTACCCTGTTTTGTTACCTTATATAGCATTTATATCATAATTACAAGTTGTACAAAATTAAAAGTCTACCCTCTAATTCTTTGCAGTCTATATATAGTTTAGTGCAACTAAATTCATAGGGGACCATTATTCAAATGCATTTAACCAGTTAACAGATGCTGCAAACCGAATGTCAGCCAGTGGAATATTCAGCAGCACTAACCGGATATAACGAATATTTCCTCTGACCATCTCAGCACTATCCAGATCTTGCTGGGGCAGTCCGAGGTGGTGTTTGCGTGGACCTGAGGTTATCCGTTTAGCAGAGATTATTCAGTCCACTAACAGGATAACTCTCTGGATAAAATTAGGATAGCAAAAAGGCTTTCTTAACTTGATTCAGTTGGCTATCTGGTTAGTGGCACTGAATCCAGATATCTAGCACCAGCTGGTATCTGGGTTCCAGCGCTAAATATCTGGATTATATTTAACTGCAGCTGCCGGTCTTATAAATATTCACTGATTACCAAGCCTTCCAACTAAGTCAAAGCAAAGTCAGACTCTGGGACCTTTTTACGAAGACGTGGCAGGGCTTCCCTGTGGGTAGCAAGTGGCTAAACAGCTCGACTGCCAGGTGTGCCTAAGCGCCCTTTGGTAGTTCTGGGTTTGCCGTTAGAAAATAATTTTTATTTTCTAGCGCGGGGGCGGGGAGTGGGTGATCCCGGTGGTAATTGGGCAGCATGGGCACCTTGACGCATGCTGCTTGATTACCTCATGAGTAGCACATGAACCGTTACTGTCTGCTAAATAGAAGGCAGTAAGAGTTCAGGTGGTAATGACTGTCCATTAATTTGGAAATTAGCGCCTGGCCATTAATGGAAGAAATTGAAATCTGGCCATTTTACAGCCGCATTAAAAAGTAGCCGGAGAATGTGGAAAAACCCACGTGCTAAAACCACTGCTGGCCACTTTTTACCCCTTCAAATTCTCTGATTACCACGGTTGAGTATTGGGGGCGAGGGGGGGGGGGAGAAGTGGCATAGCTAGGTGGGGCGCCAGGGGAGCGGCTGCTCCCCCAAACGGAGTTCTGCCGGCGCCGATTTTTTTCGTTGTGTAGCACTGAAAATGTGCATCGACGTAAGTCCGCTATCGCTCCCCCTGCACCATCAACCTGGCTCAACCTGGCTACGCTTCTGGGGGGGAGGGTTTTTAAAAAACATTTGCACTGTGACTGACTAGTAGCTTTAGTTGCAGGACACGGCTTACTCCCAGTGGCGTAGGAAGGGCGGGGTTGTGGGGGCGGTCCGCCCCAGGTGCGCGCTGCTGGAGGGTGCAATGAACAGCCGCGCGCCTGTCAGCTCCGCTGGTTCCCTGCTCCCTCTGCCCCGGAACAGGTTACTTCCTGTTCCGGGGCAGAGGGAACAGGGAGCCAGTGGAGCCGACATGTGCGCGGCTGCTTTCTGCACCCTCCAGCAGCCAAGAATGCACCTGGGGGAGGGGGTGTCATTGCGCCGGGGGGGGCTTGATGCACCGAGGAGGGGGGTGTCGTGGTGCACCCTGGGGGGACAGACGCCACTGCACCCGGGGGGGGGGGGGGGTGCGCAGCGGCGATCTGCCCTGGGAGGCAGCCGACCTAGGATCGCCACTGCTTACCCCACAACCACTTGAATCAATCAGCCTTCTGTCGCTCTGATTGCCTCGATACCTCACTTCACCTTATATCCCTGAAATGTCTGAAGTGCTAAAGCAGCTGCCTGCTACCGACTTCAGTGGGATCAAAGGGGATTCCACTCAGACAACTGTCTTCTATTTCCCTGTTAGCACACAGCTTATACTGGAGCAGGGAATTTTGGTACACAGACGCTTGTTTCCTTTCGAATAATAACATCAAGTAGTTTCTTGCAGTTCAGAGTTCCAGTGTTGAGAGATATGGTTTCATGAATCACCTGCTGAAGCGTGAGGCCTGTTCATGCTGGCAGTGCATAAGTTTAGTTTAATTGATTTTGACTTGATATACCACCCTTCAGGCAAATCAGAGCAGTGTACAATTACAAATACAATAAGAACATACGAATGGTCATAGTGGGTCAAACCAAAGATCCAACAAGATAGGGTTACCATATTTTGTCCCCCAAAAAGGAGGACACATGCCCCGCCCCCTGTCACATTGTCCCCTCCCCCCTGTCACCCCCCCCATCCCCTTACCTCACTACTGCCCTGGTGATCTAGTGACCTCTTCTGGGCAGGAAAGAGCCCCCTCTTTCCTGCCCGGAGCGCTGCCCTGCATGTATCCTTCCTGTTGGTGATCTCAGCGCCAATTCAAAATGGCTGCCGAGAGTTGAAGTGACCTCACGAGACTTCAACTCTCGGCGGCCATTTTGAATCGGCGCCAAGATCACCAACAGGAAGGATGCATGAAGGGCAGCGCTCCGGGCAGGAAAGAGGGGGCTCTTTCTTGCCCCAAAGTTGGAAGAGGTCACTAGACCACCAGGGCAGTAGTAAGTAAGGGGAGGGGAAGCTAGCAATCTGCCCGTTTGTCCGGATTTCTGGACAAACGGGCAGGCTAGCACCCACCAGCCTGCCCATTTCTCCAGAAATCCGGACAAACGGGCAGATTGGCAAAACCCGCCCGGTTGCCCAGACATGTCCTCAAAAAGAGGACATGTCCGGGTAAATCCAGACATATGTTGGTAACCCTACAACAAGACCATCATCCTGTTTCTATTGTACATAGATTGTCCTTTGCAAGGACATGGGAAATTGTTTCAAATGTTTCTAACCCCAAACAGGAAAGAAAAAAATCCACCCAAACTATTTATTTATTTTTATTAAAAATAACAACATATTGTTCTGCCCCCATTTGAATGGAGGCAGGGCACATGTTTATATGTATAGGTTGGGCATTGTTTATATCACATTGCATTGCCTGTAACAGTTTACAGTGCTTGTGTCCTTAAGGCAGGAAGTGCATTTGGACTACAAATGCTAGTCTTCCTGCAGTGCTTTGTGATAGGCTCTTCCTGAGCACATGTCCCTGTTCCCTATGCCTTATGGGACGTTTCCTATTGGCTGGTTCTTGTCCCTGTGTATACAGGGCTAGTTTCTCTCTCCAGTGGGATGGAGGAAATCTGTCCACATGTATGCTTTTTCTAAGAACTGTAAGCTGACTTGCTGTACCTTGTTGCATGCTCTCCCCTTTTAAGCTACTGTAAAATAACCATGTTTTTACCAGTTTAAAAATATTCACTGCATTGAGACCTCCCAGCTCCCTTGTATACAGGGTGAACTGGTAGAAAACAGACCCACCCTCAGTTCTGCAAGGTAGAGACTCTTATCTGGCATGTCTAAATTGTAAGTTATTTCCTTTTGTTTGAATTTACATTAAAGATTTTGGTTCAAGAGTTCTGAGTTTTTTACAGTGGTGTTCTATAGTCTGGTTAACTGCATGCTACTTTCCTGCTTAGAGAGAGCCTATCAGGAGACACAGCAGGACTAAACCTAGGCGGATCATAAAAAGAAATTCATGCATAATTCAGAATTACTAATAAAACAGAAAACCAAGACAAAAACAATCAGCTATCCAATGTCACCTACCCACACCAGTGGCTTAGGGTTCAGGCCCACCCAACAGTAGCACACGTTTAGTGGTAGCTGGTGGGGATCCCCAGCTCCACCAGCTGAAGACCTCCCCCTGATGGTAATGAAAACGCTACTCTCCTTGATACTGTCACCTGCGCATGCTCAGTCTTCAGCGCATGCCTGCTGCAGACTGTGAAGGTGGAAAGAAGCGTTTTCTCGCCAGCTGAGAAATTTTTTTTTGGTGGTGGTGCGGGGGAGAATGCTTGGTGCCCACCCACTTCTTGCCTAGGCCCACCCAAAATCTGTTGTCTGGCTACGCCCCTGACCCGCGCTCACTCACATGCAAATATAGATACAAAAATGACAGCACAGATGCGTTTTCAGTAGCTTCTTAAACTGGCTAGCACCTGTGCAGTCATAATGCCCCAGGCAGCGCATTCCATATCCGTGGACCAGCCACAGAAAATGCAGCAGTTTTATTTTCTGTTGATTGTTAATATCTGCTAAGCATAAACCAGCTTGAGCCACTGGCCTTTGGTTTAGAAAGCACCCAATGTATATCATTTTTTTGGTTCCGAATAATAAAATACTACCATAGGAGGGTTAAAAACTGAGGAGCAGAAATGTTTACAAAATAGCTCAAAATGTTTTAATTGAACTAGTTAATCTCTAGGACGGTAGTGATGAGCTATAAGATTAAGTGTCTACAATAAGAATACATCACTTTACATGTCTATGGCAGGTTGCAAAAATAGATTTCCCATTAGAATATCATTTCACAGCACACAGAAAGGACCTTGTCAGGCATGTTGTCTAGATCACTCACCTGTGAAGATGATCAGAAGTGGATGTATTGTTGCTGTCATCGCATTCAAGGGCATCTCTCAACAGAAGCAGAGGTGTGTGTCTTGATTAACCTAAGGCAATGCCTTTCTTAGCAACCAAAACTAGAGCAAAACACCTGCCCCTCGATATTCAAAGCTATTTAACCAGCCAGACAGTCGCTGACTGATTAAATAGCATATCTGCTCCTAACTGCTAATATTCAGCAGGAGATAACCAGTTATCTGCGCTGAATATTGCCGGTTAGCACCTAGTGCATAACTGCTGCTACTACTAATCATTTCTATAGTGCTACTAGGCATATGCAGCACTGCTTGACAGAGCTTACAATCTAATCAAGCCAGACAAACAGGACAAATAAGGGATAAGGACAAAGATGAGCAAAATTCCGTGCAGAATGCCAAAAGAGTAGCAAGATTCCGGAATCCCAAGACTGCATACAACTAGTGCTACTAGATGTATGCAGCACTGTACACTGAACATTTAAGAGACAGTTCCTGCTGGACAGAACTAGGGTTACCATATTTTGTCCCCCAAAAAGGAGGACACATGCCCCACCCCACCACACACCCCGCCCCCTGTCACATTTCCCCTCCCCCTGTCACATACCTCGTCGCCCCCCCCCCCCTCCACTTCACCCCCCTGCCCTTACCTTACTACTGCCCTGGTGGTCTAGTGACCTCTTCGGGGCAGGAAAGAGCCCCCTCTTTCCTGCCCGGAGCGCGCTGCCCTGCATGCATCCTTCCTGTTGCTGGTCCTCGGCGCTGAGTCAAAATGGCCACCGAGAGTTGAAGTCTCGTGAGGTCAGTTCAACTCTCGGCGGCCATTTTGAATTGGCTCCGAGGATCAGCAACAGGAAGGATGCATGCAGGGCAGCGCGCTCCGGGCAGGAAAGAGGGGGCTCTTTCCAGTCCCGAAGGTGGAAGAGGTCACTAGACCACCAGGGCACTAGTAAGTAAGGGGAGGGGAGGCTAGCAATCTGCCCGTTTGTCCAGAAATCCGGACAAACGGGCAGATTGGCAAAACCAATCTGGTTGCCCGGACATGCCCTCAAAAAGAAGTATATCTGGACATATGGTAACCCTAGACAGAACTTACAATCTAATCAAGATAGACAAACAGGACAAATAAGGGATAAGGGAATTACTTAAGGTGGAAACGATAAAACAGACTTGGGTACTAAACAAGTGAATAGGGGTAGGAGATAAAGCAGTTTCAAAAAGGTGGGCTTTTAGCCTAGATTTGAAAATGGTCAGAACTGGAGCTTGACGTACTGACCCAGGAAGTCTATTCCAGGCATATGGTACAGCAAGATATAAGGAATGGAGTCTAGGGTTGGTAGTGGAGGAGAAGGGTACAGATAAGAGAGATTTTACCTGATGAACAGAGTTCCTGGGGAGAAGTGTAGGGAGAGAAGAGTGGAGAGGTACTGAGGAGCTGCAAAGTGAATGCATTTGTAAGTCAATAAGAGGAGTTTGAATTGTATGTGGAAATGGATAGGGAGCCAATGAAGTGACTTGAGGAGAGGGCTAATATGAGCATAGCGACATTGGCAGAATATAAGTTGTGCATCAGAGTTTTGAACAGATTGAAGGGGAGAGAGATGGCTTAGTGGGAGACCTGTGAAAAGCAAGTTGCAATAGTCTAAGCGAGAGGTGATAAGAGTGTGGATAAGGGTTTTGGTAGTGTGCTCAGAGAGGAAGGGATGAATTTTGGTGATGTTATAGATGGTCCAGAATCGGTTGCCTCTGCTTGAGAAGTGGTGTGGACTTCGAGATGAGGAGCTTTCCAAGATCTGTGGGATCCCTGGCTGCACCTTTGTCCATGCCAGCGGCTTTATTGGAGGGAACCAAACAAGAGAAGGAGCTCTGCAGATGGCTCAGAAAACTCTGGCTGCTCAGGAGACTACCAATGAAAAGTGATCCCAGATAGCTTTAGTTATTTTTTTTTTAAATTTCCATTAAATCTCTCTATATAAAAGGCACCACCAACGTTCTAAATGAAGCCTCCAGCCGTAAGTGTGAAGGGGGAGAGATATCCGGTTTCCCCATGAGTGTCTGCCCCTGCCCTCGCTCTCTCTGTAACACAAACAGTGAAGGAAAACACAGCAAAGCACGAAATCAAATCGCTCTCTCTGTAACAGTGAAGGACTCAGAGGGGGGAGGGGAGAGAGGGCAGAAGCCCTCACTATCTCTGCAACACAAACACAGCACAGCAAGAAACTTAACACTGAAGGACTCGACTCCAAGGGGGGAGGGGACAGAGAGAACAGACAGCACAGGGGAAGGGAGAGAGGGCAGAGGGCAGGGACATACACACTCCCACATGCACACAGAAGAAAACCTTGCTAGCCCCCGTTTCATTTGCATCAGAAACGGGGCTTTTTTACTAGTATTTTTATAACTGTCTGAATTTTTCTGTATAATTTGTCATATGAACTCTAAAACATTACCGCTTTATTTGTTATTCCGATAATGATCTCTTTATGCTTTACTCTGACGAAGAAGGGCAACCTTCGAAAGCTAATCAAGAAATGTATTAAGTTATGTCCAATAAAAAAAGGTATCATCTTATTTTCTTTTCCGTGTTTTATGTTGTTTGATTTCTATTGATAACCTTTAAGAGTGGACTAACACGGCTACCACACCTCTCTACTTTACTCCATTATGTTACCCATGTTCTTATGTAATTACTAATTGTATCTTTTACTCTGGAATGGCGATAGCCATGGCGGAACAATGTAAGCCACATTGAGCCTGCAAATGGGTGGGAAAATGTGGGATAAAAATGCAACAAATAAATAAATAAATAAATGGTCATATCATGTGATTTATCTGGTTAGACGCTGATATTCAGTACCTAACTGGATAAGTTTAGTGACCAAATAGGACCGCATAAATAGCCTGTCCTATCTTTAACTGCTAAAAATTAACTTCTTAGCGCTGAATGTCGGCACAACCTGTTAACGTTTTAGCAGTCAAAACCCCTCAGATATTTAATGCTGGTTGCCGGAAATGACCCAGCATTGAGTATCTGGTTTTAATGTGGCGGTGGACTGCAAAAGCGCTGGCAGCCGCTGGCTGGTTCATATTTTGGGTTAAGGGTTTAAACATGATTTTTTTTGCATTAAAAAATAATGGAATGACATAATTGTTAGTACAAGAAGAATGATGAATTATTTTATTCTGCTAGTGACAGGTGCCTGAGAACAGTTGGCTGAGAGTTGGTAAACTTTCCACACACCTCAGTTTCAAAGCAGTTAAGTTATAGTGATTTCCATGTGCAAATTGGCCTTCTGAAAATACTTCAGTCTCACTATGGCTAAAAGTGGATACACTGCTCCATGACGTGCATTCCTGTAGGGAACATGTTGCTGGGGGGGGGGGGGCATCTTTTGGGCTGGATTAGAAAATGATGCATGTAGATTCTATTTTCAAGGTTATACTTATGGGGGATAAGTCTATACAATGGCTGCCAACATTTAGTCTATCAAATATACACAGTTAGAATATCGGCACGTACTGTGTGCACATATATGCGAAGAATCAAAAATCCACTTAAATGCTAATCTGCAAATATGCACATATCTTACACATGTCCGCTAACGTCATTCAATGAGTAAAGGTTTAAATGGGACAAAAAACCACGCCGCCACCATCTTTGCGTAGGGGTTACCCTTGTGAATAGCAGCAGAGCTGGAGCTAGATACAGCTAAGGGTAAGTTAGATATCACTGAGATGTTGGGTACTAGAGGGGACTGCTTAAGTAAGTATGCCCAGATAGTTCCCTAATGCTGGATAAAAAGTAAAATCTGTATTTTTCTTACTAGGGGAACGTCCTTGAGACAGCCCGAGGGAGGGCGAAACATGCGTGTCGGACGCTTCTACCCCTGAGCCAGACACAATCTTTAAGATGAGTATGATTAAACAAAGACTTACTAAGTGAAAAAAATGTTTACATAACTATTAGAGAGGAGGAGGTGATCGGAAGAGCCGATGAAGAGTTGAATGCTATAAATAATACTTGAAGCATTAAAAGCAAAAAAGTAATAAGCACTGCTGAGGTTCTTTTAGTTTACTTAAAGGAAGACAACCACACACAGAGAAGTGGGGTGAACATACAATATAACAGAGAGACAATTTGGAGCTGGACTATTACAATAATAATTGATTGGCTCCTTATTACAGTATTTAAGAATTGCCAAGGAGATAGGTTACAATAATCATAGCTTACATAGTGCATGTTTGACAGGTATTTGAACAGAAGGATAGAGTCTGGGCAGAGCATAGGAGGTACTCACACATACATAATGTATGGAATATTATGTTACTAGTAAAAGAAGCCCGTTTCAGAGCAAATAAAATGGGCGCTAGCAAGGTTTTCGTCGCCAACACCCCCCTCCGTCCCTGGGCAACCCCTTTGTTGTTCTGGAATTGCTCCGCCCCAACGTCATGACGTTTAATGCGAGGGCGGGGCCCGGAGCGATTCCCCCCCCGCCTCCCTGCCAACCCCTTCGTTGTTCTGCCATTGCTCCGCCCTGAAGGGCGGGGCCCGGAGCGATTTCCCACCCCCCGCCTCCCTGCCTCCCTCCCTGCCAACCCCTAAATTGTTCTGCCATTGCTCCGCCCTCAAGGGTGGGGCCCGGAGCAATTTCCCATCCCCCGCCTCCCTGCCTCCCTCCCTGCCAACCCCTTCGTTGTTCTGCCATTGCTCCGCCCTCGAGGGTGGGGCCCGGAGCGATTTTGGTGGCTTCACTATCACGAACCTTTGAACCTTTTTGAAGGAAGTCAGAGCTTGGCTTCACTGACGTCAGTGTCCTCAGAACGTTGAGGATGAGTTTTATTATAGTAGATGTGCATTAGAGAATGACACGGGGACAAAGTTTTTCCCCATGCCCATTCCATCCCCATCCATGCAAACTGAAACTCCACTGAAATAGTTCCATCACTTTCAATAAAAGACAATCGCTCGCATTTTATACAAATGAGATTTTGTTACGGGGACAGGGTGGGGATGGGGACAAACTTTGTCCCAGTGTCATGCTCTAATATCTGCACCATTTAGGAGCGAGTATGTACACCAGCTCTTGAGGCAGTATACGTGCTGACCCCTAACCACATTTACATGTATATATCTGGTTATTCTACTGCAGGGCCCCTCACCAGATCGTGTTTTCAGGATTTCCCCAATGAATATGCATGAGATCTATTCGCATACAATAGAGGCAGTACATGCAAAGAGATCTCATGCATATTGTCAGGATCACTCGCTGTGTCCTCCACACTCCTTCACAGTCTCTTCCTTTTTCAGCATCGCACACCATCCACTCCGGGGGTTAAAGGTCTGCAATCAGTGTCTCAGGAAAACAGGAGATTCACTAGAAGTGCTTTATTATCTCCCTAATGCAGCAATCCTGCCTTAAGTCCTTCCAAACCTTCCCCTCTACCCGGTATAGTCCCACTTTAAACACAGTTCAATTTAATACTGCTTCCAACCCCACTCAATTTAGCACTGCTTTTCACCACAGTTCAGCTTAGCACTGCTTTTCACTCAGTTCCACATAGCATTGCTTTCAATACAGTTCAATTTAGCACTGCTTTCAATATAGCTCCACGTACCACTGCTTTCAACACAGTTCTGCTTAGCACAGCTTCTCAATACAAGTCCATTTAGCACTGCTTTCAATACAGTTCTTTTCCACAGCAATATGGTCTAAATCACTTTCTCACTCTTAGACCTAATGACCCACCTCCCTCATTTGTCAGCACAAATCCTCCTGGCATCCACCCACCGGGTCAGTCCACCAAGTCTTCATTCACTCTCCCATGATCAGTTCATAACTCACTTTAAGAGCCCTCCACCAGTACTTCCATTTCCTCCTCATTCTTTCTTTCTTCTACCTCCTCCAGTTCCATTCTCTCCTCCCCTTCCTCTCGATCTAGGGGCTCCTCCCCTCCCACATCTGATTCCATTTCCCAATCACCCCCCCCCCTGGCTCCTCCCTTTCTTGCATAGAATCCTCACCCTTCACCTGATCCCTCTGCTGCAGTGTTGCCAGGTGGGTGGTTTTCCCGCCCAATTGGGTGGTTTTCCGTGACTCGCCGCGGGCAATTTTTGCCCGCGGCGGGTTGCAGTTTTTTGGGCTTGTTTTGGGGTCTTTCGGCGGTTTTTTTTGCGGTTTTTCGGGCCGCGGGGGCGGGGCTAGTGGTGTTTTGGGCGGGGTTAGTGATGTTCTGGGCGGGGCCAATGACGGGGAGGCGGGGGCAGTGACAGAAGAGGCGGGGCCGATGATGGCGGGGGCGGGGTTGATGACGGCGGGGGTGGGGTGTCAGGGGCGGGGTTTGACTTTGGGCGGGTTTTGGGCTGGTTTTGGGCTCGTTTGGGTGGGAAAAAAATTTTTCCACCTGGCAACCCTGCTCTGCTGTTGCTGCACTGCCTTCTGGGCTTTGTAATTTCTTAGTTCCTGATTTCTCTGGTGCTGCACTGCCTTCTGGACCTTGTAGTTTCTTAGTTCCTGGCTTCTCTGATGTTGCCCTGCCTTCTGGGTTTTGTAGTTCCTTGGTTCTGAATCTCTCTGGTGCTGCACTGCCTTCCGGGGTTTGTAGCTTCTTTGCTCCTCACAATATTCATTGGGGAAATCCTGAAAACCCAACTGGATTGAGGCCCTCAAGAACTGAGGTTGGACGACCATGTTCTGCTTTTACTGCCAAAATGAATTGAAAATTACCCTTCACATTCTTATGGAATTTATGCCTCTGTTATTTCTGGCCATCATAATTTCTTACAGCTGTTTTGTCCTCTAAAGCACCTACTTTTGGCATTATATTAACACAACTGCAGATGAAGATGAATGAAAAGATGTGAATTTAATGGAAGAGTGAATCATAGTGTGAGACAGGTTTCATAAAGAAGGAAATAGACTCAAGAAGGAGGAGGAAGGTATGTTAACACAGTGATCCAGTTTCTTAATTACTGATCTTTGCCTGAATCATTGCCACATGTAGTCTGTTATTTCTTTAACTTTTATTGAGTTATTTGGAAACATTGAAAGACATGTTTCTCAACAAAGAAGAGTGCCTGTTGTGGAGGATTTTCTTTGCCTTTTTTGGCCGTCTGTCTGTATGCATATCTGATCAAACATTAAGACAGAGCAGAAGCTAGGTACTATAGAAGTGGCAAGGGTCATATACTCACCTCATAGAACCCAGGCTCCAAATAGGAAGTGAAGCTGGTCTTCTCTCTCTGCTTTTATCCTACTGTTCATCTCCACCCCCATTAGGTGGCATCACCTCATTGGTTCTTCTTAAGATCCCCTCTACTGATTGAATCCTGAAGAAGGCTTCCACTGATTGGTTCATTACATGCATATATATCCAGCATTCCTTGTTCTCTGAGAGTGCTGGGTGTTTTATTAGCTGCAGAACTTTTGGTGATGGATGTCTGCTTATTTGTTGATTCTGAACCTATTTTGCCTACTCTGACTTTTGCCTGTTCAGGGATTTTGCTCTACTCTGGTTTGTTTCTTACCTCCCACTACACTTGTTGTCTATTGTCTACCCCAGTCTTCTGGAACACCTGTGCTGTAAGTCCTGGTAACTTCTGAGTACTGGAGAGTTTGACCTAAGGGGAAAGGGAGTTGCTATAGGTGAAGGTGCACCTCCTCCACCCCTGGTGCTCCTCTGGAATTGGATTGGCTGTGATAAGTTGGAAACCAGTAGTGGTGAAAGTGATGGGGAACCTAGAGCTTATTACCTGAAGAGGTCCCTAGTCTTTCCCTGAAGCCTCTTATGCTCTTTCTTCATGTGGCAAGAGTACAATCTTGGTTGCTCCCTCTAGGAAGGGTCTCTAAGCGATTTCTCCTCTCTCCCCTGCCCTCCCCTCCATGTCCAGTGATTCTACCCTTCCATCCATGTCCAGCGATTCCCCTCTGCCCTGCCCTCCCCTCCCATCCGCGTCCTGCGATTCTGCCCTCCCATCCATGTCAACGATTCTCCCCTGACCCCTCCCATCCATGTCCAGCGATTCTGCCCTTCTCTCCCATCTGTGTTCCGAGATTCTCCCCTCCTATCCCATCCTTGAACAACGATTCTCTTCTGCCCTGCCCTCCCATCCCTTCCCATCCATGTCCAGCGATTCTCCTCTGCCCTGCCCTCCCATCCCATCCATGTCCATCGATTCTCCCCTCCTCTCCCCTGCCTTCTTCTCCTTCCTGCCGCTCTGCCTACTGGTATAGAGTATCATTATATCTGAAAATATATAGAAAAGATATAAATATATCCATATATACTCGTTTGAAGATTGATACATCTTTGGATGGAAGGGTCAGATACACACATTACCTTACGAGGTTATGCACATAAAACTATGGTGGGAATGGAGAGAGGAAAGGGGTTGAGGGGGAACGAAGAAAATAAGGGAAAAGGGTCTGGGAAAAAGGGGAAAGAGGATGAGGGAAAAGGGGGGGGAGGTAAGGGAGGGTAAGTGAACAAATGTAATAAACATAATAATATAAAAAAACAGCAGACTTCACTGAGAGTGAAATTAAAATACATACATTATAACCACCAACCAACTCTGTCTCCAACTAAGGCTGGAACTCTCTCTCTGCCGCGGCCCGCCCTTGAGGAGGAAGGAAGTTACATCGTGGGGGTGGGCGGTCGCGCACTGCATCACACAGAACAAGTGGCAAGGAGAGACTCACAGCACGCAGACCAGGTGGGTGGGCCAGGCTGAGGCATCAGGAGGAAGAGGAGCAAGCAACTGTGACCTTCACGGCCGGGGTCAGGTGACATCATGGCGAGGAGACAACCAGTGGCTGGTGTGCGTGGCACTGGAGCTGCAGAACTATGCGCAGCACAGATAATGTGCAGAGGTGATAGCCAACAGCGGCTGCGGGAGAGGTCTGGCTCACTCGGCGTTGCATTGGCCATAACTGGCTATCCGGCGATTCTCAGCAGGGATTAGGTGGTGGCTATCTCCCACTGAATATTGCCGGTTAGCAGCTAGCAGATAGCTGGTTGTATTGGCTGATATAACCGGCTATCTGCTGATTTTCAGTCCCACTTTAGCAGCTATATTTTGCCACGTGAATACATGGGATATCTTTGACCAGTTAGAAGATAACTGGCTAAGTCTGAATATCAACATAGCCAGGCAAAAAGAAACCGGATATTCAATGAAGTCACCGGAAACGGCCCATCATTGAATATCCGAGTTTAGCGGTGACTCCCATCGTCTGAATATCAGCCCCATTAAATATTAAAAGTAAATCTCTACAGGAAGTAGCTACATTGACTTTTCTTCTGCCAAAAATTCTTTAGCTTTAAATTGTATATAAAACTTGCATAATTTATTTTACAGTATTTAGGGCCTCTTACCAAACCACGCTAGCGATTCCCGGCGGGGTAGAGCCGACAAAGCCCATTTCACTTTCAATGGGCTTCGTTGACATTGCCGTGTGGGAATTGCTAGGGTGGTTTGGTAAGAGTCCCTTAAAGTTTCGCCTCACCATAAGCTTGAAGCGAATTACCAATTTAAAATACATAGCAAGACATCCACATCTTACCTAAAACCACATTAGACAGCTGTGTGAGGAGTAGGCTAGTGGTTCGTGCAGTGGACTTTGATCCTGGGGAACTGAGTTTAATTCCCACTGCAGCTCCTTGTGACTCTGGGCAAGTCACTTAACCCTCCATTGCTCCTGGTACAAAATAAGTACCTGAATATATGTAAACTGCTTTGAATGTAGTTGCAAAAACCTAAGAAAGGCGGTATATCAAGTCCCATTTCCCTTTCCATATTTGAGATTCTAAATGGAATGTTGCTACTATTTAAGATTCTAGGTGGAATGTTGCTACTATTGGAGATTCTGTTGCTACTATTTGAGATTCTACATGGAATGTTGCTATTCCACTAGCAACATTCCATGTAGAAGCCTGCCCTCGCAGATCAGCAACATGGCTGCGCAGGCTTCTGTTTCTGTGACTCTGATGTCCTGCACATACGTGCAGGACATCAGACTCACAGAAACAGAAGCCTGCGCGGCTGCGTTGCTGATCTGCGAGGGCAGGCTTCCACATGGAATGTTGCTAGTGGAGGAGTAGCTTAGTGGTTAGTGCAGTAGACTTTGATCCTGGGGAACTGGGTTCAATTCCCACTTCAGCTCCTTGTGACTCTGGGCAACACACTTAACCCTTCATTGCCCCTGGTACAAAATAAGTACCTGAATATATGTAAACCACTTTGAATGTAGTTGCAATAAACCTCAGAAAGGCAGTATATCAAGTCCCATTTCCCTTTCCCTATATGAGATTCTACATGGAATGTTGCTACTATTTGAGATTCTGTTGCTACTATTTAAGATTCTACATGGAATGTTGCTACTATTGGAGATTCTGTTGCTACTATTTGAGATTCTACATGGAATGTTGCTAGTGGAGGAGTAGCCTAGTGGTTAGTGCAGTGGACTTTGATCCTGGGGAACTGGGTTCAATTCCCACTTCAGCTCCTTGTGACTCTGGGCAAGTCACTTAACCCTTCGTTGCCCCTGGTACAAAATAAGTACCTGAATATATGTAAACCGCTTTGAATGTAGTTGCAATAAACCTCAGAAAGGCGGTATATCAAGTCCCATTTCCCTTTCCCTATCCCCTTCAAGGAAACATTTTCTATAAAAGGAAAACATTTATGACTTGGCCTGGGAAATCAAAATATGCTTTACCATAAGTACATAAGTACTACTTATGTACATAAGTCTACTAGGCCTAGACATTTTAGTGACATAATTTGCCGTCTAGGGAATAAACTGATTAATATTAGCATGATGGAAGATAGTGCTGATCACATGGTGGTCGCAGGAGCTTCTGGCACAGAGGCTACTACTCCCAATTTTTCACTTGTCAGTTTTCTGAAGTGCCTTTGCATGGAACGCATAGTTATCTCATTCAGCCATGTTACCATTAATGCATCGCTATCAAATAACACCTTAGCAATTCTATGACATTACTGCTGCTTTTCACTGCCATCTCTACATTAATTTACTGTTGACGTTATATCTTTGTACAGATGTCTTCAGGGTACTTTTAGCAGGTCAGGCTGACGGTATAGAGCATCAGGGTTACAGGAATTTAAGAGATACAGGCAGGGGTGTGCTGGTAAATTTTTAACAACGGGCTCGCTCTCCGGGCATAGCCGGCCCTGAAATTTGGGGGGGGGAGGGGGGAATACATGCCTCTCTCTCCCCTCCCTTGTGCGGGCACGCTAGGCATACCTTTGCCGAGCCCCACCAGCCAATAAATGGACTGCCACCATTCTCTGCTGCTTGCTTCTGGCTCTGAGCAGCATGATGGAACCTTCTTGCACTTGCATGAAAAGTCCCAGCCTGATGCTCAGAGTCAGAAACACGGAGCAGGGAGCAGCAGCAGTCTATTTACTTGGCTGGTGGGGCCAGCATCACTGCCAGCAAAGTAAAAGAGAATTCAGGAGGGGGCCCAAGCCCACATTTTGGGAGTCGGTTGTTAAGGTAGCCATGGGGCGGCCTACTTTAACAACCGGCTCCAAAAATTCTTAAAAACTTAACAAACGGCTCTCGCGAGCCCGTGAGAGCCCGCTCCAGCACACCACTGGATACAGGGCAGAAAAAGGTTATTACAAAAACCAGCTATAAAAATGATTACTGTAGTAGTTGAAATGTAAAGCAAAAGTATGATTAGGCAACCGAGGCATACATTTTATCTGTTTTTTTTTTTGGCTTGATAGTTTCCTTCAGCATCTTTACACTTCTAGTGTAATCAGAACAGTGATCCTTCATTTAATATTATCTAGGTTTTCTTTACTTGTTATAGCTTTCTCCCAGCTCAGCCCAGCCATGACAAAGGTCCTTGGCCTGAGGCTACAGACTGTAGCTCCCTCTGGAACCCAGCTGATGTTGATTCTAAGGCTGACCATTAGGTATTGCTCTAGAGGGATTTCTCGGGCTTGTTACCCTAAGGGCGGTAAATGCTGTCTTTTAAATAAAGAATAATCTTGGTAGTATGATGGTCCTCGGGGGAGAAGAGGTGGAAGACATGGTCAAATGTAGCCTGACCTTGGTGGCTGGTAATCTAATGGAAATATTGCTTAAAGGAGAGTGAAATATTTACAAGCTGGCAGCTTATAGGCCATAGGGCATTGTGTCTAAGGAACCTGATTGATTTTTTTTTTCCACTGGAGTTACCAGAGAATTAGATCAAGGGTGTTTGCAATGGATGTGATTTACTTGGATTTCAACACTTTTAATTGTATACCATGTAGGAGTCTCACAAATAACCTGAACCGCCTGGAATTAGGCTCTAAGGTGGTGGACTGGGTTAGCAATAGTTGTGTGACAGTGGATAGTGGTGAATGGAATTCATTTTGAGGAAACAATGTTGACTAATGGAGTGCCTCTGGGTCCTAGATGGGTTCTACTCAATATCGTGTTGAGTAATAGTTGTAGAAGGAATAGAGTGTTTTTGTAGATGACACAAAGGGCTTGAGGCATTAAGATACAGTGTACAGGGTTCCAGTGTATGCACTAACATAAAAAAAAACCTTTTACTTCATATGCAGCAAACTAATGACATGCAAGGTATTAAAAAATGTGCACATGTTACGGTTATAAAGGGGTTGAGATTGAAAGCAATTTAAATGGGTAGGAGAGCCTCCTGCCTGGTCAAATCACTTGTCTGTCTAGTTGCCGATAGTCAGTGCTACTTAACCAGACATTGGCACTGAGTATTGGTACTCACCAACCATGTCCTAAGTGGCCAGATTAGGGGTGTTACAGGGAGTGGAGTCAGGAGTTATGCAGGTGGGGGCAATATTCAGTGCCAGTACCTTTATAGCTAAATAGGCAACGCACGTCCCTCTCCCTCTGCCCCCCCTCTGTCTCTCTCTCTCTCCTGGCAAGCTACAATCTCCCACTCCCCTCTCCCCCCCGTTAGAGGAGGCCTACCTTACTTCCTGGTGGAGCAATGGGGCTGGAGCAATCCCCACTCACCTCTACACCTAGTGGTTCCACAGTAGACATGGCTGCTGAGACCTCTAGTGGGAGTCTTGTGGTACTATTGCTAGAACTGCTAGATTTCCACTACAAATCAGTGTCCCTCTTTACTATGGAACTGCTAGGGGCAGGAACAAGATGGGTTTGCTCCTGCCCTCATCTAACTGGGAGGGGGGCTAGTCCTTGTGGCGGGGAGGGGGTTGTAAGAGGTGGCATGCATATTCCACTTATGAAGGACCCGGCTGAATATCCGCCGGCACCTGAATAAGAACTGGCAGCCTGATCGCGTCTGGTCAGATGCTGATATTCAATGAAGTGCCCGGACATGGCCGGCACTGACTATCAGGGCCTAATTCTGCCTGCAGAGGTCAGTGCATGAGCAGAGATTTGGAAGGGAGATGATAAAAAAAACAATCCTGCCAGATTACATGGAGCAGTGGTGGGATTTGATCCAGGCACCTCTGAATACCGGTGCTGTAACCATTAGGCCACTCCTCCACTCATTAGTTCTCAGCACATTTTAAAAAGGGCAGTGGTTCGCCCTCTGCTGAAGGAAAACAACCTTGACCAGGACAAACTTGAAAGTTACAGGCCAGGATCCAACATCCCGTTTCTAGGGAAACTCATAGAACAAACAGTCTGTGTTCAACTTAATGAATGGCTAGAAAAGAGTAACTGGCTAGATCCATGTCAACCTGGTTATTGAACAGAAAGGGCCTTGTATCCCTGCTAGATGATCTTCACAGAAACCGAGATAAGGGATTTGCCTCGATGTTAGGACTGCTAGATTTCTCGGCAGCTTTTGACACTGTGGATCATGATATCTTGCTAGCACGACTGACAGAAACAGGTATCAATGGAACAGTACTTGCCTGGTTCAGATCCTATCTATCAGACGGGCAACAATCCATAATGATTGGCAGCAGCTCATCACCACCATGGACATTGACCTGTGGGGTACCACAAGGATCGATACTGTCACCTATTCTGTTCAATATCTACCTCAAGCCACTAGATGAGCTGATTCAGTCAATGGACACTCAGTTCTACATCTATGCGGATGATGTGCAGCTACTCATACCCATTGACTATACAATAGTCTGACTACAAAGGGCCTGCACCAGCTTCAGTTGATTCAGAATGCAGCAGCAAGACTCAGAAGGTTGCAAGCGATGTGACCACATCACACCATTTTTGCAAAAACTTCATTGGCTACCAGTACAATACAGGGCTAAATTTAAAACTCTATGTCTGATCTTCAAGGCCCTGAAAGGAAATGGCCCCGAGTATGTGACAAATAGGATGATCCTCCACACACCGCCAAGGACACTAAGGTCCTCCCAAGGACTTTCACTAACTACACCCTCTCCAAAAGACATTACACGATGTGATACCAGCAAGTGAACCTTCTCCGGAGTAGCCCCCACACTCTGGAATGCATTGCCTGAAAGGCTCCACTTAACACAAGACTACCTCTACTTCAGGAAGCAGGTGAAAGCTTGGCTCTTCAACCAAGTCTTTAACGGAAGACGTAACTAACTTGCTATTCTCACTCACACACACACACAAGGATTGACTTGGGCTGCACATACTGCAGGAGGACATGTTTATCCACTCCTACCTTAGCTGAGATGATATTTAACCATCTCTCTGACCTCATGTGCAACTTTCTTCAAATCAGTCACCTTAATTTCTAATTCTTCCTACTTTCTTACTCATCTATATGTTACAACTTTGCCTTACCTTTCACTACCAATTATAATATTCTAGTACATATTGTGTTGTCATTGCAAGTAGTATACCATGCCATACTTTGTATTTTTGTTCGAATATTTTGACTGCTCTAATTGCTTCCTGCTCATGTTTGATCTATTCTTACTGTACACCGCCTTGAGTGAATTCCTTGAAATAGGCGGTAAATAAATCCTAATAAATAAATAAAAATATATAGTAACAATTAGTCAGAGGAATAACGTGTGCACTGGTGATATTCCATACTTAAGATATCTCAAGAGCAAAATTTCAGCCAAAAGTAATCTTGTAACTGGAAAATTAAAGAATGGTAAATTCTTCCCTCTTAATGAACTGCCTCTCAGTTATGGTAGAATTGAACACTGTCCTTAATTCCCACCCTGAGCTGGTGTAAAGATTCAGGGTGTCAATATTCAACTGGCAGCAGTCGGTGTTTTTTGGCTGCCTCTGGCAGTATCCCCAGATATTTAAGGCTGGGTCATGTCCAGACACCAGTATTGAATATCCAGTTATATATAGCCTTTTATCCCCACTTTTTTATTCCCTTGCCTCTTAGTTGTTCTGTCTGTTTACCTGTCTTATTTAGATTGTAAGCTGTTTGAGCAGGGACTGTCTTTTCATGTATGGTGTACAGCGCTGCGTATGCCTTGTAGCGCTATAGAAGTGATAAGTAGTAGTAGTAGTAGTAATGTAGAAGCCTGACCTTGCAGATCAGGAACGCGGCCGCGCAGGCTTCTGTTTCTGTGAGTCTGACGTCCTGCACGTATGTGCAGGACGTCAGACGCACAGAAACAGAAGCCTGCGCGGCTGCGTTGCTGATCTGCAAGGGCAGGCTTCTAGATGGAATGTTGCTAGTGGAGGAGTAGCCTAGTGGTTAGTGCAGTGGAACATGGGATGTTGTTACTATTTGAGATTCTGGAATGTTGCTATTACTTGAGATTCTACATGGAATGTTGCTACTATTGGAGATTCTAGATGGAATGTTGCTACTATTGAGATTCTGTTGCTACTATTTGAGATTCTACAAGGAATGTGGCTACTATTGGAGATTCTAGATGGAATGTTGCTACTATTGAGAGATTCTGTTGCTACTATTTGAGATTCTACATGGAATGTTGCTACTATTGGAGATTCTGTTGCTACTATTTGAGATTCTACACGGAATGTTGCTATTCCACTAGCAACATTCCATATTTAGATTGTGAGCTCTTTGAGCAGGGACTGTCTTTTTGTGTATGGTGCACAGCGCTGCGTATGCCTTGTAGCGCTATAGAAATGATAAGTAGATAGAAGTAGATATAGCCGGATAACACTTATCAGTACTTAACCAGATAAGTTTAACCAGATAAAGATAGGACTGTGTTTTATGTGTTCCTGTTTATCTGGTTAACTTATGCGGTTAATGCTGAATACTGGCCCTTAACTGGGTAAGCTAAGGATAACCTTTTTTGCGCTTCAAAGATTCCATTCTATTTGTCCACTTTTTGTCACTACCGGCTATTTGTACACTGCTGCTCAGCCTAGTTATTACCCATCTTGACTACTGTAACTCCCTTTACGCAGGTCTTCCTCTTTCTTCTCTTAAATGGTTCCAACTCATCCAATCGACTGTGGTTCGGTTACTTCATCGATCCATACCATTTGACCACATTACGCCCCTACTCCATTCAGAACACTGGTTACCTCTCTGCTTGTGTCCAATATAAACTGTGCAAT
The DNA here is from genome assembly GCF_901765095.1 of Microcaecilia unicolor. Taxonomy (NCBI): domain Eukaryota; kingdom Metazoa; phylum Chordata; class Amphibia; order Gymnophiona; family Siphonopidae; genus Microcaecilia; species Microcaecilia unicolor. The sequence goes on along the minus strand of NC_044037.1, from coordinate 27,614,923 downwards.
TTAGTTTTTAAATCCCGTCTTCCCTCAGCGCCTGACTATCTAGTATGCACCTCCCAGACAGTTTCACTCCTCGGCATCCAACTTATTTTGGCTGCCCCCTCCCTCTGTTATCCGCCTTGATGTCACTCACTCTTCAGCTATCAGTTATGCCAGATCCCGGCTCTGGAACTGAGGTCCTGTTCGCCTCTGTTCCGAATCCTCTTATGTAAGCTTTAAAGCATCCCCTATGCTTTTTAAATTCTTCTCTTCACTGAGAACAAACAGGAGTACATCTGTGCAAATATCCTGAAGCTTCAAATGCTAGTTTTCCTTTTTGTAGTCACAACAAAAACCAGGTCGGGTCGGGAGGTTTCAGGGGAAGGCAGCTGGATATTTACAACCTTATTTTTTTTCGGCAGTAAGAGTGAGGCATCTCTAAGAATGATAAGTGCATTGTGATTTGAATAACCATGCCATTTGTGTTTTAGTTGACAATACCAGGTGCCAGGGCCGCCGAGAGACTGGGCCGGGCGCGGGACAAGGCCGCCCCTGGGCCCCCCCGAGGTCACTACGCCCCACCCCGAGGTCACTGCGCCCCCCCCCCCCCCGAGGTCACTGCCTCTCTCCCCTCCACCCCCTCCCCTCTGTCCGAATTCCAAGGCCCCCCCTCCCTCCCTTCCTCCGTCCGAATTCCAAGGCCTCCCTCCCTCCAAATTCCAAGGCCTCCCTCTCTCCCAGGGCCCGCCTGCCGTCCCTCCCTCCGAATTTCAAAAGCTATCTCCTACCTCGTCCTCGTTGGGGTCGGTTACGGCGACAGCTGCCTGCACACAGTGAAAAGCGTGCAGGCTCGCGTTTCAGCCTTCCCTTGTTGTCTGTCTCTCAGCTCTGGTCCCACCCTTGAGGTCCGGGCCCGGGGAATTTTGTCCCCCCTGTCCCCCCCTCTCGGCGGCCCTGCCAGGTGCGGGTTAATACACTAACGAGTATCGTGGTAGATACTATATTTATAGCACTTGGGCGTTTTTTTTTGCACACTAAAAAACAAAATCTAAAAAAACCTTAAGAGTAACCCGATGAAAGAAGTGCTATACCACCAGTTAGCAGTATCATTGTCTGCTTGTAAGAGTGGGTAATATCTGAGGGTACTCTACAAAATATAATTTACTCATGAATGGCTAAAGAATATTTATGACACTGAAGTAATACAATTTTTGGTACAGGTAGAGGTAGTCCTGGTTTTTGCTGTGACTACATTTTATGTTACCAGAGAGAGGGATATTCCAATTTCAGTTTTCCTTCTTGTGCATTTATAGTCCAAGGGTCTGATGGTCAGCCATGGTGATCAGCGTTTTGCTGACCGCTGCCAGTGCTCTGGCATTGAAATTCTGGGTATAGGGAGCCAGCTAAAACATATTCGGCACTTTACCGGCTATGAAGAACCACATAACGGTAGGACTGTGTTTTATGAGGCCCTATTTATGCGGTATCTTAACTGGTTAAATGCCAAATATTGGCACTTAACTGGCTAAGAAGTCCTTTTACCAAGCTGTGGTAAAAGGGGGCCTGCGTTAGCATCAGCATATGTTTTTGATGCACACTGAGACCCCCTTTTACCATAGCGGATAAAAGGCTGTTTTTTTTAATTTTTATTTTAAAGACATGGCCGTGCAGCAAGCGAAAATATCAAAAAAGGTCCAAAAATTTCCACAGAAGTCCAACAACGAAAGAAACAAGTGGAAAAACAACTTCAAGGGATCAATCCAAGACAAGAGATAAGGTGCTCCAAAAAACTTTATTGAGGACCCAACACGGTCCGTGTTTCGGTTTTAGAAAAAACCTTCATCAGGGGTCTATAACATAACAACAAAGATATATAAAATAAAATAACAAATCACATATATAATAAAAATTATAAAAATATATGTAAAAAAGGAGGAAATTGTAAACAAATCGAATCACATGTCTGACAATCAATTTTTAAAAAAACATAATGATATTAAATATTATGATAAAAAATATTAGAAATGTTAAAAATATATTAATCATCCCTAATATAAATCAAATATACTTACATATAATCAAATATATTAACAAAATATTATTGTTGTACCCACAGACAAGCGACCAAGTATCATTATTATACCAACAAACAAGCGACCAAATGGGTGCTGAGCAAATCGACTCTGTCAGGTTAAATTGACATTATAGAAATGTATCTATAATAAAACACAGTGACTCAATGCATAATTATGTATAATGTTAATAATTTCAAATATTAATAAATAATATTTTAAAAAAATTTTTGTAGTCCATGCATATAAATAAGGATATGATTAGATATTTAATATGAATAGAATTAAAATAAAATTAAACATACCAGTCAGTAGTCGCACAAAAGATATACTGATAGACAATGGAGCTCATAAGTTGTGGTCTCTATTAAAATTTATAAACGAGGAAAATAATTGAATTAAATAAATTATATCAACACTTTGAACGACCAGTTATTGCTCAAAAACTTACTAAATATTGAAACATATCACAATAATATCAAAATGATAAAAATAGCTAAAAGAATTATTAATAAAAGGTACATGATTAAAAATAAATTATGGATCTTATATTTATACAGTATCATAAAAGAAAAGTTAAGAACAATTTCTAGAAAGCTTCATTTATGTGTCCAAATGTCTATAAAAATGTATATAAGTATTATTATTAAAAATTTCTCAAACCGTCAAGAAAAAATAATAGTAATAAGAACCAGCTGTCAAGAAGAGAGAGGAAAATATCTATATTGTAAATAAACGATAAGAGAGTAGGGCTACATCTAAACATGAGTGGTGTTATATCTTATAATACAAGAAAAACTAACGTATCAGGTATAATTAATTTTATATATATACACCTATATGTACATCCTTAAAAATGGGAGTACCTCAGATGCTAACAAAAGGTGTTAACAGGAATTATATAATATATAATGAAATGGTCAAAAAGAATTAAATAAATTGAAAAACCTATGTATATATTACTGGTGTGATATCAAACCTTCATGACGTTCTAGTAAAAAAGTGGAAAACAAAGGCGTAAAACTAAACCAAATAGTAATGTATATACTATGGATCAGCGTATATCTGTTGAAAACAGAGGCGCATATAAATCTCTAACGAAAAAATTCTGAAAATACTAATAAAAATTGTGATAGCGCATTTAATAATCAAATTGGTCGTAATAGTACATTTAATAATCTAATTGGTCAAAAAATAAGTCAAAAAATACTAAAAATCATATGTATATTTATTGCTAATACTATATCAAATAGTCGTGATGGTGGATAAAACCATATATGAAAACTATAAACCCGAAGTCAGCCTAATATTACTATGTATGATAAATACTGAATATATATATGTGTATATATCTAGCAATAAAGACAAAAATCGCTAAAGGGGCTAGTTAAGCTAAGTGATTAAATAAAAATAAGCTTATGCTAGCAAAGTCTTGTCGGGCAATCGTAGTAAGCTACATAAAATCAAAAAAGAGAGAGAACTGCCTAACCTTAAATATATAAAAAAGTGTAGCCAAGTACCAGCGTATTCAATGTGAGATAATATCAAAAACATCTTGTCGGGCAATCATAATAAGCTGCATAAAATCAAAAAAGAGGGAGAAATGCCTTACCTTGAATGTACAGAAAAGTGTAGCCTGGTACCGGCGTATTCAGTGTAAAAAATGGCGCCAAAAAACAGGCAACCTAAATATTGCTGTGATAAGTCGTGGATTCCATTGATAGGACAATTCGAATCTCAAAATGAAGATAGGCACCTCTACTGGCTAATGGAATGTCAATGACAGTTACATAGACTAATCAGTAAAATAAATTAAATGATAGAGATGTCAGGCAGTAGTTTAAAAGACCAATTGACTAAAAATGATATGATTGTTGAAAGTAGTGAGATGTTTTAAAAAAACTTATTTTAAAAGCATTAGATTCCAGAACTAATGAGCAAATATAAATGAAGTCTACTAACAAACAGGATGTAGATGGCTGTAGTATCGATAAGTTGTAATAGAAATATTCAATCACTGAGTAAAATATAGATATAAATGTAAATATATAGATATGAGTAGCGAACCACTTGCCGAGTGGCCAATTTTTTTGAGGTGGCGGTAAGGGCTCCAGCTCTAACTTGGTGGTAACCAGGCAGCACTGCCTGATTACTGCCGGGCAAACGCCAGCGCTATAAAAATATTTTTTTTAGCGGTGCAAGTGGCGTGCGCTGGAGGTGTGAACTATCAATGGGCTGCTGCAGCACACACCACTTCCAGCGCTACCCAGTTTAATGCAGCAGCAACTGAAATATTACCTATCACATGAAATCAACTTCATTTTAAAGGCATGGCCTTGGCAATGAATCAAGAACTACTCAGTTTGTTTTATTATCCTTTAATTAGTCTTGATGATATAACCCTGGTCCCCTCCAGACAGTTCCGGATGCTGGCTAAGCTCCTTGGGTCAAGCATCCAGACCAGCGAGTACAAAAGATAGTCTCTTTCTGAGCTTAGATCACTCATTTCAATTTATTCAAAAGCCTATTTCAAAACATTTTTTGGACCATCAGATATAGCGAACCACAGTCATGCAGTAAAAAAATTGCTTCTCTTCACTTTCACTCCTCATCTGTCCTTTTCAAAATAAAACATCAATCTTTTTAAAGCTCATAATGTGTTTATTCATTTATTGCTTAACTTTGAGCTCTGGACCCACTGCCAACACGGCGAATGTTTTGCCACCTTCTTCAGCGTAGTGGTCCACAGCTATCAAAAATATAAGAGCAAAAGATTAATTCATCATCATCAACTAACATTTCTTTCAATCATGAATGCCAAAAAAACTCATAGTGTTATCACTCGCTCTCAGAAACATGTTCTTCAAATACAGCGTCAGCGTCTAGTTGGCATCTTAAACAGATAACATGTGATGTCGGGTGGTAATTTGATTGGTGAGAGCTCTAGTCAAAGCATTATTCTTTGTAATATACACAATCTACTACTACTACTTAACATTTCTAGAGCGCTACTAGGGTTACGAGCGCTGTACAAAATAAACAAAGAAGGACGGTCCCTGCTCAAATGAGCTTACAATCTAAAGAACGAAATGTCAAGTTGGGCAGTCTAGATTTCCTGGGTAGAGGTGTAGAGGTTAGGTGCCGAAGGCGACATTGAAGAGGTGGGCTTTAAGCAGAGATTTGAAGATGGGGAGGGAGGGGGCCTGACGTATGGGCTCGGGGAGTTTGTTCCACGTGTGGGGTGAGGCGAGGCAGAAAGGGCGGAGCCTGGAGTTGGCGGTGGTGGAGAAGGGTACTGAAAGGAGGGATTTGTCTTGAGAGTGGAGGTTACAGGTAGGAACGTACGGGGAGATGAGGGTTGAGAGGTAAGGAGGGGCTGTAGATCGAGTACATTTGTAGGTTAGTAGCAGAAGCTTGAATTGAATGCGGTACCTGATCGGAAGCCAATGAAGTGACTTGAGGAGAGGGGTGATGTGAGTGTATCGGTTCAGGCAGAAGATAAGATGTGCAGCAGAGTTCTGAACGGACTGAAGGGGGGATAGGTGGCTAAGTGGGAGACCAGTGAGGAGTAGGTTGCAGTAGTCAAGGCGAGAGGTAACGAGAGAGTGGATGAGAGTTCGGGTGGTGTGCTCAGAGAGGAAAGGGCGGATTTTGCTAATGTTATAAAGGAAGAAGCGACAGGTCTTGGCTATCTGCTGGATGTGCGCAGAGAAGGAGAGGGAGGAGTCGAAGATGACACCGAAGTTACGGGCAGATGAGATGGGGACGATGAGGGTGTGATCAACTGAGATAGAGAGTGGAGGTAGAGGAGAAGTGGGTTTGGGTGGGAAGACAAGAAGTTCGGTCTTGGCCATGTTCAGTTTCAGGTGGCGGTTGGACATCCAGGCAGCAATGTCGGATAAGCAGGCCGATACTTTGGCTTGGGTTTCCGCAGTGATGTCAGGTGTGGAGAGATAAAGCTGGGTGTCATCAGCATAAAGATGATACTGGAAGCCATGAGACGAGATCAGGGAGCCCAGGGAAGAGGTGTAGATAGAGAAAAGAAGGGGTCCAAGGACAGAACCCTGAGGGACTCCAACAGAGAGCGGGATAGGGGTGGAGGAAGAGCCATGAGAGTGTATACAATTGCACATATTGAATGCATGTATATGTTCACCTGTTCTCAAGCAGGTACAAGTCAATGCCTTCAATCTAGACATACCTCCAATTGGCAAATGAGCTGGTATCGTGTGCCAAATTGACTCTACCGTTGGACTAGCTCGTTCGCCCAGTGATAATTATGAGTTTGGCATGTGTCGAATCCCATGGTTGAAAATAATTTTCTATTTTCTACCACAGTGGACATTCCCAGTGGTAATCAGCAGTTGGCACGCGCACGGCATGGTTACTGCATGGGTAGCACGTGAGCCCTTACTACCAAGTGAATGGGTGGTGGCGGTAAGGGCTCAGGCCGTAAACAGGCGCATACTAGTTTTAATTTCAATGCACCCCCATTTCCTGGCCCAGCATGCGCCCAAAATACATGCCCACACTACCACAGGCCACTTTTTATTGCGGCTTAGTAAAAGGACCTTAAGAGGCAGATTACCCAAGTCTTTCACCATAACAGTTTGAAGTTGATGAAGTCACAGCTCTTTTCCACTGAATCCAAATGAGTTTCACTATGAGTTATGTCACCAGAACATTTATCAACACTGTCCTGAAGCTAGGTAACTTTTTTTTTTGGCCAAGTGCTTTACGTGAAACACCTTCACTAGATCAGCAATAACTTTCTAAATTTTTTTCTAAAGTTACTACGGCTGGGTGCGACAAAGACAAAAGCTCCATATTAGCAGAATCCATTTCACCAAAGTTTACCAAAGGTACCTGTGCAGCAGCTCTGTCAAGCCCAGGAGTTCTACTCTGAACTCCAGCACCATTCTTGATCTTTCCATGGCTTGTGGATTCTGGATTCTATCTTCCTCTCCCTCCTTTGCATCTCACATCTTCACATCTTCCTCTGTTGGGATGCAGTGGCTGTTGAGAGAGGCAAACTCTGTGACAGGGGCTGTGGTGGAGGCTCCCTTGTTCTGGGCTCAGTGTGACATCAGCTCGTAAAGGAGTCTTTGGGGGTCTTCCAAGTCTCGCAAAGGTCCAAGCAGGATAACATTGGATCCAACAGTCTGGATCCAGGCACAGTAAACAAAAGCATCAGTTGGGCCCTAGGAGAGAGTCACCGCAGCCTGGGAGAGATGAGCTAGGTTCCTTCTCCTCCTCTTACTCACTATAAGAAAATGCCTTCAAGGTAATTACACTGTGCTGACAAAGTTGAGCTTGGAGCTGCCATCTTGCCTCTTTGAACATCTGTTTTTTAACTGGATGTCAGGCTTTTTTTTTCCATTTTGCATAATAGGATATATGGGAATACTATTACTCTCTAGGCTGAAAGGGTGCTGTCATCTTGGGGGGGGGGGGGGGGGAGAGAACAACGCTAAGATCCTGAATATGTTGCTAGTTTCATGGCTGAGGGACAACTTTTACCCCAACTTAGTAAATGGGCTCCATAGTTAGTAAATCACCCCATCAGAGTAGAGGGTAAACTTCTAATGTGGATGCCAATGTTTAAGCAATGTTTCGGATGCTCTCCCGAAGAAATATCCCACCGACCCAACATAAAAGCATGAATACCTGCAATACAACAAAACCAAAAATCATAATGGACACACCCCAACTTCCCTCTTCCTCCCTAACTTCCCCAATGTGTCTACCATACATGAACCTTATTCTACCACAAGAATACCTTGTATTTGTTCATACCGGAACTGGTGAACGCCATTACGGTACTATGTAAGCCACATTGAGCCTGCAGATAGGTGGGAAAATGTGGGATACAAATGTAACAAATAATAATAAAAATAACATACTTTTCCCTATACTTCTCTGGTTTGTGTTTCATTTGTGATAATGTGTTGGTGCATATTCTGGCAAATACATGTATCCAATGTTTTCTGCAGCACACTCAGGGTTAAGATTAATTCTTTATGCTCACAAAAAATGGCACATAAACACACAGATTTAGATCCAGGCATATTCACAGCTCAAGATTTATGAACTAATAAACCATTGGCTATCATTCTTTGTGATTTGTGTCTGACCCTGTTTTTCAAGCATAATGCAAGATGAACTGCACTATTCTCAGATGGCAATAATGTTTGAGGAATCTTTAAAATAGCTCATCTCTTTAGCTGGCTCCCTACATGTGTAATAGGAAAGCAGTTGTATGTAAGTGAATAGCTAACCAATAGATTACATAAGCATTTTACATTCCTGATACTTTCTTTTGAAAGATAAATGTAAAAAAACCTGTGATTTCTTCCTACATTTGAAAAATACGTAACAACCTTTGATTATAAAGGCCAATTTTTTTTCTGGAAAAGCTTTTCATTAAACTAATTAAATATGTGCAGCGGCAGCTAAGAAAGCAAATAGAACATTAGGAATGATTAGGAACGGATGCTCTCCCGAAGAAAAGACAGGCCCGGCATGCATTTCAGCTAAAACTGCGTGCTCACGCCATGCTGTGCTGAATTTAAATGCATCTACTCCACCTGAACAAATTTCACCTGATGTCTCTTCACACATTAATTCATAACCATTCTGTTTCCTTGTTCAACCCCTCTGGTTGTATGGTTTTCCATGAGAATATAAATCTCTGTTCTTTATGTATAAGTTTGTCCGCCAAGAAACCACCCCACTGAGTAGCAACCTGCTATAATACTACAAAACGTAAATCTTTCACTTGATGATGACAGTCTCTTCAATGTGTTGACAGTGGAGTCTCTGGTTTCAAAGTCTTAATATTACTAATATGTTCCCCAATGCTTACAATATTTTGGACCGTCTGTCCTATATAATATAATGTGCATGGGCAATAAATACAATACACAACTCCTATTGAATTAGTCTGTTCTAGAATGTAGATAAAATTGATGTGTTGGGTGAGGTATGTTAACCACAGAGGTTTCCATGGCATATTAACAATAAATACAATTTCTACACTTAAAATGACCTGTGGGATCTTGTGCTTGTGTCTCTGAGTTTTAAAGCAGCTCACTCAAATTTCTACCCCTATGATAGGCAAATCGTGGCAAATCCCTCAATGGTGCATGACAATTCAACACTTGCCAATACTTGATAATCAGCGAATGGATGGTGTGTGCCATAGAAGAAAATGGTAACACACAGACCAGCAGGGTTTGCTTCTCCTGTTGTCTGGACTCCAAACGCTACTGTCTGTCAGCTTGTAATGCTCTCTTAAATGCCTTCATAAGGGTGGGGATGGGGTAGCCTTATTGTTGAAATCTTTGATACATGGAATATGCATGTTGTTTAAACTGATCCACAAATGAACACAAACGTTTCAAATGAAGGAATTGTCCTGAAGTGATATTGTCCTGCAGGTGTCTGGGATGAATATTGAATAATGTAATAACATATTATGATCGGTATTTTTACGCTATACTGAAGTACTAAATGAGCCTAAATCAGATAAAGACACAGATATGTCCAAACATTTACTTGATTACAATCCTAATGTGCGGTAAACTGAATGTGAACATCTACTTCATTAAAGTATTGCACGAATTCCTTAAGTTCATACTCCGTGCTGTTCCATATATCAGTATAATATCATCTATGAAGCACTACCATAATATTATATGAGACGCATACCTACACTCGTACACATCTGTTTTCAAATTCAACCATGTAGAAGCAAGCAATAGAAGGGGCCACAATATCCCCCCATCGCTACCCCCTTAACCTGGAGAAAATATTTTGATCAACCACAAAATAATTATGTTTCACAACCAACTCGCTCATCTTAAGTAAATTCAACTTCTCCCCTAATATGGGTGCTCGTGAAAGATAATAGTCAATAACTTGCAATGCTGCCTCCTGAGGGCTGTTAGTGTAAAGAGCACTAACATCCAGTGTGACCAAATAAACAGAATCCAGAGAAGATATTTGCAAAGTCCCTAGATATTGTATAAAATGAACTGAGTCACGCATATAAAGACCATGCTTGTGCAACAAAAGATCTCTATATATAAAAGGCAGCACCAACGTTCTAATGAAGCCTCCAGCCGGAAGTGTGAAGCTGCAGAGATATCCGGTTTCCCCATGAGTGTCTGCCCCGTCCTCGCTCTCTCTGTAACACAGTGAAGGAAAACACAGCACAGCATGAAATCGCTCTCTTTGTAACAGTGAAGGACTGGAGGAGGGAGGGGAGAGAGGGCAGACGCCTTCACTCTCTCTGTAACACAAACAAACACAGCACAGCAGGAAACTTAACACTGAAGGACTGGGGGGGGGGGGGGCAGAGAGCAGAGGGGAAGGGAGAAAGGGCAGAAGGCAGGGACACACACACTCCCACATGCACATTCTGAAGAAAACCTTGCTAGCCCCCGTTTCATTTGCATCAGAAACGGGGCTTTTTTACTAGTTTTAAATAAAAATCAACGTATTCAGACAACGGCTCTAAAATTGAGCCCCGTCCTGATACTGTGGGATGCCCTGGAGGAGAAAAAACTGATTTGTATATTTTTGGCATGAAGTAGATATAAGGAATTTGAGGATCTATACAAAAATGTATATTCCTTATGTGACAAAATTCCCAACTGATTAGCCTCACTAACAAAGGTACGAACTCATGACTGAATACTTAAGTTGGATCTTCATTCAGTTGTACATAAAAACACTTATCAGTCACCTGAGAATAAGCTTCATGCAAATATTGATCTCTATTTTGTATTACAATAGCCCCTTCCTTGTCAGCTCGTTTAATGACAAGGGAGCGGTCATCCTTCAACCACTTGGCCTTCCATTAAACCCTAGACAAATTATGATGAATCTTCTTATGTCTACCCTCAATACAATGTAATTCCTATAAAACCAGCCTTTCAAAAGCAACAATAGATGAATCTGGAATACCAAGGGGTAACCAAGTAGAGAGTAACCTTCTCTGTAAAAAAAAAAAAATCACTATCCCTGTCAAGTAGAGGATGGTCTTGAAAAAACACCTTAAGTTTGAGTGACCTGAAAAAATTTCTGTAAACGAGTATCAAAAGCATCATAGATAGTCAAGGGAAGAAAAGAAAGGAAAGGCCATGTTTAATCTCAAGAAGTATAGAGTGATGCACTTGGGGTATAGAAATCCAAAAGAGATGTACCAAATAGGAGGAGAGAGATTGGTAAGCTCAATTCAGGAGAAGGACCTTGGGGTGATGGTGTCCAAAGATCTCAAGGTGATAACACAATGCGACAAGGTAGTGGCCATTGCCAGGAGGATGCTAGGCTGCAGAGAGAGGGGTATAACCAGCAGGAGGTGTTGATGCCCCTGGACAAGGCATTGGTGAGGCCCCACTTGGAGTGATGTGTTTAATTTTGGAGGCTGTATCTTGCCAAGAATGTAAAAACACTTGAAGCGGTTAAATAAAAAAGTGACAAAAATGGTATGGGGTTTGCGTAGCAAGATGTATGAGGAGAGGCTTTCTGACCTGAACATGTATACTCTGGAGGAAAGGAGGAACAGGGGTAATATGATACAGACATTCAAATATTTGAAAGGTATTAATCCACAAACAAACCTTTTCTAGAGGCAGAAAGGTGGTAGAACTGGAGGATATGAATTGAGGTTGAAAGGGGTCTGACTCAGGAATAATGTCAGGAAGTATGACCTGATGACCTGAACATGTATACTCTGGAAGAAAGGAGAAACAGGGGTGATATGATACAGACGTTCAAATATCTGAAAAGTATAAATCCGCAAACGAACCTTTTCCGTAGGTGTGAAGGCGGTAGAACGAGAGGACATGAAATGAGATTGAAGGGGGGCAGACTCAAGAAAAATGTCAGGAAGTATTTTTTCACGGAGAGAGTAGTGGATGCTTGGAATGCCTTCCCGCGGGAGGTGGTGGAAATGAAAACTGTAACAGAATTCAAACACGCGTGGGATAAACATAAAGGAATCCTGTTCAGAAGGAATGGATCCTAAGGAGCTTAGCCGAGATTGGGTGGCAGAGCCGGTGGCTGGAGGTGGGGATAGTGCTGGGCAGACTTATACGGTCTGTGCCAGAGCTGGTGGTGGGAGGCGGGGACAGTGCTAGGCAGACTTACACGGTCTGTGCCCTGAAAAGGACAGGTACAAATCAAGGTAAGGTATACACAAAAAGTAGCACATATGAGTTTATCTTGTTGGGCAGACTGGTTGGACCATGCAGGTCTTTTTCTGCCGTCATTTACTATGTTACTATTATGTATGTTTTTACAGAGAGGGTGGTAGATACCTGGAGTGCCCTCCCGTGGGAAGTTGTGGAGATGCGAACAGTAACAGCATTCAAAAATGCATTGGATAAGCACAAAGGAATCCTGTTTAGAGGAATGGATCCAAAGAAGCTTAGTGGAGATTAGGTAGCAACATTGGCAATTGGGAAACAAAGCCAGTACTGGGCAGACTTCTATGGTCTTTTATTGTAAACCGCATGGATGCCATTTTTTGCTCTTTGCGGTATATCAAGTTTCTTGTAAATAAATAAATAAATAAATAAATAAATACATTTTAGAACAAGGACTGTGCTGGGCAGACTTCTATGGTCTGTGCCCTGAAAATGGCAAGGACAAATCATGATCGGGTATACATATGAAGTATCACATACCATATGCAATGATTTTATCTTGGTGGGCAGACTGGATGGACCGTGCAGGTCTTTATCTGCCATCATCTACTTCGTTACTATGACTAGATGTTGTGCATTTTTATTTGTATCCCTTGCTCATTGGAACAGTCTCCCTTCCTTTATTCATGGTGAATTTTTGCTGCTTAATTTTAAGTCGCTTATTAAAACCTGGCTTTTCTTCTCAAGCCTTCGGTGCTCTTCCTTGACGTGGCCTTTATTTGCAGTGAACTTTCCTGCTTGTATTTAAATTTCTTATTAAAACCTGTATTTTTTCCCAAGCATTCGATGCTCTCCCTTGATGTGGCTTGAGTCTGATACCCCTCTTTTTGTTGTCTCGTTTTTCCCTCTCATGTGTCTTTTTTTTCTTTTCTTTTGATCTGCCCACTGATTGGTTGACTATTGGGCTCATTTTCGAAAGAGAAGGACGCCCATCTTTCAACACAAATCGGAAGATTGGCGTCCTTCTTACAGGGTCGTCCAAATCGGTATAATTGAAAGCCGATGTTGGCTGTCCCCAACTGCTTTCCATCACAGGGACGGCCAAAGTTCAAGGGGCTTGGGCATGCCTAACACATGGATGTCCTCGACCCATAATGGAAAAAAAAGGGTGTCCCTGACGAGCACCTGGACGACTTTACCTGGTCATGTTTTTCTTATGACCATGGCACAAGAAGGTGCCCAAAATGACCAGATGACCACTGGAGAGAATCAGGGATGACCTCCCCTTACTCCCCCAGTGGTCACTAACCCCCTCCCACCCTCAAAATATATCTTTAAAAATATTTTTTGCCAATCTCTATGCCAGACTCAGATGTCATACTCAGGTCCGTGACAGCAGTATGCAGGTCCCTGGAGCAGTTTTAGTGGGTGCAGTGCACTTCAGACAGGCAGACCCAGGCCCATCCCCCCTCCCTGTTACGTTTGTGGAGGAAACAGTGAGCCCTCCAAAACCCACCACAAACCCACTGTACCACATGTAGGTGCCCCCCTTTACCCATAAGGACTATGGTAGTGGTGTACAGTTGCGGGTAGTGGGGTTTGGGTAGGGGTTGGGGGGCTCAGCACACAAGGTAAGGCTGGGAGCAATTTATGAAGTCCACTGCAGTGCCCCCTAGGGTGCCCGGTTGGTGTCCTGGCATGTCAGGGGGACCAGTGTGTCAGATCTGTGCGGTAAAGCAAAAGTGAATAAAGAATTACCAATGGAGAAAACGGGCACAATTACGAGTAACTTGGCAGTTGATCAGAGCTTCCAAGAGAGAATGTAGAGAGATACAGAAGACAATGCAAGCATCGAGGAACTGCACAGTGAATGAGCAATAGACGTTTGAGTCGTATGTGGAAGTGGATGGCGATTAGGCCAATACAATGCATTTAGATGATGAAAATGTATGAGTCCTGGTGCCATTCACTTGGATTCTATTTTGGCTTATAAGGAGTGAGCAAAAACCCATTTACCTGATCATTCAATCAAGATTATCCCAAACCCACTCAGTCTCTCCCCATTGCTAGTCTCCAGACGTCCCGCACAGTTTTGATGTCTATTATTTTTCTGATATCCTGTAGGTGTTCTAGAGAAAATGAATAGTTCTGATTGAAACTAATTACCTGACAATTATATATACTAAATGGAAATAATTTTGTGCTAATGAGAGCTTTGTGGAATCTGCATTTGACTAAAAAGCTTACCGTTTTTCAATAATTCTAAAGCAGCAGTTCTGTTTATTTTCCTTATACATTATCTATATCTGTATGTGTCCAATGTGTTTCTGGTTGGGTGATAAAGGAATCCGCTTTCAAATTTATGCTGATGACATTCAATTGCTTTTTCCATTCCAGCTGGATGTTCCCTTGGTATCAAGCTGTCTGACAATGATGTGTGAATGTTTGTAAGCTTAATACGTTGTCCTTTTAATATGAAAAAAAAAAAAAGCCCTCAGCCTTGATGGTGATCTCTTGCGGTGACTTAGCTAGCCTGTCTCTGTATTCTAAGCTACCCTAATAAAGCCAAGATCCTCTACCTACAGAGATAAAAGAAAGTGAGTCAAAAGTACTTGTCTTTCATGATTTCTCAGCATAGGTACCCAAGTGCCATAGAGTAATGGCTCTGTACTGAACTGAATTGTTTTGGAGAAGTATTAAGTTCCCATTGCAATACGCTGCCAGATGCAACTCCCACCTGGAGAACTTTAGAAATTTGTGTATAAATTGCCGTAAGAAGGGCTAAAGCAGGAGAGGAACAATAAGCATTGGTTAAGCCATGGACCCCTTCCATCGCATTTAACAAAGACTCTGGGCAAGTCACTTAACCCTCCATTGCCCCATGTAAGCCGCATTGAGCCTGCCATGAGTGGGAAAGCGCGGGGTACAAATGTAACAAAAATAAAATAGATACTATTGGAGATTCTACATGGAATGTTGCTACTATTGGAGATTCTACATGGAATGTTGCTATTCCACTAGCAACATTCCATGTAGAAGCCTGCGCGGCCACATTGGTGATCTGCAAGGGCCGCCTACTTCTACATGGAATGTTGCTAGTGGAATAGCAACATTCCATGTAGAATCTCAAATAGTAGCAACAGTGGAGGAGTGGCCTAGTGGTTAGGGTGGTGGACTCTGGTCCTGAGGAACTGAGTTCGATTCCCACTTCAGGCACAGCTCCTTGTGACTGGGCAAGTCACTTAACCCTCTATTGCTCCATGTAAGCCGCATTGAGCCTGCCATGAGTGGGAAAGCGCGGGGTACAAATGTAACAAAAATAAAATAGATACTATTGGAGATTCTACATGGAATGTTGCTACTATTGGAGATTCTACATGGAATGTTGCTATTCCACTAGCAACATTCCATGTAGAAGCCTGCGCGGCCACATTGGTGATCTGCAAGGGCCGCCTACTTCTACATGGAATGTTGCTAGTGGAATAGCAACATTCCATGTAGAATCTCAAATAGTAGCAACAGTGGAGGAGTGGCCTAGTGGTTAGGGTGGTGGACTCTGGTCCTGAGGAACTGAGTTCGATTCCCACTTCAGGCACAGCTCCTTGTGACTGGGCAAGTCACTTAACCCTCTATTGCTCCATGTAAGCCGCATTGAGCCTGCCATGAGTGGGAAAGCGCGGGGTACAAATGTAACAATATAGGAAGGCTCTACAAGATGAGTCTAGTTCAGCACGAATATGCTATTTCCCCCGAAGAAGCCCCACGGTGAAAATGGGAAGCCCGTTGGTACTTATCAAGATAAGTGCTTGAAATGATGGATATTATTACGATAAAGCTCTATTGAAAATTTTAGGAAAGAGAAAAATGATTTAAATAAAGTAAAGTTTCATTAGGTGGGGTACACAGTTTTTTGACCAATGCTTATGTTAATATCTGTTGCGACTATAATCTACTATAATAAAAAGCACCTCTAACGTTCTGAAGCTGACTCTGTGGCAGTGAAGGGTTTGAAGGGTTCGTGCTGCCTGCTGTATCCATCTCCTGTCCTGATGTTTGCATGCTTCCTGGTTCATCACAGGCAGCAGTGACCAATCGCTGGAAGGGAACACTGCAGAGAGGAACACGACGTCACACGCATGAGGGTGTCGTTGTCCCTCCCTCCCTTCCAGTTCCAGGCCCCCTCCCTCCGAATTTTAAATGTCATCTTCACTTACCAAGTCGGGTTTACGGCGGCCTTCAGCAGCGGTAAAAGGCGTGCAGGTTCGGCCCTTCCCTCTCTCTCAGCTCTGGTTCCGCCCTTGAAGAAACAGGAAATGAGGGCGAGACTAGAGCTGAGAGAGAGAGAGAGAGAAGGGCCGAACCTGCATGCCTTTTACCGCTGCTGATGGCTGCTGTAACCCTGACTTGGTAAGTGAAGATTACTTCTAAAATTCGGAGGGAGGGGTGCTGGAACTGGAAGGGAGGGAGGGAGGGAGGAAGGGAGGGACGATGACCCTGGAACTGGGAGGGAGGGGGGATCGGGGAACCTGAAACTCTGTCCCCTGGAACTCGGAGGGAGGGGACAACCCTGGAACTCGGAGGGAGGGAGGGGATGACCCTGGGACTCGGAGGGATGGGGTGGGACCCTGGAACTCGGAGGGAAGGGGGGACGACCTTGGAACTCGGAGGGAGGGAGGAAATGACCCTGTATCTCGGAGGGAGGGAGGGGATGACCCTGGAGCTTGGAGGGAGGGAGGGAGGGGGAGGACGACTCTGGAACTTGGAGGGAGGGAGGGGGGGACGACCCTGGAACTCGGAGGGAGGGGGATGACCCTGGAACTGGGAGGGAGGGAGGGGGACGACCCTGGAACTCGGAGGGAGAGAGGGGGGACCCTGGAACTGGGAGGGAGGGAGGGGGGGCCCATGGCACACACTCTCATTCTCACACACACAGTCTCTCTCTCATAGACACACTTGCACCCAGTCTTGTTCTCTCTCTGTCACACACACACACTTGCACATTCACTCTCTCTCTCTCTCTCTCTCTCTCTCTCACACAGTCACTCTCACACACACTTTCTCCAACATACACACTTCGAGGAAAACCTTGCTAGCACCCGTTTCATTTGTATCAGAAACGGGCCTTTTTTACTAGTATTCTATAAGATGTGTGTGTAAGTTCTGGGCACGTAATTACCCTCTATGCCCCCCTTAGGTCCACATGTCCCTTGCAATTGGGTACCACAGATTTTTCATGTGCAATTTGCAGAATCCTTACTAAGAACAGTTATGCATGAAACAGTTAATTAGTGCCTATCAACGCCATCATCAATTATAGCCAATTGGTAGTTAACATCAATTAGCAGCTAATTATTATACTAACTTACAGACACAATGAGTGCCTAAATTGGATCGTGTGCAACTCAAAACAGAGTGTGGCCATGGAAGGGGCATGGGTAGGTCGGGGCATTCACAAAAGATATGCACCCAATTTGTGCACCAGGATTTACACCACATTTCAGTTGGCATAAGTCCTTGTGCCCAAAGTTGAGTGCCAAATTCGGCTCATCCCAGAGTGCCTTTATAGAAGACATTGGGCGTTGAATTTTATTGGCGCCAAATTTTCGGTGCTATTTATTGAATCTGGCCTAAAGCATAGAATTGTGTGTGCAACAATTAGGGAGCACATAAGTGCAAAGGGGGCTGTACCAGGGGAGGGGCATCAGAGGTCTAACATTTACATACTTACCTCGGGATTCTATATATCACACCTAGCATTCTGTGTCAAAATCCAAGCGTATTCTATAACAATGTGCATAACTTAATTGGCTTAACAAGCCAATTGGCATTTTTAATTGCACTTAACAAGCAATAATGAGCACTAATTGACAATAATTAGAATTTATGCTCACAACTCTTTAGGTGTATTCTGTAACGCGGAGGGTATAAATTCTAAAGCGTGGCGCAAAAAATGGGCATAGTTATGGGTGGGGAAATGGTTGTTTCATAGGCGTTCCAAAATTTATGTGCGTGCACTGTTTAGAATATTCCCCGTGCTGGTATTTACGCCGCATTTTCCTTGGTGTAAATGGATGTGTGTAGTTCTAGGTACTGGGATATCAACTAAGCACATTCTATATACTGCGCCTAAATCTAGGCGCTGCTTATAGAATACACTTGGGTGGAAATTTGTTCTGTGTGAATTTTTTTTAGGCACCATATATAGAATTGCTCTCTTTTTCTTGTTTTCAGGCTTCTAGCTGCTGTTGTGTTTTTTAGGTTCAAAGAAGTTATGGACCTAGAAGAAGGCTGCCTCTGAGAAAGGGTTTAGAATAAGTGATGAACTATGCTTGGAACAATCTTCCTGAATCCCTACGCCAAGCCCCCTCCCTACCCATCTTCAAATCCTTGCTTAAAGCTCACCTTTTCAATGCTGCTTTCGGAACCTAACCTTTCGAACATATAGGTTGCCCCAATCTGTCTGACCTTTCAGATTAACTGTACATTTGTCTTTTAGATTGTAAGCTCTTCGAGCAGGGACTGTCCTTCCATGTTAAATTGTACAGCGCTGCGTAACCCTAGTAGCGCTTTAGAAATGTTAAGTAGTAGTAGTAGTAGTAAGGGGAAGGCCTGGTACTACAAGCAAGGTCCCATAAAAAAAAAGCAAGCAAGAAAAAGAGAGAGAGAGAGAATGAGAACCTTTTTTGTGACCTCACGAGTGGAGATGAATCACAACACGTATCACCAAGTGGAGTTGGATCACAGCACTGCATAACCGAGAGAAAGTTGGGACCACAGTTATATGTTTAGTTGCTCCACCACACATCTAGAAAGAGGCACCTAGAAGAAGCCTATGTGGAGTCTATTCTATAAGAGAATGTAGGAGCCAACTTTCATATATAGAATAGTATCACGGCCAGGTATATATGCACCTATGTGCTAAGGCGCACTTAACCCAGGTGGTCCAAATGCTTGCACTTAGACTTGGGAAATACATGTGTAACTTATAGTATTCTGTGTTATATGCTTGAGAGTTCCACCCATGCTCGGCCCAGATTCCACATATGTGTGAATGCCAACTGTAGAATATGCACCATCAAAGATATTTACAGAATATTCAATTACATCCCAGTACTTCCACTACTAATTATACTGCTAAATAAACATCATCCTTTTATATTTTTCTCACAAGGGAAACAACCTCAGTGGCTTTAATGGGTTTGTATCTTGGGGAAAAAGTAAAAACCACATGAGGTGGAGGAACCAAAACACTCTTTTGCGACTCTATTCAGCGTTACACTGCGCATGGATATTTTCAGTATTGTGTTTCTAAATTTCAGTATTGGATGAACTTTGACTTCTCTGTGCATTTGGTAAAAGTTGACTTCTGAGCTATACAATCTGGTGTAGAAATTTTGAAATTGTTGAGCTATGGCGTTATCTGTAACGTGGTATATTTGAGGAGTCAACTACTTGAGTAATTCTTGTTCTATTGTGCTTAGATTTTTAGGTATTGCGCTACCAAACGACTGGATTTATTATTTTCAGCAAAATACAGTGAGTTTTGGAAATGTATACAAGACAGGGCTTCCTGTGCGAGGAGAGTATTAAATTCAATTTTTTGAAGTTTTGAATTTGTTAGAGAGTTTCCGTCTGAGATGCATTGACTTTCCAAAATTTTGATAGAGTTCTGCAGTCGTACTATCTGCCCCTTCCTTTCCTTATTTTTACCAACTTGAGAAGTTTATTATGGCTCCCCTAGCAGTAGCTTTAAACATGTCCCACCACAAATTGACTTTGTGCTCATTAAGTGGATTGTTCAAATTTTTATGCATTCTCTAAAGGATGTATCTTGTAAAGAGAGTGGTCTGAAATCTCCAGGGAGGCCTGGAAACTTGAGAATGAGAAGAGGTGAAATAAATGGAGAGTGCTGAGTAGCCAGAAATGACATTTCCACGTATCTTTGCATTTACGATTGAAGAAATTAATGTAGAAGAAATCAGAAAATAGTCTATCCTGCAGAAGCTGGCGTGAACTTTAGGAACTGTATTAAAAAACAGGTATTTTAGGTTGGTTTGCTGAGACAGTATTGAAAGAGTTGGTGAGTGAAATTCTGATTGCTTTTTTTTTTTTTTGATAAAAGAAAAATCAGGAGTGTGTGTGGGTGCTGAGAAATACTGATTCACGAATTAAACATTCTCCTTTTGATAGGAAGGGTAAGTGCTTTGTGAAAATATCTTTTGCTTTAGTGAACTTGCCAAAGTTTAGAGTGAGAGACTTATCAGTAAGGCATAAATATATAATCCCCACATACTGAAAAAGGATTATTTAACTGTTTCCTTCTGGGAAAGGCAGGAGAGATGCTGGAGAGGAGGGAGGGAGAGAGGGATCAATGATGGACCCAGAAGTGGAGGGGAGGGAAAGAGACGGAGCAAGTGGGACACTGTCTTGACTTATACATGGGTCACAACAAGCCATTTTTAGTCCTAAAACTGCCCTGACCTTATACATGAGATCAGTTTATAGATGAGTATATTTGAAATTTAAACAGCAGAGCCAGCATCTAAATGAATGCAGTGACTGTCACTGCTGAACATTACTCCCTAAATATGTATATGTATATATGTTTGTGTAAGTGTATCAATCTATTCATTTCTTTGTTTGAAAATTGTTTGTTCCTTATATATTTGGCAGATGTTTAAATAAAGGTAGCCTGGGTATAACAAAAGAGAGGGAACGAAGTACAAACTAAAGTCCAAACAAAAAAAACAGCACCACGGGCCTTTAAAAATGGAACACAGATCTTTAATGAATGAGCCTTGACAAAAAGACCCGACACGGGCCGTGTTTCGGTGACTAGCACCTGCGTCAGGGGTCACAGTGATGACGTGGAAAACTTGGGGAATAACTCGAATATGTGTTCCATTTTTAAAGGCCCGTGGTGCTGTTTTTTTTTTTTTTTGTTTAAATAAAGGTAGCCAAAATTGGCAGAAGATAATTTTCTTCCAGGGGTAGGTCATGGGCTCTTTTTTCACTCAAAATGTATTGTCTCTGAGCTACATGCTTCAAACTGAGACCTTTGCATTTAAGTGAAAGCTCTAATATTATATTTATGCATGTAGCATACATAGAAACACACATGTTCTCTCTCTCTCTCTCTCTGTTCGTGATACCAAACAATAACTAAATTTCTCTATGTACTGGACAATTGGTTAAATACTAAAAAAATTGGACCAGTTTGAAATAGCCAACCACACCAGGTTTCCCACTAAGCTATCTCTCTCCCCTTCAATCTGTTCAAAATTCTGCTGCACTACTTATATTCCACCAGTGTCGCTATGCTCATATTAGCCCTCTCAAGTTACTTCATTGGCTCTCTATCCGTTTCTGCATAGTTCAAACTCCTCTTATTGACTTACAAGTGCATTCACTCTGCAGCTCCTCAGTACCTCTCCACCCTTATCACTGCCTACACTCCTCCCCGGGGACTCCATCGGGTAAATCTCTCTGATCTGTACCCTTCTCCTCCACTGCCAACTCCAGACTCCGCTCCTTTTACCTCAGGCAGCACTCTTCATGGAACAGCATCCCTCCACACCAGCCACAGTCTGGCATCTCCTCCGTCCTTTGTTCCTCAACCCTATTCTCTGAATCTACCTTCTTTTCTTGTTTTCCAAAAGGTGGCATTGGCAGTGATTCCCATAGGTTGCCTTGACGCCGGCACCGGCCTCTTCTCTCTACTGTTGCCAGCTTCTCTGACGTAACTTCCTGTTTCCTCAGAGGTGGACCATAGTAGAGAGAAGAGGCCAGTGCCGCCAGGGTAGGGCAGCCTCTGAGGATCACTGCTGCAGCCTTCTTTTAGAAAACAAGATGTAAACTCAACAGGTATCAGTGCAAATATGTACCTTGTTCAACAAGCTCAGCTCAGCAATACTCCAAGGAATATTTTGTAGGGTCCCAGGAAAATTTGTTTCTCCTCCCAACTAGTATGGTCAGGGAGTTTTGTTGTGTCATCCTATGCTGCTGTTCTAACTCCATATCTGCTGAATCCCTGGGCTTGCCTTTCTCCTTTTCCTTAAAGGAACTTCTACTAGGGCAGCTGGGGATCCTCTTACAAATTCTCTAAGTCAATGTTCATCCCTTTGGCAGAGGCAGAGATTCAAGAATACATGCCAGGATTTGCAGATAGTCCATGGACCTAGCCCAGGAATCAGCTGAGGCCCCTATATTTATGGAACATTTATCTCCATCCATAGTTAATTCCTCAACCATATATTATCATAACAAAATTGTAAGTTTTATGTTAAACTGTATCTGCTGTACATCGCCTTGGGTGAATCTCTTCATAAAGGCGGTAACTAACTAACTAATTAACTAACTAACTAACTAAATCTATGTAGACAGTATAAGGTAAGTAATGTAGTTATACTATCAGTTGCAATCCATGTGAGAATGCAGGAGGTTGGGGAACTTGCTCAAGACTCCCAAGTGACTGGAAAAGAGGATACCTAATCTAGGATCTCCATAGTTTGCAACTGGTAGACTAGCATTTCTCTAACTCTCAGTCCCGTGAACGCTAGCGCTCTAGCCTTCACGCCTACCAATGTTTCTTTTAAATCTAAACAATATTCCATGAAACAAAGTACCACATCTTTTAGATGTTCTTATTTCGTATTAATATTCAGTGTGATCTCTAGATTCACAATATGGAATGTTACCACAATGGAGGAGTGGCCTAGTGGTTAGGGTGGTGGACTTTGGTCCTGAGGAACTGAGTTCGATTCCCACTTCAGGCACAGGCAGCTCCTTGTGACTCTGGGCAAGTCACTTAACCCTCCGTTGCCCCATGTAAGCCGCATTGAGCCTGCCATGAGTGGGAAAGCGCAGGGTACAAATATAACAAAAATAAAATAGATACTATTGGAGATTCTACATGGAATGTTGGTACTATTGGAGATTCTACATGGAATGTTGCTATTCCACTAGCAACATTCCATGTAGAAGGCTGCGCAGGCTTCTGTTTCTGTGAGTCTGACGTCCTGCACGTGCAGGACATCAGACTCACAGAAGCAGAAGCCTGTGCGGCCACATTGGTGATCTGCAAGGGCCGACTTCTACATGGAATGTTGCTAGTGGAGGAGTAGCCTAGTGGATAGGGTGGTGGACTTTGGTCCTGAGGAACTGAGTTCGATTCCCACTTCAGGCACAGGCAGCTCCTTGTGACTCTGGGCAAGTCACTTAACCCTCCATTGCCCCATGTAAGCCGCATTGAGCCTGCCATGAGTGGGAAAGCGCGGGGTACAAATGTAACAAAAATAAAATATATAACAAAGACTTGGCACACTGCAATTGTGTTGAAAGTGGCAGTGTTAACATGGAAATGAATTTGGCTTCGCTGCAATCCTTCATGATCTGGCCATAATGAAACTGCTGCCTTCACCTGGACCAATATCATTCAGTGATTAAGCAACTGGAGAGAAATTAGAATGCTGATAGTGTTTCTATTAAATTGAGGCTTGTAAATGAGTTATTCCTCCTCCAGTGTATTTGGTAACAAAAGACTTTCCCCTGGAAATTTGTTTCATTGATTCAGAGAAAAAAGGTTTCTGAATAAAAAAGACAAACCAACCTAAGTTACAAACAAAAGGCTGGAATAGTTTAAATTTATGAGAGCAATTGTGTGGTATTGTGGGGATGGTATAAGCCTATTTTGTAAGGGCACATGGGTTCTTATATTGCCTTTAGACCAGTGTTTCCTAAGTCCGGTCCTGGAGTACCCCTTGCCAGTCAGGTTTTCAGGATAACATAATATGTAAATGGACCCACTCATATAGCAGGAGGTGGTGGAAATGAAACGGTAACGGAATTCAAACATGCGTGGGATAAGCATAAAGGAATCCTGTGCAGAAGGAATGGATCCTCAGGAGCTTAGTTGAGATTGGGAGGCGGGGCTGGTGGTTGGGAGGCAGGGCTGGTGGTTGGGAGGTGAGGATAGTGCTGGGCAGACTTATACGGTCTGTGCCAGAGCCGGTGGTTGGGAGACGGGGCTGGTGGTTGGGAGGCGGGGATAGTGCTGTGCAGACTTATACAGTCTGTGCCCTGAAGAGCACAGGTACAAATCGAAGGGTATACACAAAAAGTAGCACATATGAGTTATCTTGTTGGGTAGACTGGATGGACCGTGCAGGTCTTTTTCTGCCGTCATCTACTATGTTACTATATAGCAGGACATACTTTAGATCTAATTATGACAACTGTACCGGACAAGGTGAAATGTGCAAAGATGGAAATTGTCCCAGTCTCATGGTCAGATCATTTTTTTCTGTATTTTAAATTATCGTTACAAGGATCGGTACAGAGATTTACTCCATCTTATATCCAGACCAGGAGTCTTCGGAAGATAGATCCTTCTGTTCTACCTCCGTTATCAGGAATTTTTCCACGAAACCTTTTTGACTCATCGATAGAGGAACAGATCACCATATGGAATCAGGCACTCTTGGCAGCTCTTGATAACATCGCTCCTAAAAAAAATATTTAAAGCAAAGACGAAATATTCTCAACCATGGTATCACACAGGACTAAAATTATGTAAACAACAGGTACGCAGAGCAGAAAGATTATGGCGAAAGGGAAAGACAGTAGAACAAAAAAATAAATGTAAACAGTGTCAGCGATATTTTATAGCACAGTTAAGGACGGCAAAAACATCTTATTTTTCAAAACAAATACAAATAGCTGCAAACTCTTCTAAACAATTGGTCCATGTTCTGAATCAGTTAGTAACAAAACCGGAAATAAATACGGAGACACTATATATAGAGTCGGAAACATTAGCTAAATTTTTTACTTTAAAAATTGATTAAGTTGAGAGCTCCTTTCTTAAAGAATACAGATAGGGAAGAGGTAGGTTCTCTAGCTTTACCAGGGGTTTGGCTCCAATTTGAGATTCCATCTTTAACATCATTTCAAAATATGATGTCACATCTTTCACCCACTTTCTGTTCATCGGATCTGATACCATCTAGTTGGTTGAAACTTCCCTCTTTAGATTTACAAATTTATTTAAATTCAATTATAACTAAAAGTCTTAAAGATGGAGTAGTTCCAAAAGCCCTCAAAATAGCCTTGGTTAAGCCAAGTCTTAAGAAATCATCACTAGATCCGTACCTTCCGAACAATTATCGTCCAGTTTCAAATCTCCCTTTTTTAGCTAAAACTTTGGAGACGACAGTGTTTACACAGTTGCAATCATACATAGAGTCAAAAAATGTGCTACATCCAAGGCAATCAGGCTTTAGGAAAGGCCATAGTACAGAGATGGTCTTGACCTCTCTTTTAAGTGAAATATATTCTAGATTGGAACAAGGCTATATTGCACCGATTGTTTCGCTTGATCTTTCTGCAGCGTTTGATCTAATAGATTATGATCTATTACTTAGTCGTTTAAAGGAAATTGGTATTTCTGGTACCGTTCTTACTAGGTTTACATCCTTCCTCAGTAATCGTTCTTTTAAAGTTGTTCAAAATCGATCTACTTCAAATTCCCACATTATACTACTACTACTTATCATTTCTAAAGTGCTACTAGACATACGCAATGCTGTACACTTGAACATGAGTTCCTGCTTGACAGAGCTTACAATCTAAATAGGACAGACAAACAGGACAAACAAGAGATAAGGGAATATTAAAGTGAGGATGATAAAAAAAGGGTTCTGAATAAGTGAATAAGGGTTAGGAGTTAAAAGCAGCATCAAAAAGGTGGGCTTTTAGCTTAGATTTGAAAACGGCCAGAGATGGAGCTTGACATACAAGGATCGGTCTTGTCACCTATATTATTTAATTTATATGTCAATCCACTTTCGTTGCTTATCCATTCTTTGGGTATCAGCTCATATTCATATGCTGATGACTTCCTTCTTATTCATTATGTGCAACCGCAAAATATTGATTTAACACCTATTGAAAATTGCCTTGATGAAGTAGGTAGTTGGCTTAAAAAACAGCAGTTAGTATTAAATCCAGATAAAATGATAACATTTTGGATAACAGGTCATGGATCACCAACATTAATACCTACTTTATTTGGCAAGCAATTACCTACGGTACCATCGTTTAAATATTTAGGTGTTATTCTTGACTCTGCATTATCTTTTGATGAGCAAATATCAGATGTAATAAAAAAAAAATCTTTTTATCATTTACGGAGATTACGATCTATTAGAAACTCGTTGGATAAAGATTCCCTACATACGTTAACGTATGCCTATATTATTACACGTCTAGATTACTGTAATGTCATTTATGCAGGTACCACAAAGGCAAATCTAAGACGTTTACAACTGATACAAAATACTGCAGCCTGTGTTATTTGTCGAGCATCAAAATATGACAGAATTACATCACTTTTATACCAACTTCACTGGCTTTCGATTGAAGCCAGAATAAAATTTATGATCTCCATCTTGACATATAAAGCGTTACATTTATCAATTCCATCGTATTTAGCTAATCTTACTATACCATATGCACCGATACACACTCTTACAGATAACAGGTTAGTAATTCCATCACCAATAAGGGCTAGACGGGAATCTACATGAAAGTCAGCCTTTTTTTTTCTATCGCCCTCACTTTGGAACGGTCTCCCAAAATTATTAAGATTAGCGGATACATATGCTCGTTTTCATAAAACCCTAAAAACATATCTTTTTCAAAATACATTTGATAATAATGCAGGATAAAGAAAAAAATAAACGAGATGCTAATTTACAGCTTGAATTATTATAAATGTTTAGGTTTGGTGTAATTGTTATTATTATTATCTTTTGTATGGTTGGTTTGCTGTGCTTTCCTATCAACTACTGGATTTCCTAGATGTTATTTTGTGTGTTTTTAAATGTTTTTTTTAACATGTAAACCGTTCTGTTTTGCCAAAGCAATAAGTAACGGTATAGTAAATAAATAAACGATAAACGATGAACTTGATTTGCATACACTGCAGTGCCTCAATTATATGCAAATCTCTTTCATTCATATTCATTGTGGATATCCTGAAAACCTGACTGGCAAGGGGTACTCCAGGACCGGACTTGGAAAACACTGCTTTACACAACAGGCAGAAACTAGGTGCTTTTTTTTTTGGACTTTTCACATAGGTGCACCGTTATAAAACTTTATAGCTATTTTTTGCACATTTGTGGTGATATGTGCATGTCGATGGCAGGGGCATAACCAGACCTCAGTGGGAGGGGGGCCAGAGCCCGAGGTGGGGGGGCACTGTTTAGCCGCCTTCCCCCACTGCCACTTTGGACCCCCCTGCTGCCGCCACAACTGCATAGCCTCCCCGTCCCACCGCCGCATCAGGTACCTTGTTTGCTGGCGGGGGTCCCCAAACCCCGCCAGCCGAAGAGTCTTCTTCAGCGCCGGTCGACTCCGGCGCCTTCGTTGTGTGATCATCTGTTTCTGACACCTTACATCCTGCATGGGGCTACATGCACGGTGCAGAACGTAAGGCGTCAGAAACAGATGATCACACAACGAAGGCGCCGGAGTCGACTGGCGCTGAAGAAGACTCTTTGGCTGGCGGGGTTTGGGGACTCCCGCCAGCAAACAAGGTACCTGATGCGGTGGCGGGGCAGGCGGTGGGCATCAAATGTAGAGGGGGCCAGGGCATAATCTGTGGGGGCCCATGCCCCCATGGCCCCTCGTAGCTACGCCCCTGGTCGATGGTCTCTTATAAATTCTGGCCAGTGTACAAATATGCAGTTTGACCTAGTGGTACATACTTTTTTTTTATTTTTTATTTTTTTTTTATTTATAATTTCAACAATTTTATACAAGCATTAAATCTTGTTCAGAGTTTGGGTAGAGCATAGGTGGAGCAAGTATGTATACGCATAGATTATAAAATATGCTAATCTACATGTATACTTAAAACTGTAGGCACATACATTCTTATCTGTTCTAGAGCAGGTGCAAATGTCTATGCCTGAATATCAGTACAATTTCTGCTACTAGTTTCTATAAAATACTTGACTGTATTTTATACAAACTAGTAAAATTACTTAAAACAGGTGCCTGAAAGTGGTCTTCCATTAGGTGCCCCCTTATACCACTTGAACGTACAAGTGGCAGATTTTGTGAAGCTGCTTGTCCACTGGGAACTGATGAAGGAGCTGTCCCCTGAAATTCAAACTTTTTTCACAAGGTTGGCGTTTTGAATTCCAGAGCAATGAATATATTTCTCCCTCAAGAAGATAGTTGCAAGTTATGTATGACTTGAAGCAGGTGTAAATGGTGATGGGGAAATTTTCTCAGATATATATGTACTAGGTTTCTAAAATATAGAATATACATAGAGTTAGAAAGACCACCTAAACTACATCCAGAGCATAACTCTCTTTAGGATAGGTGCATAGGATAAAGGTGAAAGGTGATAGATTCAGGAGTGATTTAAGAAAATACTTCTTTGTGGAAAGGGTGGAAAATGTGTGGAACTGTCCCTGGTGGAGGTGACAGAGTCAAAAACTGTATCTGAATTCAAGAAGGTGTGGGACAAGCACATGGGAGAAGAACAGATAGTAAATGGAAACATGGTTCAGCTCTGGTCTGGGTACCCAATATATGTATCCTCAGATCTTATGTCTCAGAGCCCAAGGTCTGAACTAGGGATTAATGTACTTGCAAGTTAGCTAAAGTTTTAGGGAGGTCAGTGTCGTAGCTGCAAAGACTAGCAGCCGTGCTTGACTGACTTCTAAGCTCTGGATTTTTATTTGCAATAATCAAGAATGACTGTACGTTCCATAGATGATTACTACATTTTGTGAACTTTTCTGTTTCTCACACATTGCTTGCAACATATACAGTCCACCTTATCTTCTTTGGCTAAACTACATGCACATTTCCTCCCTTATACCTTATTTCTCAAGGTCCTGTATAGTACATTCTGGCTCAGCAATTAGAGATAACAGATAATATTCACAGCTCATTCCCTCCAAGGTTACAGCTCTCATGAAAAGAAGACTTTAATAATGTTTATATGACTGACATAACCTGTCCTTTTCTCCTTGGTCTCTTACTGGACACCACTGACACAAATTCTTCACTTTTACTTGGTCCCCTACTGGACCTCTTCCACAGTAATGGGTGGGCAGACTGGATAGGCCACATTATCTTTATCTGCCGTAATTTTCTACGGGCCCGACATTCAAAGTGATTTAAGCAGGCTGGAGAGGCTCCTGTTCACTTAAATTATACTCGGTGAGCTAGCTGCCGATATTCAGCTGCACTTAACTGGGCATTACCACTGAATATCGGTACTAATCAGCCATTTTGAAAGTGGGCAGGAAAGGGGTGTTACAAGGGCGGAGCCAAGGAGGTGCTGGCAATATTTGGTACCAGAGGCTGTATAGCTAACTGGCCATATACTACTACTACTATTTATCATTTCTATAGCCATATAGAACTACTCTGTCAGATAAAGGCAGTATAGCAAGTTGGAAATAAATAAATAAATAATAGTCCTAACTTTCCTGGTTAGCCATGCGGTGCCAGCAGTGAATACTGGCTGGCACCTGCACAACTTTCCAGTACCAGCTTATTCAGTGCAAGGACCTATATAGCTAACCGGACATTTAGGACTGCATTAATAGCAGTGCTAAGTTTTCCCAGCTAGCTATCAGGTGCCAGTATTGAATATTGGCTGGCATCAGCACAGGGGCGTAGCCAGACTTCGGCGGGAGGGGGGTCCAGAGCCTGAGGTGAGGGGGCACATTTTAGCCCCCCCCTCGGCACCGCTGACCCCCCCACCGCTGCCGTCACCTACCTTTGCTGGCGGGGGACCCCAACTCCCGCCAGCCGAGGTCCTCTTCTTCTGGCTTAAGGCTTCGTTCAGTTTCTGAGTCTCACGTCCTGCATGTTGTACGTGCAGGACGTCAGACTCACAGAAACAGAACGATTCTGCAAGGCTTCGTTCTGTTTCTGTGAGTCTGACGTCCTGCACGTACAATGTGCAGAGCGTCAGATTCAGAAACTGAACGAAGCCTTAAGCCGGAAGAAGAGGACCTCGGCTGGTGGGGGTTGGGGTCCCCCGCCAGCAAAGGTAGGCAACGGAGGGTTGGTGGCAGGAGGGGGGGTCGAGAGGGTCGTCGGCAAAGGGGGTCCAGGGCCAATGGGGGCCCAGGCCCCTGTGGTCCCACGTAGCTACGCCACTGCACCTGCATAATATCCTGGTTGGCCTCCAGTGCCAAAATTCCTGTCACAACCTCTATTGGTATTAAGACCTCTCAAATAAATAAAATACTTTTGACCACCACCACTCAACACAAGGACAATGCAGAGATGTGCACTATGGTCATGCAATACAATGAGGACAGTCCTCTTTTAGCCAGATTAATTAAAAACAGATGGGATATTGTACAATCGATTCCTGCTTTTAGGAACAGCAATTTACGGATTGCGTATGCCAGGTGCAACAACATTAAAGAGATGATCAGTCCAGCAGACCTCAGGTCTATGAAAAAACAAGACACAAAACGATTGCATGGTCACTTCAAATGTGGCCTCTGCCCCATCTGCTCCATCACTAAACAAGTCAAACAAATATACATCTCAAAGACTAAAAAACATCATGTCCTCCGTCGTTTTACCAACTGTCTATCAGACCATGTCGTTTATGTAATCAGCTGTCCTTGCGAGAAACTATACGTTGGGATGACCACTAGAATGTTGAAAGTAAGAATATTGGAACATCGTTCCAACATCCGCAGACAAGCCATTAAGGAGCCCATGGTAGAACATTGCATGATTAAAAATCACAGATTTGAAGATCTCCAATGCTATGCGATTGATAGAATAGATGCATTAAATAGAGGGGGAGATCGCAAACTGAAACTACAGAGAAGAGAGGCTCAGTGGATATTTGATCTGGATTCATTAGAACCTAATGGTCTCAATAGTTCTATTGATTGGCATGTTTTTTATTAGTTCAATAGCCAATCTTCTTCAGCCAATCAGCCAACTAATACTGTTAGTCAATTGAGATTCCTATAAACGTCAGCTGACATACCGATGACGCTGAGACGCCATTTTGAAAGGACTGGTGCTCCGTTAAGCTGTAAGCCGGTTCGAGTGTCTTTGCCTTTGTGCGCTTTATACATATTTTTGGTTCCTTTTTGCTTAAACTCAAATCTCTTATTTTCACAGAATCACAGCATCGCGATTAAAAACTCTGTTCCTGAGGAAGCCTTGTTGTAAGGGTGAAACGGCAGTGGCCCCCGTCGGACAATAAGATAAGAGTGTTCTCTTTAAATTTGTTTTCAAACATAGCAATGCTGGAAGCCTAACAGTGCAATTATTTAGGACCGTATTTTATATGCTTGATAAAACATGATTTAATAGAAAAACAGGTATATACATTTGATACAATTTCACTAATAAACAAACATACAAGTGGAGTTTTTTTACCCTATGATAGAATCTGGGCGTGTGTTACTCATGGTATTAGTAACCCCGCTCTAAACCTGCGACAGTTGGTCCCAGGTTTCTGAGGGTTTTCTCCACATTTAAGCACGACTTTTTGAAAATTTGTGTTCTAGGGTCACAATATATCTTGTATTACATTACGAACCCCAGACCCCAGATAATACTGCAGCACGGTAATTTTTTCTAGTTTAGACATAAGCAGTATGGCACAGAACCCTTGGAATTCTGGCTTCAGTTTTTCTAATGAACGAGTCAAAGACCTACTTAGCTTCTCCACGGAATTCAACACAGAACAACTCAGTTCCGCCACAGATGGAGGGTGGAATAACATCACTTTGAAAAATAAAAATATAATCAAAATAGAACTGAATAGTGGTCTCCTTATAGAATATTGCAAAAAAGAAATAATCCCAAGGGGACTTCGAGTTAACAAAGCACCACAATGTTTTGTTGAGGACAAAGAATTCGTAGACAAATGGAATAGAATACTCAACAAATGCTCTCTAGATCTTATGCTCTTAATCATAGAGAAAAGTCAACTCAGCTTGAATCAATTAAAAGAAGAACTCGATCAAGATTTAGTAAAATTAAAAAACAGTGTACCTCTTGCAGATTTTGAAAAAGAACACGCGATATTTAAGGACAATATAGATAAATTTAAAAACAATATCAAAAAATCTAAACTTAAAAAATTTGCAAGAGACGAGAAAGACTACAACTCAAACAATATTTACCCTTGGATGTCAGTAGAAGAATCTGAACCTACCACCAATAAAAAAGAGTTAAGATTTCAAAGTTCATCGTCATCCATTAGCAGTGAAGACTCTTCTGATCGTAGTAATAGACAGTCTTTTTTAGGCAACAGAGGCCAGAGGCGTGGAAGAAACAATCGGAGAGGAAATATAAACCAAAGAAGCAGACCGTGGACTCGGTCCCAAAAACAACAACAATGGTCATAAATTTATCGAATCATAGCTTAACAATTGCAGAAGAGAGACTTTTATCAAAGGGGTTATCTTTTGTCCCTTCCTCTCACTTCAACGAGTTTCAGTTCAACATTGATCTAGAAAAATTTTTACGTAAATTACAGCTCAAAGATTTTTTTCATGAACGAGCAGAGACTCAAGATCGAACTATAATTAAACCAAAATCTACTTGGAAACCCCCGATTCCACCAGCCCCAGCTTTAATCACTTTTAAAACCATGCTTACACACGATCTAGAAATGCTTAAGATGAAGCACAGGCAATTCTCTTACAAAAGATTTAATTTGTCTAAAGAAGAAATGTCAGCATTAAAAACATTACAAAATGATGATAACATCATCATAAAAAAAGCTGATAAAGGAGGAGCAGTTGTATTACTCAACCGCAAGGATTATATCAATGAAGGACTTAGACAATTGAACGATTTGGATTCCTACAAACAGTTAAAATTAAATCCCACACACAGGCTACAATCTTTGATTAAAAGAGTTACAAACACTGCTCTCAATCAAGGCACTATTACATTAAAAGATAAAAAATTTTTGTGCAAAGAAAACCCTGTTATCCCGGTGATGTACTTTCTCCCGAAAGTACATAAACAGCTGATTAATCCTCCAGGCAGACCTATTCTATCAGGGAGAAATTCTGTCTTAGAGCCGCTGTCAACATTTGTGGAAATGTTTTTGAAATCGGAAGTCCCCAAACAACCATCTTACATCAGAGACAGCACACATTTCATATGTAAATTAGGAGAAGTTGTTTTTGAGCAGCACCAAATAATAATGGTAACTCTTGACGTCTGCTCCCTTTACACTTCTATTCCTCAAGACGATGCTTTGAATACAGTACAGAACACACTCGACAACAGGGAGAGACCACACCAGATCCCAACTGAATTTTTATTAACCCTCACTAGGATTGCAATGAAAGAAAATTATTTTGCATTCAATAACAAATTCTATTTGCAAACCAGTGGAGTTGCAATGGGGGCCACATTTGCTCCCTCCATTGCAAACCTTTACATGTCAGAATTTGAGAAAGAATGGATTGACCACTCCCCCTTCTCTGAAGCCATCATCACATGGTGGCGTTTCATTGATGACGTTTTCATGCTTTGGGGAGGTTCCTCTATAGAACTAAACAGCTTCATGACATGGCTTAATAGTTGCAGCAATAACATCCAATTCACAGAGCAACACTCCACTGAATTGATTCATTACCTAGATGTGGAAGTGAGATTGATGTGTGATCATTTTGTTACAAAGGTTTACAAGAAAAGTACAGACAGGAATACATTCCTTCATAGTTCGAGTTGTCACCCAACACATTTAAAGAACAGCTTACCTTTCTCCCAAATGCTGAGATTGAGACGCATTTGTACAGATTTTTCCACCTTCAAACAACAAGCTAAGAAATTAATGGATGATTTGGCCGACAGAGGCTATTCTAGACCTATACTTCATAAAGCATATCGAAGAGCAAAATTTAATAGCAGAGAATTACTTTTGACCACCACCACTCAACACAAAGACAATGCAGAGATGTGCACTATGGTCATGCAATACAATGAGGACAGTCCTCTTTTAGCCAGATTAATTAAAAACAGATGGGATATTGTACAATCGATTCCTGCTTTTAGGAACAGCAATTTACGGATTGCGTATGCCAGGTGCAACAACATTAAAGAGATGATCAGTCCAGCAGACCTCAGGTCTATGAAAAAACAAGACACAAAACAATTGCATGGTCACTTCAAATGTGGCCTCTGCCCCATCTGCTCCATCACTAAACAAGTCAAACAAATATACATCTCAAAGACTAAAAAACATCATGTCCTCCGTCGTTTTACCAACTGTCTATCAGACCATGTCGTTTATGTAATCAGCTGTCCTTGCGAGAAACTATACGTTGGGATGACCACTAGAATGTTGAAAGTAAGAATATTGGAACATCGTTCCAACATCCGCAGACAAGCCATTAAGGAGCCCATGGTAGAACATTGCATGATTAAAAATCACAGATTTGAAGATCTCCAATGCTATGCGATTGATAGAATAGATGCATTAAATAGAGGGGGAGATCGCAAATTGAAACTACAGAGAAGAGAGGCTCAGTGGATATTTGATCTGGATTCATTAGAACCTAATGGTCTCAATAGTTCTATTGATTGGCATGTTTTTTATTAGTTCAATAGCCAATCTTCTTCAGCCAATCAGCCAACTAATACTGTTAGTCAATTGAGATTCCTATAAACGTCAGCTGACATACCGATGACGCTGAGACGCCATTTTGAAAGGACTGGTGCTCCGTTGAGCTGTAAGCCGGTTCGAGTGTCTTTGCCTTTGTGCGCTTTATACACATTTTTGGTTCCTTTTTGCTTAAACTCAAATCTCTTATTTTCACAGAATCACAGCATCGCGATTAAAAACTCTGTTCCTGAGGAAGCCTTGTTGTAAGGGTGAAACGGCAGTGGCCCCCGTCGGACAATAAGATAAGAGTGTTCTCTTTAAATTTGTTTTCAAACATAGCAATGCTGGAAGCCTAACAGTGCAATTATTTAGGACCGTATTTTATATGCTTGATAAAACATGATTTAATAGAAAAACAGGTATATACATTTGATACAATTTCACTAATAAACAAACATACAAGTGGAGTTTTTTACCCTATGATAGAATCTGGGCGTGTGTTACTCATGGTATTAGTAACCCCGCTCTAAACCTGCGACAGTTGGTCCCAGGTTTCTGAGAGTTTTCTCCACATTTAAGCACGACTTTTGAAAATTTGTGTTCTAGGGTCACAATATATCTTGTATTACATTACGAACCCCAGACCCCAGACAATACTGCAGCACGGTAATTTTTACCAACCTGAAGCTGCCTGAGCTCTCCACCCCTCCACCTGGACAACAATGTCCCCTCTGAAAATCCCCCACCCCCCAGCCCAGTAGGCCTCCCCCTGAAATGTTTCATTCCCTGGTGGTCAAGTGGTCTTCTGGACAGGAGCGATGCCAAGTCATGCCTGCTCAGGTTGGCCTCCAGTGCCAAAATTCCTGTCACAACCTCTATTGGTATTAAGACCTCTCAAATAAATAAAATAAATATTCAATATGCTTCTGAGCAATATTGCTGAAGGGATAGAAGGAAAAGTTTGCCTTTTTGCAGATGACGTGAAGATTTGAGACAGAGTGCACACCTCGGAGGGCGTGGACAACAGAACTGATCTACAAAATCTAAAGGAATATAATATTTGGCAGTTAAAATTCAATGTGAAAAGGTGCAGATTAATGCACTTGGGAAGTAGAAATCCAAAGGAGCTGTATGCAATGGGGAGAGAGGTTGATATGATTGGACTGGGAATGAGATCTTGGAGTAATAGTGTCCAAGGATCTCAAAGTAGCGAAACATTGTGACAAGGTGGTGCCAAAGCCGAAAGAATGGTAAGCTGCATAGGTGTTAATTCCCTTGTAAAGGTCACATTTGGAGTATTGTGTATTATTTCAGTATTTATTTTCCACTCTGTCTTGCACATTATAGGTGGAATACAAATTAATATACACAGTTTATAAGAACATATAAATAACAGTGCGAAATAAAAAAAGTCAAATAAAATAAAATCATACATCACTCATCTAATTAAGACATTACAATCATTTACATCAGGGGCATAGCCAGACAGCCAATTTTGGGTGGGCCTGAGCCCAAAATGGATAGGCATGGTATTCAGCCCCTCCTGCCCTCCCCCTCAACTCTGCTCTCCTCTTATCCTCAAACACAAAATATTAAATACCTGAGCGGGAAGGGATCCTCAAACTGCACCAGCTGAACATTTCCTCCTCCTCGAGCAGCCAGTGTTCTTCCAAACAGCAGCTGGCAGCACTTGAGCTGATGCCACTGCCAGTACTACTTATCTACTACTACTACTACTTATCATTTTTATAGCGCTACTAGACGTACGCAGCGCTGTACACTTGGACATGAAGACACAGTCCCTGTTCGACAGAGCTTACAATCTAATTAGGACAAAGAGTAGCAAGATTCTGTGTGGAATCCCAAAGAGTAGCAAGATTCCGGAATCCCAAAGAGTAGCAAGATTCCGGAATCCCAAAGACTACTACTTATCATTTCTATAGCGCTACTAGACGTACGCAGCGCTGTACACTTGGATATGAAGAGACAGTCCCTGCTCGACAGAGCTTACAATCTAATTAGGACAGACAAATAGGACAAACAAGAGATAAGGGAATATTAAAGTGAGGATGATAAAATAAGGGATCTGAACAAAGTGAATAAGGGTTAGGAGTTAAAAGCAGCATCAACAAGGTGGGCTTTTAGCTTAGATTTGAAGACGGCCAGAGATGGAGCTTGACGTACCGGCTCAGGAAGTCTATTCCAGGCATATGGTGCAGCAAGATAAAAGGAACGGAGTAAGCGGTGGAGGAGAAGGGTGCAGATAAGAGAGATTTACCCAGTGAACGGAGTTCCCAGGGAGGAATGTAGGGAGAGATGAGAGTGGAGAGGTACTGAGGAGCTGCAGAGTGAATGCACTTATAGGAGTGCTTACATGCTCAGTGTTTCCACCTGGTAAAAACTGAGCATGTGCACAGGGGCCAGTGTGTGGTGCCAGCTGCCATTTGGAAGAGCATTGGCTGCCTGACAAGGAGGAAACCTTTAGCTGGTGGGGTTTGAAGATTCTCACCAGCCACAGCAAGAGAGCCACAATTTTGGGTGGGCCACAGCCCACCCAGGCCCACCTGTACATACGCCACTGATTTACATACAATTCTCTCCTTCTTGTGCTTCATCAGACTTGCAGCTAAAGCCTTCACCAGAAGTCCATCGTTCATCTTCCAAGTAACTTACGGACATAAAAAGACTTGAAGCAGTTCAGAGGAAGATGACAAAACTGGTATGGGGTTTGTATCACAAGATGTATGAGAAAACTTGTAGACCTGAGTATGTATACCCTAGAGCAGTCATTCCCAATCCAGTCCTTTGGGCACATGTAGTCCCATGAGGTTTTCAGGATATCCATAATGAATATGCATGAGATAGATTTGCATGCATTGCCTCAATTGCATGCAAATCTAAATCATGAATATTCATTGTTGAAAATAGTATGCGCATTTTTGAAAGCCCATACTTAGGGGTCCTTTTACCAAGCCATGCTAAAAAGTGTTTGGTACTGGTGTCAGCTAATGGGTTTTCTGCATGCTTCGGCCACTTTTAGCGTGGCAGTAAAATGGCCGCCGTGCTATATATTTTTTGGATTGGCCACGTGCTAATTCCCCATTAGCGCATGGCCACTACCCCAGGAGCCCTTACCACCATCTATTTAGGAGGCAGTAAGGGCTCCCACACTACTCCTGTACTAATTGGGTAGCGTGCAGTAATGTGCCCGAACTACCCAATTAATGCAGGCATGCCTATTCTCCGCCCATGGGCATACCTCCCATGATGAAAAATAAAAAAATATTTTCCTGTGTGGGATTAGCGTGCGCTGAGCGGAAAGCTACCGCAGGACGCCTCGGCTAATCCCACGGCAGTACCCTTTTAGCGAGCGGTAGGCCCACGTTAGGCCTACCGTGTTTGAGTAAAAGGACCCCCCCTTAGTGAAAAGTGAGCTCATTCCTTCGGAAAGAGTGTGTACTCTTTTCCCAATAGGTTTCCCCGTTGAACATAAGCTTACGATTGGGAAAATAGTATTCACTCTTCCTGAAGGAGTTTGCCCTCTTTGCAAAGGGAGAGCATTCAAAGACTTTGCTCCAATGATGACATTAAGGCCAAAGAAAAATGAATAAAATGAAAATTCCGAAAACAACACAGGAAATGACACGAAACGAAACTTTTCTGGCTGTCTATCTCTAAAACAAATAAGAAAGTGCTAGGGAATAGCTTCTGTTTTTGTTTCTGGACTGAAAATTCATGGGTTAATATTAAAATGGGCTTACATGTTTAGTGGTCACCTCAGAGGCACTGTGGCATTTGCATATCTAGGAACACAATATTAGTTTAATCCAAAAAACATAAATGCGCATTTTCCTTCTTCTACAGGAGATCAAAACTCACAATGAACCCAGCCCCAAATATACATTTAGATCGGCCTTGTATTTCATTCTGAGTTCTCAATACTCATGATTCATGCCAAGCAGAACAGGAGCTGGCTCTGTTTGCACTGATAAACATAAGAAAAAGATGGATTTGCCTAGCAGTAAAACCAGAGCGGCAGAAGACTCAGTTCAGCGAGCAGGTTGGTCTTGCTGATATAATTCTTTTTATACTTCCAATAGACTTGAATATGTGGCAGTCATTAACTAGCTACTGAAAGTGTACTGCTTCCATATGAATCACATCATTGCACACGCTGGATTTAAGATGAATCTTATGGGAAGATTCTGCCTTGTTTCTTTGAGTTTTTGAGCTCAGAGGATCTGAAAAATGAATATGGTACTTATTTGCCGTGAGCATGTAAGCTTCTCCTATTGACCTTCAAGTGCACTCAATCTGCAGCCCCCCATTACCTCTCCACCCTCCTTTCCCCGTATGTCCCCACCCGTAACCTCCGCTCTCAGGACAAATCACTCCTATCTGTACCCTTCTCCACCACCGCTAACTCCAGACTCCGCCCCTTCTACCTCGCATCACCTTATGCCTGGAACAGACTTCCCGAGCCCATACGCCATGCGCCCTCCCTGACCATTTTCAAGTCCTTACTCAAAGCCCATCTCTTCTCCCTTGCTTTTGGCGCATAACCACCTTCTCCATTCATGAAACCTACACTGACTACATAGTTTGTTACCTTTAGATTGTAAGCTCTCTTGAGCAGGGACTGTCCTTCCCCATCTTTAAACTTGTACAGCGCTGCGTAACCCTGGCAGCGCTATAGAAATGCTAAGTAGTAGTAGTATGTATCTGGGTTTGTGTCCGTTGTCAGAATTTAATGCATTCTTTTTGTGATTGCTGCAATAAATTAAAACAGAACTTTAAAGTGCACCATTGCAGGGCTGTGGAGTCGGAGTCAGAGTCGAAAACAATTTTGGGTGGAGTCGGAGTTGGTAAAAATGTACCAAATTGACAACAGACTGTTGACTGAGAGAAAAACGTTTTACCGGCTCCGATGCAAGTTTTTATGGTTCACCATCTGGTATTTTAGGCCCCTGATGCAGCTCAGTAGGGCAAAACTTAACTAAGTTGGGCACAGTTTCCACCCCTCTGCTGCTGTTGTTCAGTAAAAATAAAATTGCTTCTTCGGAATATTTAGTCTTTTTTTCAGGTCTGCTCACTATTTTCTGCCAGTCTGGCCCTTGTGGGCTGTTTGCAAATGTATAATTTTATGCTTAAATATCTATATACATATAGGGAAAGGGAATGGGACTTCATATACTGCCTTTCTGTGGTTTTTGCAACTACATAAGTACATAAGTAATGCTACACTGGGAAAAGACCAAAGGTCCATCGAGCCCAGCATCCTGTCCATGACAGCGGCCAATCCAGGCCAAGGGCACCTGGCAAGCTTCCCAAACGTACAAACATTCTATACATGTTATTCCTGGAATTGTGGATTTTTCCCAAGTCCATTTAGTAGCGGTTTATGAACTTGTCCTTTAGGAAACCGTCTAACCCCTTTTTAAACTCTGCCAAGCTAACCACCTTCACCACGTTCTCCGGCAACGAATTCCAGAGTTTAATTATGCATTGGGTGAAGAAAAATTTTCTCCTATTTGTTTTAAATTTACTACACTGTAGTTTCATCGCATGCCCCCTAGTCCTAGTATTTTTGGAAAGCGTGAACAGACGCTTCACATCCACCTGTTCCACTCCACTCATTATTTTATATACCTCTATCATGTCTCCCCTCAGCCGTCTCTTCTCCAAGCTGAAAAGCCCTATCCTCCTTAGTCTTTCTTCATAGGGAAGTCATCCCATCCCCGCTATCATTTTAGTTGCCCTTCGCTGCACCTTTTCCAATTCTACTATATCTTTCTTGAGATGCGGCGACCAGAATTGAACACAATACTCAAGGTGCGGTCGCACCATGGAGCGATACAAC
This sequence comes from Microcaecilia unicolor, assembly GCF_901765095.1. Classification (NCBI taxonomy): domain Eukaryota; kingdom Metazoa; phylum Chordata; class Amphibia; order Gymnophiona; family Siphonopidae; genus Microcaecilia; species Microcaecilia unicolor. The sequence goes on along the minus strand of NC_044037.1, from coordinate 27,574,219 downwards.
GGCATTATAACATCCTCACACCTGTTTTCCATACCTTTCCTAATAATACCCAGCATTCTATTCGCTTTCTTAGCCGCAGCAGCACACTGAGCAGAAGGTTTCAGTGTATTATCGACGACGACACCCAGATCCCTTTCTTGGTCCGTAACTCCTAACGTGGAACCTTGCATGACGTAGCTGTAATTCGGGTTCTTTTTCCCCACATGCATCACCTTGCACTTGCTCACATTAAACATTCAAAGCAATTTACATATTATATACAGGAACTTATTTGTACCTGCAGTAATGGGGGCGGGGGTCAAGTGAGTTGCCCAGAGTCACAAAGAGCTGCAGTGGGAATTGAACCCAGTTCCCCAGGATCAAAGTCCATTGCACTAACCACTAGGCCAAATATAACTTATATTTACCAGTACTGTAGATCCACTACAAAAATATTTAAAATCTAATATCAGTAGGAGTCGGAGACAGTAGAAAAATAGAGGAGTTGAAGGTCTGGTGTTCCGACTCTACAGCCCTGGCACCTTGATGTGTTGCCTCTATATATGAGAAGGTGGGGATAATTTTATACAAGAGAGCATGTGTAAATTAAGCTGCCGTTTGCAATGACCTGGGAAATGTGAACAATATATCCCATACTATGTTACTATGTTGTTAAAACAGAAAAATAAGCACCACCACACTGGGAAAAGACCAAAGGTCCATCAAGCCCAGCACTCTGTCTCTGACAGCGGCCAATCCAGGCCCCAAGAACCTGGCAAAACCCCCCAAATTTAATAACGATCAATGGACTTTTCCTTCAGGAATCTGTCCAGACCCCCTTTGAACTCAGCAAGGCCAGTTGCCGTCACTACCTTCTCCGGCAATGAGTTCCAGAGTTTAACTACACGCTGAGTAAAGAAAAACTTTCTCCAATTTGTTTTAAACCTACCACATTCTAATTTCGTCTTGTGTCCCCTGGTTCTATTATTGTTAGAAAGTGTAAACAAACGCTTCACATCAGTCCGCTCTACCCCACTCATTATTTTGTAGACCTCTATCATATCACCCCTCAGCCGCCTTTTCTCCAGGCTAAAGAGTCCTAGCCGTCTTAACCTCTCCTCATAGGGCAGTCGTCCCATCCCTTTTATCATTTTTGTCGCCCTTCTCTGCACCTTCTCCAATTCCTTTATATCTTTTTTGAGATGAGGCGACTAGAACTGAACACAATACTCCAATTGCGGTCGCACCATGGAGCGATATAACGGCATTATAACATCCTCATGTTTGTTTTCCATCCCTTTTCTAATAATACTCAACATTCTTAGCCGCCGCAGCACATTGAACTGAAGATTTCAACGTCCTATCCATGATGACTCCCAGATCCCTTTCTTGGTCCGTAACTCCTAAAGCAGAACCTTGCATAACATAGCTGTAATTCGGGAAAAACATGAGAATGTGCGTTTTTCCGTTTGCCAATAATAATGCACACACTTCTGAAAGAGTGCGCTGTATTTGCAAACATGCCAATGGTGTGCCATTATGCACAAGTGAACCACTGAGCATGTGCATACTTTTGGAAAAAGAGTGTACACTCTTTCAGAAAGAGTGTGCTCTATCTCCTTAATTCTATAAAAGTTGCAAAAAATTCAGCATACAAATTTGGGCATGCAACTAATTTGCACACACAATTTAATTGAATAACAAGCTGATTAGCACCGATAATTGGCATGCTAACCAATTATTGGCACTAACTAGATTTCAATGAAATACTCGTGTGTAAATTTAGGTGTGGGATCTGCGCCTAAATTTTACATGCGAGTTCATAAAAGGGACGCAGATATGAGAGGGTCATGGGCAGAATTGGGGTGTTCCTAACATTTATATGCACTGTTATAGAATAAGGGGGGATAGGTGCATACGTTTGTACCACATTTCAGTTGGTGCAAATGGCTGCGTCTAAAGTTAGGTGTGATTCCCGGAGGTAAGCTCTATTCTATAAACTGCGCCTAACTTTAAGCATGACTTATAGAATAGCACTTTTTTCCGTGACATATACAGAATTCATCCTTATATAACTTGTTTCCATGAGGAAAAAAAAATGGCCAAAGGAAAATGATTGAAATGAACATTCCTGAAAACAACACAAAACAAAAGTTTTCTGGCTGTGCTTCCCGGTTGCTGGTAATTTATCCAGATTGACTGAATATCTTTATTCATATAGATTGTGAAGACACACTTTGACCCCTGAGGCAGGCATTTGTACGCCGAAACACAGCCCGTGTCGGGTCTTTTTCACAATAAAAGATAGCATTTATCTCTTTCTTCAAAGGCCCAGTGTTGCTTTTTTGTTCTTGTTGTATGCTTGTATGCTGTATTACCCTCTCTTTTGTGACAGTGTGAACTTTAGCACATAATCTGAAAAGAAATACTTGAAAATTATTTCCTGGGCTTGAAATGGGCTTAGTGATGGGAAATTCCCATATTAGCATGCACTAAGCCCATTTACTAGTGCAACCTCATAATTAAGGCTCTTTATATCTGTCATAAAACTCAGTGCATTATTCTCCTACTCACCCCTTCCATTCCAGTAGGGGCGTAGCCAGACAACAGATTTTGGGTGGGCCTAGGCACCAAAAAAATATCTCAGCTGGCAGAAAAATGCTTCTTTTCAACTTGGCAGTCTGCAGCAGGCATGCGCTGAAAACTAAGCATGCGCAGGTGCCGGTATCGTGGAGAGTACCATTTTCTTTACCATCAGAGGGAAGTCTTCAGCTGGTAGAACTTGGGATCCCCACCAGCTATCACTAAACGTGTGCTACTGTTGGGTGGGCCTGTGCCCTAAGTGGGTGGGCCCTGGCCCACCTGTGGCTACGCCACTGATTCCAGTCAAAGTTTGCTGTTAGTAGTTCCATCTCTACAGCATATCAGAAGTACCCATCTGAGAGAGAGAGAGAGCTTTCTCTGTTGCTGCCACTCTGTTGTGGAATAAATTGCCCCTAAGCTCGGCAAATTAGATTGTTATAGGGGTTTTAGGAAAGCTTTAAAAAGCTGGTTAAAATGACCATTGAATGTCTGTTCCCCATCTGGAACTACCTGGGGGGGATGGGTGTTTTAAAGAGAGGGTCAATATTGTAGTCATATAGGTCAAATGACTTTATTGTTTAGTATTAGGGTATATCCTAGTACCTTGGGCTCTATTTGCTGTTTTGTATAATTGTGCATATGTGTGGTGGGTAGGGGGGAGGAAGGGGTTGGGAAATGGTCTTTAATATTTTTTGTAATGGTTTTGTCCCGTCCGTGGCCGTGACAACCCTCAGACTTACCCTGTTTCTGGGAGTCAGTGTCTGTGCTGGCTTCTGCTTGTCTCTGTGTCTGTGTCTGTCTTAGGTTCTCTCTGGCTCTGTGTGCTGATTGCCCTGCTGAACCTCACCTGTGTGGGCTTTGCCTCTTCCAAGATGGCTGCCGCCTCCTCCTCTTTGCCAGTATCCAAGATGGCTCCCGCTGTTCCTTCCTATGGGCTGACTGCTCTGAGTGTCAAGCCTCTGTTTGGTTGCAAGGTGATTGCTGCAGCTGTGGCTCTGGTGTTGATGGGCTTTATTAGTCACTTGGAGACTACAGTCCTGGCCTTTGCATCTCATCTAAAGGTCCTGGTGTATAGAGTGCTCTGTACACAGTTTCAGTGTTTGCTCTGTGTGAGTTTCTATGTTTGTTAGGCTAGCTAGCTTAGGCACCGTGTGGCTTGTAGCCTGTGCATAGCTCTGCTAGTTCTCTGTGTTTGTTTCCAGAGCATGACTAGTTAGCTTAGGCACCGTCTGGCTTGTAGCCTGTGCATAGCTCTGCTAGTTCTCTGCGTTTGTTCCTAGTGTTAGACTAGCCGCCCTTGCTAGCCACTATCCCAAGACTGTGTTTGTTCCTAGTGTTAGACTAGCCGCCCTTGCTAGCCACTATCCCAAGACTGTGTTTGTTCCTAGTGTTAGACTAGCCGCCCTTGCTAGCCACTATCCCAAGACTGTGTTTGTTCCTAGTGTTAGACTAGCCGCCCTTGCTAGCCACTATCCCAAGACTGTGTTTGTTCCTAGTGTTAGACTAGCCGCCCTTGCTAGCCACTATCCCAAGACTGTGATTGTTCCTAGTGTAGACTAGCCAGCTTAGGCACCGTCTGGCTTGTAGCCTGTGCATAGCTCTGCTAGTTCTCTGTGTTTGTTCCTAGTGTTAGACTAGCCGCCCTTGCTAGCCACTATCCCAAGACTGTGATTGTTCCTAGTGTAGACTAGCCAGCTTAGGCACCGTCTGGCTTGTAGCCTGTGCATAGCTCTGCTAGTTCTCTGTGTTTGTTCCTAGTGCAGACTAGCCAGCTTAGGCACCGTCTGGCTTGTAGCCTGTGCATAGCTCTGCTAGTTCTCTGTGTTGGTTCCTAGTGACAGACTAGCCAGCTTAGGCACCGTCTGGCTTGTAGCCTGTGCAAAGCTTTGCTAGTGTTCTGCGTTTGTTTCCAGTGCATGACTTGTTAGCTTGGGCACAGCTTAGTTGTTAGCTGGTGTATAGCCTTCCAAGTCTCCTGAGTTTGCTCTGTGTATGTTCCTGTGTATGACTGGTTTGCCTGGGTATAGCATTCCTATTAGCCTGGGTACAGTTTACTAGTCATTGTGTTGAATCCTGCCGACTGCCAGAACCCGGACAGTCCCTGCTTGTCTGCCTTGCCTTCGCCTAGGTGCCAGGGGGCACTCCTGGATCTTCATTCCTGCTGTTCCTGTAAGTCCTACCGGCTGCCAGAACCTGAGGGCTCAACCCTCGGGGAAAGGCAGTCAAGTGTAGGTGAAGCCTAGGTCCAGGGTGTTCCAGTTCCGCGGGTTCCGTTCCAGTGTGTTCCAGTCCAGCGGGTTTCACTCCTGTATGTTACAGTCCAGTGGGGCCACTCCAGTGTGTCCAGTCCAGCGGGCCCCACTCCAGTGCGCACCCGTCCGGTGCGTTCCAGTTCCGAGTGTTCCGGTGTAGAACTCCAGTCCGGGGTTCCGGGCCAGTCTTGTTTCATCTTTACCTGGCCTATGGACTCACAAACCCCGCGCTCCCGGGGAAGAAGCCTGAAGGTATGCCAAGGTCCTCGAGAGCGCGGCAAGCGCGAGAGACGCGACAGGATGCAAAGGCCATGAGTTCGGCGAGATCATCGGTCCAGGTGGGCTTCATGCCCATAAGTTCGTGCCCTATGGACAATCCGAGGGTAACTTCTGATTTTTTTTTTTGATTCCAAGGGTCCCATTTCTTTTTTGGATCCCTTTATAAGGCTGTGGGAATACCGAGAGGAACTTCTGTCGAAGCCAGCTCTGAAAGATACTCCTGAGGCGGTAGCGGAAAGAGAGCGTCTCTTGTGGAGTCGGGTCCGCCATAGCCCAGTTTCTGACATGAATCCGGCCATCTCGCTCTGCGAGTACCGCCTCAGACTTCTGGAAAACCCAGCTCTGCAGGGTACTCCGGAAGCTGAGGCCAAAAGAAGACGCCGGGGACTTCCTCCGCGCGGGTCTCTTAAACCCCCTCAGCCGAGTAGCCGGCCGTACCATGGTGGGGTAGCTCTTCTTCGGGGTCCCAGTCCACCTATGAGTCCAGTTCGAGGAGGGGTTCCAGTGGAGCCTTGGAAGCCTTTCCGAGTGAAGCCTCCAGCCATGCCGCTGAGTTCGGGCCGAGGGACGGTCCTGACCATGTCTGTGAAGACGGGCCGAGTGAGGCGTCGGACCACGCCCCTGACCCCAGTTCAAGTAGCGCGGCCTCCTAAGCCACTGAGTCCAGTCCAGGGGATGCTTCATACTGAACCTCCAATTCCAGTCCAAGTAACGAGGAAGCTTAAGTCTCCGAGGCCAGTCCGAGGAAGGCGTTCGATGGAGCCTCGGATTCCTATGCAAGTGGCGCTCCAGGTCGAGCCTCCAGTCCTCGTTCAAGTGGCACGCCCCTTGAAGTCTCCGAGTCCAGTCCGAGGGAAGCTTTCGATGGAGCCTCAGATTCCTGTGCAAGTGGCGCTTCGGGTCGAGCCTCCAGTCCTCCTTCAAATGGCACGCCCTTTGAAGTCTCCGAGTCCAGTCCAAGGGAAGCCTTCGATGGAGCCTCAGATTCCTGTGCAAGTGGCGCTTCGGGTCAAGTCTCCGGTTCTTGTTCAAGTGACCCGTCCAGTCAAGCCACTGAGTCCAGTTCGAGGGGGGCTTCTAACCAAGCCTCCGGTGCCAGTCCACAGGGTGGTTCAGGTGGCACCTCTGCTTCCAGTCTGGAGGGTACCTCCAATCAAGCTACGAAGGCCAGTTCGAGTGGCGCTTCCGCTCGAGCCTCCGCTCCCTGTCCAAAGGGGGTGTTCTGCCAAGCCTCAGTTAAAGTTCCGTCCCTGCCAGGAGGCAGAGGGCGTCCCGAGTTGTGATTCCAGTCAAGATGCTGAGTCTGGATCGAGTTGCAGTTCCAGTCAAGATGCTGAGTCTGGATCGAGTTGCAAGTCCAGTCAAGAGGCTGAGTCTGGATTGAGTTGCAAGTACAGTCAAGATGCTGAGTCTGGATCGAGTTGTAGTTCCAGTCAAGATGCTGAGTCTGGATCGAGTTGCAAGTCCAGTCAAGATGCTGAGTCTGGACCGAGTTGCAGTTCCAGTCAAGATGCTGAGTCTGGATCGAGTTGCAAGTCCAGTCAAGATGCTGAGTCTGGATCGAGTTGCAAGTCCAGTCAAGATGCTGAGTCTGGACCGAGTTGTAGTTCCAGTCAAGATGCTGAGTCTGCACCGAGTGCAGAGGCCAGTCGAGATACTGAGTCCATGATGAGTGCTGAGTCTGCACAGAGTGCAGAGGCCAGCCAAGATATTGAGTCTGCTTTTGAGGATGAGATGACATTCCAAGGGCACCGTGATAAACTTTGTTCTGATTCTGCCCTGGGGAATATTCCTGAAGCTAAGGCTAGAGAGACGTCCCAGTCCGGTCAGAGGGGTGCGTCCAGCCTTGCAGCTGAATCTCTTCCCGGTTCCAGGTCCGACCAAGATGTTGAGGTCGTCCTAAGTTCCAGTGTTCGTCAGGAGGCTGACTTTCTGCTGAGTGCCCGTGCCAGTCAGGCTCCTGAATCCAGTTCCAGTCAAGGGGTTGAGGCCAGTCCGGGTCCCTATCCCCAGGGCCAGTCTTAAGGCGAGGCGACCGAGGCGGCCGCATAGGGCCCCGCGCTCAGAGGGGCCCCGCGCGCACCTCAGGTCGCCCCGCCCACCCGAGCTTCAGTCCGTCCATCCGTCCTTCCGTCCTCCCTCCCTCCCTCCCTCCCTCCCAACGAATCCGATGCACGACGACGACGGCGGCGGCGTGGAGGGGGCGGTCCGCCCCCCCCGATGCCAGCGGGTGGGGGGGGCTCCGAGTTGCTGCTCTCCTTTCTCCTGCCTTTAAAAACGCAATTTGGAAGCGCCGAAAGTGACAGGCAGCGCCTCGCGTCTGCCCGCCCTGCTACTAAAATCTGTTCGACGTCATTGGGCCTTCCCACATTGAGTCCCGCCCTCCTCTGAGGTAACTTCCAATTACCGCGAGGGCGGGCAGGACTCAATGTGGGGAAGGCCCGAACGACATCGAAGAGATTTTAGTAGCAGGGCAGACGCGAGGCGCTGCCTGTCACTGTCTCTCCGGCGCTTCCAAATTGTTTTTTTAAAGGCAGTGAGGGTGGTGGGCGGCAGAATGGAGCTCAGCTGGTAGGTGGGTCGGAGAGGGGGGAGGGACTCAGATGGGAGAAGGGTGGGGGGTGGGGTTCTCAGATGGGAAAAGGGTGGGAGGGTGGGGGTTCTCAAATGGGAAGGTGGAGAGGGGGTGGGGAGGGGGATGGTTGAAGGGGACTGGGGTTGGGGAGGGGATTCTCGGATGGGAGAAGAGGACAGGTGGGGAGGGGACTGGGGTTCTTGAATGGGATAAGGGGACTGACGTGGGAGGGGTATTCACGGATGGGAGAAGGGGGTGGGGAGGGGGTTATTGGATGGTTGAAGGGGACTGGGGTTGGGGAGGGGATCACGGATGGGAGAAGGGGCGGGAAGGGGGTTCTTGGATGGTTGAAGGGGACGGGTGGGGAGGGGACTGGGGTTCTTGGATGGGAGAAGGGGACTGTCACTGGGGTCTGAGAAGGAGCCATATGGGGCCTGGGGCTGGTGGGAAAATGGGGCATGCGTGGGTCAGGTGGGAGAATGGTTCTGAAAAGGGGGCCCTAATACAAGGCATGTGGATGAAGGGGGCTGGAACTGGGGGCTGAAAAGGAGGGTAGGTGGGATAAGGGGGCTAGTACTGGGACTGGAGGCTGAAACTGGGGACTGGGGGCTGAAAAGGGGACAGGGAGAAGTGGCTGGGGGGCTGAAGCTCGGGACTGGTGGGATAGTGGGGCTGCAACTGGGGGCTGAAAAAAAGGGGCGGAGAGAGGGGCAGATCCTGGATGGGGAGCGAGAGGGAGGGCAAACCCTGGATGGATGACAGAGGGAGGGCAAATGGTGGATTGAAGGGGCAGAGAGAGAGAGGGCTGACAGTGGATGGAAGGGATAGAAAGGGCAGACAGTGAATGGATGGGGGGGAGAGAGAGGGCAGACAGGGGCAGATGGTGGATGGATCATGGAAGGGGCAGAGATAGAGGGCAGGTGTGGATGGAAGGAGCAGGGAGAGAGGGCAGACATTGGATGGAGGGGACAGCAGAGAGGGCAGACACTGGATGGCAGAGAGAGACCGAAGACAGATGCTGGATGGAAGGAAGACAGTGAAAAGAAGATGAGGAAAGGAGAAACCTGAGACAACAAACTGTAAATAAAATATATATTTTTATTTTTTTGCTTTAGGATAAAGTAGTATTGTAGATGTGTTAATAAATGTTTATAATATAGAACATGTAAACAAGGTAATCTTTTGATTGGACTAATTTTAATACATTTTTAATACATTTTGTCTAACTTTCGGAGAACAAAACCCCCTTCCTCAGGTCAGGATAGGATACTGTAACAGTACTATACTATATTGACCTGAGGAAGGATGTTTTGGCCTCTGAAAGCTAAATCTATTAGTCCAATAAAATGGTATTATTTTATTTTCTATATTTGTTTTATTTCTATTTGTTAATTTGAAAAAGTGGTGATTGGTATTTGTTAGGTTTTTTTTTTTTCAAATTTACATCTGCTGTCTTTATATTTTGCACAGTACTAGGGGACATTTTCTGTTTCTGTGGTGTTGCATTGTATGCAGTCTGGCATCTTGGGGGTTCAGTTTAATTTTTGTCTAAATAGAAGGTTTTAATATTACTACTTACTATATAGTGGATTAGGGTGTATCTGTGTTTATGAAAAAGACATGGCTTTCACTTGGCATTGACTGTGCAGGATCGACGACGATCTGTACTATTCTGTCTGGTTTCATTTTACAATAGGTGAATTGATGCTCTAGTGCTCACTGTAGTGTTTTAAGATGTTTTCCTTTTCTTTGTGTGATTTAGTAGAAATGGCTGGTATGGTAGAATTGCTCTATAGGTCCTGAGTGTTTTGTATTCTCGGCATACCTAGTACTGGATTTTGGAGGGGGATGTTAAAAAATGACTGGGAGGGAGGGAGGGGGGCCTTGGAGCTGGGAGGGAGGGAGGCCCTGGAGCTGGAGGCCTTGGAGCTCGGAGGGAGCGGTCTGGGAGCTTGGAGGGAGGGGTGGCCGGCCCTGGAGCTAGGGAGGGGGCGGAGCTAGGGGGCGGGGCTAGGGTGGGGCCCCATCAAATTGGTCTGCATAGGGCCCCGCACTTGCTAAGACCGGCCCTGCCTATCCCGGCTCCGTGTTGGATGCCAACCCGGGGGCTAGTTCCAGATCCATTTCTGTTCAGACTTCTAGCTCCTGTCAAGATGGGAATGCCACTTCGAGCCTCAGCCCAGCTTCTGATGTCAGCTGGGGTAGTGACTCCAGCCCTGTTCCTGTCATTTCATGGATTTGCCAAGAGGTTCAGGACATTGTGGGTTCCCTCAGGGGAGGGTTACTTTTGAATTGGGTTCCTCTTGATGCATCCATGTTCCTGAGGTTGCCCCGTGGTGACTCGAAGGAGCTTCCTGGTCACAAGTTCTACTTTTGTCTGCCAGTTTTGAACTTCATTGTGACTTCCAGCCCAGTGATTTATGTCTGGCTTTTGAGACCTATCAGGAAGTTTCACCATAGTTACCCCTGGATACCGGACCGCCTCCGGGAGACCGAGAGGGGGGTCTTGAGGAGGGGATACTGTCCCGTCCGTGGCCGTGACAACCCTCAGACTTACCCTGTTTCTGGGAGTCAGTGTCTGTGCTGGCTTCTGCTTGTCTCTGTGTCTGTGTCTGTCTTAGGTTCTCTCTGGCTCTGTGTGCTGATTGCCCTGCTGAACCTCACCTGTGTGGGCTTTGCCTCTTCCAAGATGGCTGCCGCCTCCTCCTCTTTGCCAGTATCCAAGATGGCTCCCGCTGTTCCTTCCTATGGGCTGACTGCTCTGAGTGTCAAGCCTCTGTTTGGTTGCAAGGTGATTGCTGCAGCTGTGGCTCTGGTGTTGATGGGCTTTATTAGTCACTTGGAGACTACAGTCCTGGCCTTTGCATCTCATCTAAAGGTCCTGGTGTATAGAGTGCTCTGTACACAGTTTCAGTGTTTGCTCTGTGTGAGTTTCTATGTTTGTTAGGCTAGCTAGCTTAGGCACCGTGTGGCTTGTAGCCTGTGCATAGCTCTGCTAGTTCTCTGTGTTTGTTTCCAGAGCATGACTAGTTAGCTTAGGCACCGTCTGGCTTGTAGCCTGTGCATAGCTCTGCTAGTTCTCTGCGTTTGTTCCTAGTGTTAGACTAGCCGCCCTTGCTAGCCACTATCCCAAGACTGTGTTTGTTCCTAGTGTTAGACTAGCCGCCCTTGCTAGCCACTATCCCAAGACTGTGTTTGTTCCTAGTGTTAGACTAGCCGCCCTTGCTAGCCACTATCCCAAGACTGTGTTTGTTCCTAGTGTTAGACTAGCCGCCCTTGCTAGCCACTATCCCAAGACTGTGATTGTTCCTAGTGTAGACTAGCCAGCTTAGGCACCATCTGGCTTGTAGCCTGTGCATAGCTCTGCTAGTTCTCTGTGTTTGTTCCTAGTGTTAGACTAGCCGCCCTTGCTAGCCACTATCCCAAGACTGTGTTTGTTCCTAGTGTAGACTAGCCAGCTTAGGCACCGTCTGGCTTGTAGCCTGTGCATAGCTCTGCTAGTTCTCTGTGTTTGTTCCTAGTGCAGACTAGCCAGCTTAGGCACCGTCTGGCTTGTAGCCTGTGCATAGCTCTGCTAGTTCTCTGTGTTGGTTCCTAGTGACAGACTAGCCAGCTTAGGCACCGTCTGGCTTGTAGCCTGTGCAAAGCTTTGCTAGTGTTCTGCGTTTGTTTCCAGTGCATGACTTGTTAGCTTGGGCACAGCTTAGTTGTTAGCTGGTGTATAGCCTTCCAAGTCTCCTGAGTTTGCTCTGTGTATGTTCCTGTGTATGACTGGTTTGCCTGGGTATAGCATTCCTATTAGCCTGGGTACAGTTTACTAGTCATTGTGTTGAATCCTGCCGACTGCCAGAACCCGGACAGTCCCTGCTTGTCTGCCTTGCCTTCGCCTAGGTGCCAGGGGGCACTCCTGGATCTTCATTCCTGCTGTTCCTGTAAGTCCTACCGGCTGCCAGAACCTGAGGGCTCAACCCTCGGGGAAAGGCAGTCAAGTGTAGGTGAAGCCTAGGTCCAGGGTGTTCCAGTTCCGCGGGTTCCGTTCCAGTGTGTTCCAGTCCAGCGAGTTTCACTCCTGTATGTTCCAGTCCAGTGGGGCCACTCCAGTATGTCCAGTCCAGCGGGCCCCACTCCAGTGCGCACCCGTCCGGTGCGTTCCAGTTCCGAGTGTTCCGGTGTAGAACTCCAGTCCGGGGTTCCGGGCCAGTCTTGTTTCATCTTTACCTGGAAGGTGATTTTGCCTGCCACTGCCGCTCCACGGTAGTGGCCTATGGACTCACAAACCCCGCGCTCCCGGGGAAGAAGCCTGAAGGTATGCCAAGGTCCTTGAGAGCGCGGCAAGCGCGAGAGACGCGACAGGTTTGGGGTGGGTGGGGAGGGGTAAGGTGATTATCTTGTAATTCTATTGTACACAGCTTTGACAGTTTTTGTTAACTTGTAAGTGGCACATGGAAATGTAATATGAATAAATAAATAAACTCCCCTAGAGAACAGTTATGCTTGCATTATTCAACATGCATTAAATTGCATTAACTCATGCTAACATGCTATCAGCCCAAGTCTTCAGGACCCATCAAACCTGACCGTTTCCCCTTCCCATTGTAAAGCTGCAGACAGTACTTGATTTCTGGTTTCCCACCTGCTTGTAGAAGTAAAGGAATTAGACTTCATTTACTATTGCCCATCCCCCATCCTTTTGCTGTGAACATGTTTGTCCTCACAATAGAGGACGTTCATGTAACACTAAATACTTTACCAGTGATACAGATGCTGGTTACCGATCTGAAGAGTTCCTGGCTTGGAAACATTTCACAAATATCATAAGCGTCACCTTGGAAAATGAATGAGTCTGATATGACGACTCCTGCTCGGTTTTCTGCTTTATAGAAATGAAGAGAGAGAGAGAGACAGACAGAGCTCCTAGCCTGGTCTACAATAGGTGCCGCCCGCTCTTAACGGAGCAGGCCAAACACCGGCGCTATGCCTAGTGCCCGATGATCTTATTTCAAATTCATTTTCTTAGAAGTACGGTTACAGTGTCAAGGGATCGCAGCGGCCATGGAAGTGAAAGGGAATGAGAATAGGGTGACCACATTTGCGGAACCAAAAGAGGACACAAAAAAATAAAAAACGGTGGCTACCTTTGCTAAAGAAATATTTCATTGTAGCAAATGGCTTTCAGTTAACTAAAAGAACTGCTGTCAAAAAATGACTAGAACAACTAAATAGTATGCCACGCTAGCGGAAAAATATGTGGTGACCGATTATTTTATATTTTTTATTTTTATATTATTTTTTATTTTTATATCTGTGTAGAACTAGATTTTTGGAACTACTAGTGTGTATGATATATTTACATACACTTTTGATAGGTATTTATAAAGAAATTTCTTCCCCTCTTCATTGAATTGTTTTGATTCTAATTGTATGATCTTAACATTTTTATTGAGAGTTATAAATGTGATATGAATAATTGTAGATGTTCTGATTAAAAATTTTATGTGATGTATGATTTTAATGATAATTATAAATATTTGTTTTACAGATGATATCATGTATGTCTATACATGTTTTTTTAGAACTTTTAAAGGATTGTTTTATATATGTTGAATCTTTTTTTAAATAATTGCTTTTTATTAGTTGAATCATGCTTATGACATTGTTAATATGTATGGTTATACATGTTTTTATACTTGTGTTTTGTTTTTATAGTTTGTACCCCTGACGCAGCCTGAGGGCGAAACGTGGCCACGTCGGGTATTGTTCCAATAAATGCATTTGATTCCACTGCTTTGTTGTTTTTTATCTATAAAAAATGACTACAAACAACTAAATAGTTTGCCACGCTAGCGGAAAAATATGTGGTGATCGATTATGGAGGAAACTCGTGTGCTCACTAATCCGTTTGATAATAAGGTATATATATTAAAACAGCACACCAACTGTAGATCAAGTGGTTTAGTTTACTGTCTATGATGTCCATGTAATAAGGTGTATGTGGGGCAAACTATGAGGACGTTAACAACAAGACTAAGGGAACGTAAGAGCTCTATTCATACTAATCGGATAGGGCTACCGCTAGCGACGCACTGTAATGTACATCAACATTCTTTTGAAGAGTTGCGATGTGTGGTGCTTCAATCTATTCATCAAACCAAAAGAGGTGGAGATTATCAGAAGATCCTGTTACAATATGAGCAAAGATGGATGTTTAGATTACATTCTTTGCACCCGATAGGTGTGAATCACCGTGTTGAGTGGAGTCACTTTTTTTTAGAGCTTGCCTATTGGTAGTTTGACCTGACAGCGTCTGACGTCATATTTTCTATAAAGCAGCCATATTGACCTGTCAGTGAGTCAATAGGAGAGCGTGACACATTGGGCTGACCTTTCTTCTAAGTACGTGTGAGATTGTTTATGATATTATTGAGTTCCTGTGCTATCTTTGATGTTAATATTTCTTCTTCAGAGTGTGCAACAGAGGCCCTGAAGCAGCCTTACGAAACGCTAGCCATCGTCGGCACCGCACATGTACCTGAGAGAGAAGAATTCAGCAATATACGCGCAGTGGCGTTCCTAGGGGGGCGGACACCCGGGGCGGCGCCCCGCCCCCCCGAGTGCAGCACCCCCCCCGATGCAGCGCGGACCCCCCCCCGGGTGCACGCCGCTGGGGGGGTTGCCGCAGCGCACCTGCTCAGAGTTCCCTGACTTCGCGCGTTCGCTGCAGCTCCCTCTGATCCGGAACAGAAAGTAACCTGTTCCAGGGCAGAGGGAGCTGCAGCGAACGCGCGAAGTCAGCGAACTAGAGCAGGCGCGCGCCGCGGCACCCCCCAGGAGCGTGCACCCGGGGCGGACCGCCCCCACCGCCCCCTCTTGGTACGCCACTGTATACGCGATCCATGAAACACCCACTATAAAGATAAGTGTGGTGTTTATTTAACATTGATAATAACATTAGTAAACTATAACCAATAAGTAAAACAATTAAAAACTAAGCAAAATAATTGAAATTAATAACAGTTTAAGCAGCAGTGGTTTTTTGTGCCAGTGATGAAAGCAGGGTCCTTTTGACCCGATATAGCTTCAACAGATCAATTCAAGACCTGGAAGCTCTTTGAGGCCTTTTCCGCTAGCGTGGCATACTATTTAGTTGTTCTTAGTCATTTTTTGACTGCAGTTCTTTTGTTTGTATAATAGTGAAGTCGATCTGCAACCGGACAAACATTTGGATTTCAGTTAATTAACACACATAAAACAGTGACTGACTTACAGTACAGCAGTAGACAATAATCTGCTTCTCAAAAACTTCTGGATTTGAGTTTGACTGAGTTTAAGCCCAAGCGTACTTATCAGAATGGCAGATATCTCTCAACAACATTGGCTGGCTTCTCTGGTACATGTAAAAAAGTGTTTGCATGCCATATGCTTAAAGTTGTGCTGCACGAACAAAATTCCTTTGACGGATTCAAGCAGCAGGAAAACAGAGAGGAGATCAGTAATGCCTTTCTCTCTCTCTTTAGTACTCCCATGCATAGGCGCTGACTCTGTGGGTGCTCAAGCACCCCTAATAATTTGGGGCAGTGGTGTAAAGTGCCTGTGTTTAGGCAGTACTGGCTGCCCTCCCTCTCCCTCTCCCTGCACCGCTGTCCCGCTCCCTGCCCTGCACCGCTGTCCTTCAATTTTCCGGGCCGCCAGCAGCGTCAATGAGGTAAACACACTGCCTTCGGCAGCCCGGAAGATGTCTCAAGGCGTTCATGACGTGCAGGAACGTCAGACTCACAGAAACAGAAGCCTTGCAGATCAGCAACGTGGTTGTGCCGGAGAAGAGGACTTCAGCTGGTGGGGGTTGGCGACCCCCGCCAGCAAAGGTACCCGATGGCGACAGCGGCGGTGGGGGAGGGTTGGCACGGGAGGGGGGTCAAAGGGGTTGGCGGTGGTGGTGGGGCCAGGGCCAAATCTACGGGGGGCCCATGCCCCCGTGGCCCCACATAGCTACGCCTCTGCTTCTGGGACATGGCAAATCTATGTTGGATGGAGCATACAATACAAAATAAATAGCACAGTGTGCTGGATGAATCCTCTAACGGTATTAGCTTTCAAGACACTGTGCAGAGCAGGTCTTCTTGCTCCACCATTAACGCGCTTCCATATTCAGGCATTTCCAGAGCTGCACAATGTTTTGCAAAAGTACACTTTTGCTAACACTTGCCTTCTAAAGTTCCCACAGCGCTGTTTTATATCCTGTTTGTGAAGGGAAGACAATATCCTGGAAATGAAAAATGAGCTTGTGCAAAAAGTTATCTCCTCTACTAGAGATGACGGAAATAGTGTTTCAAAACAAGGTTTATTACTTTTTCAGTAAGATATATGGGGGAGCGTTATCAGTTTAATGTAGGTGCTGGAAACACAGAGAGAAATGGGAAGGCTTCATAAGTTCCTGTTGCTATGAAGTAGCAGTTTAAAAAAAAAATTTTTTTTAAACAGCAAACTTTAAAGCTTGCAGAGTTATTTCTACTAGTCATTCAACAGGGATCTATAAAAGCACAAGTGCAACACTTTTATGGTTTTCTATTTTTTTTGCAAGTACAACTTTATATAAGTATATTAGTATTGCCATACTGGGACATACCAAAGATCCATTAAGCCCAGCATCCTGCTTCTAACAGTGGCCAATCCAGGTCACAAATACCTGGCAAGATCCCAAAAAAGTACAAAACATTTTATGCTGCTTATCCCAGAAATAAGCAGTGGATTTTCCCCAAGTCCATTTTAATAATGGTCTATGGACTTTTAGGAAGCTGTCCAAACCTTTTTTTAAACTCCGCTAAGCTAACCGCCTTTACCACATTCTCTGGCACTGAATTCCAGAGTTTAATTACACGTTGAGTGAAGAAACATTTTCTCTGATTCATTATAAATTTACTACATTGTAGCTTCATCGCATGCCCCCTAGTCCTAGTATTTTTGGAAAGCGTAAACAGACGCTTCACACCTGCCCGTTCAACTCCACTCATTATTTTATAGACCTCTATCATATCTCCCCTCAGCCACCTTTTCTCCAAGCTAAAGAGCCCTAGCCGCTTTAGCCTTTCCTCATAGGGAAGTCGTCCCATCCCCTTTATCATTTTCGTCGCCCTTCTCTGCACCTTTTCTAATTCCACTATATCTTTTTTGAGATACGGTGACCAGAGTTGAACAGTAAAGCTCATGCTTTTATAATTTTGTAGGTTTTATATCCTCTGTTGTACAATTTTAAAATTTTGGTAATATGAATCCCAAGTAGGTGTGGAGAACATCCCCCCTGATGTGTGCAAGTGGCATCAATAAAAAGTTCAGTGGATATAGTTAATGAAGAACGATGCATAACATTGCAGGTCAATTTGTTATATTAAATTTTTTCTTTTAGAACGAATTTTGAATCATTTTTTGTTTAAAGATATACCAGCCGATTTTCAAAGTGATTTAAGTGGCTTCGGCCCATTTAAATTACCTGGGGCCGCTCAACTGACAATACTCAGTGGCACTTAACAGGGCAGTGCCCAAAAAATGTTGGCAGGTGAGGTGTGGTACAGGGGACGGAACTGGGGAGGAGCCGACGGTTATGAGGGTGCCAGCAATATTCAGTACTTGGATCTGTATAGCTAACCTGGCCAAGTTAGGACAGACTAAAAAATGTCTAGCGATTAGTTACAAAAAATGTCAGGTAACTGTATTTGGTACATGCAGGGATTACAGAGTCAACAGATGGCAAATGAAATTTAATTTGGATGAATGCAAGGTGATGCACATTGGGAAGAATAATCCAAATCATAGTTATCTGATGCTAGGGTCCGCCTTGGGGGTTAGTACTGAAGAAAAAGATCTAGATCTTTTTCTTCAGTGCTGACCCCCAAGGCGGACCCTAGCGAGTCTGTTTTTTAAGATATCCGACGATGGCCAGGGTTTCGCAAGGCTGCTTCAGGGCCTCTATCACACACTTTGGAAGAACAGGAGAGCTTAATATATTGTGCTGACCTGTTCTTCCAAAGTGTGCGAAAGAGGCCCTGAAGCAGCCTTGCGAAACACTGGCCATCGTCGGCCCTGCACCAGCATTGAAGAGAGAAGTTTTCAGCGAACTCAGAGATTTACGCTGTCCATGAAGCACCCGCTATTAAGATAAGTGTGGTGCTCACTCTAACATGGATAGTACCATGAGTAAAGCATAATTGATAAGTTAAATAAGAAAATTTAAAACATTTTATGTAATAGCGGTTTTTTGTGCCTACGATGAAAGTAGGGTCTTTTGACCCGATGTAGCTTCGACAGATCAATTCAAGACCTGGAAGCTTCTTGAGGTTTTTTCCGCTATTTCTACATTTAAGTCATTTGTGACACCAGTTCTTTTTGTTTTTGTTCAATGTGAGTATCCTGAAAACCCGACTGACTTGGTGTGTCCTGAGGACTGGGTTAAGAACCTCTGAGCTAAGTAGTTAGCATTAGCATGCACCAACCACCATGCTAGCATAACAGCATGTGCTGATTTGCTTGCTAACTGCATGCTATCTTATGGGGTGTGGGTTGGGTTATGGGTAGAGCATGGATGTGGGCTGTATAACTGTTAGTGCATGGTAGGAAGTATGCTCTATGCATTTAAGTGGTATAAAGCGGGGTATAAATGTTCTGAAATAAATAAATTTTACAATCCAGGATACACATGATTAAAACTGAAAAACATGAATATGGCAAGGAGGTGTGGTTTGACGTGGGACTAGGGAGGGGCTGAAAAATAAGCATGCATTTCTGTATCAGAAGGGCAATGCATATCTATGTCCAAAAAGATTAAGACTTGGATTTACAAGTATTCCAAGACATATAGGGCACGATTTTCAAATCAATTAAAGCACAATTAAAGGAGGCAGGAGAGGCCATATTACTGTGAGAGATGCTAGGAGCAGGGGTGAGTGGGCTTCGCTCCTGCCCCCACCACCCCCACTCGACCACCAGGGATCCCTGGTAGGCCTGGGGGGGCTATCAGGACCAGGAGATGGGAGGGGGTTCAAACTGTGCCAGGAGAGGGGGGCATCGGAAGGAGGGGGGGTCTTTTAAGGGTGGGTGGGTGGGTGGAAGGGGATGAGAGGGAGAGTCATTCTGCAGGGTAATGGGAAGGCTTGGAGAAAAAAATGTTTTGCAGGTCCTGGCTGATATTCAGCTAGGGCCTGCATAGTTGTTTTATATGGGCCCCGGTTGAATATTGGCTGGGACCTGCATAAGCTCTGGCAGCCAGGAGAACAAAAATTAGCCTTGGATATTTAGTGCCAGTGCCTGCATATGGCCTTACACTGGATATCTATCTATCTACTTAACATTTCTATAGCGCTACAAGGCATACGCAGCGCTGTACACCATACACAGAAGACAGTCCCTGCTCAAAGAGCTTACAATCTAGAGAAGACAGGTAAACAGATAGAATAGTAAGGGTAACAGACAGAACAATAAGGGTAAAGGGAATAAAGAGAGATGAGGATAAAGGACAGGGTAAGTGAGTTAGGAGTCAAAAGCAGTGGTAAAGAGGTGGGTTTTGAGTTTGGACTTGAAAACGGCTAAAGACAGGGCTAGACGTACGGGCTCGGGAAGTCTATTCCAGGCGTGAGGTGCAGCAAGATAAAAGGAACGGAGTCTCGAATTAGCAGTAGAGGAGGAAGGGATGGATAAGAGAGCTATCCAGGGCTAATTTAGCCAGTGACAGCATTTAAAAGAACGCTGACTGCCACTGGCTGAAAATCAGACGGATAGGTTTTGTGTAGCGCTGCACTGAAGGGATTAGGTGATGTTGGGCCTTAATCCTCCAGTGTTTCTTGTTTTACCCCCCCCCCCCCGCCACCCCAAAGTTATACTGACCAAGGATATTAGGCTCTGTGACTTCACTGGGAAAAAGATATGTACAGTATATTTCTAAAATGGCTAATATACCACATAAACTTGTATGTTCTGAAATACCAGAGCATACATGTATTCCCATGTTGTGCTGGTTGATATGTTACATCTTCATGAATATAAAATGGATGCCCCTGCTGCATGTAACTAGTGCATAAATGTTCATTCTTTGATGTACTTTGGCAGATCCTGTTCTTAAAATACAAGCTCAGCTTAAGACATTCTGACCTGGGCATCTGAGTTGTGATTTGTGTGTCCTTTCTAAAATGCTGCTCTTAATATGTATTAAAGAACTTTTCTGTGCAGTAAGCGTATGGGAACATGCTGGAACACCCAACAGTTAGCGCAAGTGGCGTGGCATTTTACAAAGGGAATTCAAATGTCTAAGTCAGGATGTGTGCGATTCCCCTACTATTTTACATGAGGCTCTGATAAATGTAAAGCTCCTTCTAAAATAAGAGCAGGGCTGCACGTTGAAGCCACTCCATGCCCAGAGGGAACAGCAATTTTACAAAGATGGACATGGGGGAAAAATGTACCCCCCACACATAGATGAGGGAAAATGGTTGTTCCCTATTCCTAGCCTCGGAGGCTCCCTTGGTCATATCCCCACCCTAATGCTAGCTTCCATAGTCCCCCCTCAACATGACACTTGACAGCACACAACCCCTCCCCCCCCCGTGATATGACATTCAACCCCCCACAACACACAACCCCCCCACATGACACCCAACCCCCCCCCCACAGCACACTTACTCCCCCAACAGCACATAATCCCCTTACCAGCATGTTGGGAAGCCCCAACATGTGGGCATGATCCCAACATGTGGAAGCTTCACCCAGGTTCATCCACTTTCCTGGGGCACAAGGTCCTTATAACTGTCCCTTGGCTTGCAAGCCCTCCCAACCCACCCTCTGACCCAGTTTTCAGGCTTTCCAGGGGTCTCTGGTATCTAGTGGAGTGGGAGCAATGCTCACTTGCTCGCGCTTTGTGGGTGCTGGGTCTTTAAATTGGCCACAGAGACCTCTAGTGATAATATTGTGATATTACCACTGGGGGAGGGGGTGGTGGTGGTGGTGTCAGGCTTCCATATATGGACAAAATATCTGAACAAAAACAGGTCCCTCAGTGACAGTACATCTCAGTTTGAGTGAGATCTGGGATAGCACAGTTGGCACAACAACAGGGCAAACTGTGAAAGGCAAATAGTCCTTATCTGCTGACAATCAATTTCTATGGGGACAAATCCGAATAAAGATATCTGGATAAGTTATCTGAACATATCAAAGTGGCAGTCTGAGAAGCAGGGAAACCTGGTTCAAATCCCACTGTGGCTCCTTGTGACCTTTGGCAAGTCACTTAACCCTCCATTGCCTCAGGTACAAATTATGAGCTACAACTGAAAAAGGTGTGAGCAAAATCCATATACATAAATAAATATGAATGTATTATCTGGATATGCTGAAGTCCACTATAACTGGACAAGATATCTTTCTCTTTCTGTTAGCACTCCTTTGCAGACAATGGGTATTACGTTTTATATTTACACAGATGATGTCCAGCTGCCTTTTCCACTAGAAAATCGCTTTACCACTAATATTGACTCTGTGGCTTTATACTCCTCACTCCAAACCCCAGAGAAAGTCCACTTCTCCTATATGGTAGCAAGAAAATCAATACTGTTCACGACAAGTTCCACTTAAGAGTTCTGATGACAACTGCTATAAGACTCGGAGTCCAAGGCTCTGAAGCAGGCCTTAAAAATCTGAATTATCAGGAACCCAGTAGATTTAGATGGTAAACTGAAGTATATGTACGTGGGCTTAGAGGTAGGGTTACCATATGGCTCCAGAAAAAGGAGGACGGATTGAACCAGCCGGGTTTTACTTCCATTGCGAAAGCAATGGAAGTAAAACCCGGCTAGCTCAATTACTTCCATTGAAAGCAATGGAAATAAAACCCGGCTGGTTTAATCCGTCCTCCTTTTTCTGGAGCCATATGGTAACCCTACTTAGAGGAGAGGCACTGGAAATCTATGTAACCACCCGTACTGCAAGATTCCAGCTTCCCCACACTTCTACATGGCTAAATTTTAGTCAGATACCGATTTGTGTGGACATTTGTTGAGCAGTGACCAATGGTGTAGCTGCAGGTGGGTGTGGGTGGGCACAGGCCTACCAATTCTTAGCTCAGGACCACCCTGACTAGGCCCCAGGCCAGGCCCCCAAAGCTGTTTAGCGGTAGCCTCCTCACTCCCCTTTCTCTCTCTCCTCCACTCCCAGATCTGCTATGTGCCACCTCCACCTCCCCCGCAACCCAGCAATACCCCCTCTGTGAACCCCCCTCCCACTCAACCTCAGCACCTTTGCTGGCAGCAGCAGCAGCAGCAATGCACATTGACTGCCTGTGCTGGCTCTGTAGGCTTTCCTCTGCTGTGTCCTGCCCTCGCTGACATCACTTCCTGTTTCCTGTCTGGCGGGACACGGCAGAGGAAAGCCTGTGGGGCCTAATCAGGCAGCAGACAAGCATCGCTGCTGCCACCGGTGAAGGTGCTGAGGTAGACCAGGGAGGGGGGTAGTTGCTGGGCTGCAAGTGGGGGCAAATGCCAGATCCAGGGATGGAGGAGAGGGAGAGAGATGCAGGACAAAGGAGGGGGGAGTTTTGGAAAGCCCACTCATCTTAATTCTGGGTCCACCCAAAATGACAGGTCTGGCTACGTCCCTGGCAGTGACATAATTTCAAAACAATGGACTTATCAGAGTAACTATTGGTCCCTTTTGAATATCACCCTCTCTGTTTTTTCAAAAGCAGGTCTACATTCCATGCACAGAAAGATGTAGTACCAATCCAACACTGACCCAGTCTTTTCTTTAAGACATGACGTTACCTGATCATATTACATTACATGAATGAAAGCAGATTTCACAGTCTTCACACTGAAGCATTGGCAATATTCCCAGGTATTCTTATAAATTCTTGTTTTTTGATTGTAACATGCCAAATCAGAGTGGCTCACTTGAAAACAGCCACATCTCATTTGCAGCTGCAGAAAGATTAATTTGAAGAGCTGAGTTGGTAAACACAGGCAATCTTTTTATGAACACCCAGAAATTGCGAATCTGCTGCTGTTGCCAGACTGATGACCTGAAACAAAATGTAATAGATTGCAACTGACATTTTTGTATATCAGGATTATTTTTAGCAGCTTCAGGCATAGAAGCATTCAGCACTTTACCGAGTACAAGTTGAGAAGTGGTGGACAGTCCACAGAACATGAAAAATCAATATACTTTAGAGATATTATTTTGTTACTATGTGCCTGAAATGTAAATAGGCTACCTCAAACTTACGGGAATGCAATAGTTTAGAAAACAGTTTAAAAAAAATGAAAATTCCAATGTCTCATAAAGGGGGAAATTCTCAGACTGTCAACTTTAAGACCAAACTTTTGGGCACATTATGGGCTAGATTCTATAGATGGCGCCTGAAAATTCTGCGTGGAAAAAAAAATACACCTAGGTGTATTCTAGAAAATATGCCTAAATTTTATAGAATAGGCTTAAATTTCTGTAATGTATATAGAATTCACCGAGCGCCTCTCCACACAACCAAATTTAGCCACGGCCATTTACGCCATGGTTTACTTGGCATAAGTAAATAAGTACATAAGCATTGCCATGCTGGGACAGACCAAGGATCCATCGAGCCCAGCACCCTGTCACCAACAGTGGCCAAAAGAACAAGCAATTTGTCCCGCCCATCCTAGAAATACTGTATTATTCCCTCGTCCATTCAATAACGTTCTATGGCTTTTTCCTCCAGGAAGTCATCCAACCCTTTTTTGAAGTCCGCTAAGTTAACCACCTTAACCACCTTTTCGGGCAGTGAATTCCAGAGTTTAACTACTCGTTGAGTGAAGAAAAATTTCCTCCGATTCCTTTTAAATTTACTACGCTGCAGCTTTATCGCATGCCCCCTTGTCCTAATGTTTTTGGAAAGCGTAAACAGACGCTCCCCATCGACCCGTTCCATTCCACTCATTATCTTATAGACCTCTATCATATCTCCCCTCAGCCGCCTTTTCTCCAGGCTGAAGAGCCCAATGCCTAAATTATGTGCAGAGTGGGTGTTGTCCCGTTCCGGGCCCTTACCTGGCGGTCCGCGGACAGGAGCGGGAGCCAGGGCGCCCATGGGACCCGGGAGGGCGGTGATAGTCTGCCTGGGGGATCGGGCGCTGCCGCCGGCCGCTCCGAGGCCGGCGATCCACAGAGGCAAGCGCCGGTCTCGAAGAAGGAGAACCGCCGGCCAAGATGGCGGCGCCGGCGTTTTCGTTCTCCTCGCTGGAGCGGGGCCGGCGAGGTAGCTCCGTCTACTTGCGCCGGATTGGCGCACCCCCCTGAGAGACTCCGCCCACTGGGCGGGAGAGCCAATCCAGGCCCTTAGGTCTGCCTGGGCGAAGGGGATTGGTCCCAGCTGGCATTAGCGAAGGAACGAGCGGGGGATTTAAACGGAGCCATGGAAGGAGTCCAGTGCTTCCGTTTCGTGTTTCAGAAGCCTATCTCCTTTGAAGACTGTGTTTGTTCCTCGTGGCAGCTAGCCGTCCCGCTAGCTATCTCCTTTGAAGACTGTGTTTGTTCCTCGTGGCAGCTAGCCGTCCCGCTAGCTATCTCCTTTGAAGACTGTGTTTGTTCCTCGTGGCAGCTAGCCGTCCCGCTAGCTATCTCCTTTGAAGACTGTGTTTGTTCCTCGTGGCAGCTAGCCGTCCTGCTAGCTATCTCCTTTGAAGACTGTGTTTGTCCCTCGTGGCAGCTAGCCGTCCTGCTAGCTATCTCCTTTGAAGACTGTGTTTGTTCCTCGTGGCAGCTAGCCGTCCTGCTAGCTATCTCCTTTGAAGACTGTGTTTGTTCCTCGTATCAGCTAGCCGTCCTGCTAGCTACCTCCTGTGAGGACTGTGTTGGTTCCTAGTGCTCAGCTGGCCGTGGCTAAGCCACCTCCCTCAGACTGTGTTTGTTCCCAGTGCTCAGCCAGCCGCCCGGCTAAGCCCTTCCCCAAGAACTGTGTACTCACATCCAGACCGGCCAGCCGTCACCCCGCGGTTCCAGCAGTCCTGCTGGCCGCCCGCAGCTGAGGGCTCAACCCTCGGTGAACGGCGGTCGCCGCGGGTGAAGATTCGGGGTGCTCGGCTGTTTCCTGGGGCCTTGTGGGGCTCGGGGAGACTTGAGAGCTCACCAACACCAGAGCGACAACAGAGGCGCGACAGAAAACGGAAGCCATGAGCTCGCCGACGCAACCTGATCTACGGGACCTGGCCAAGGTTCTCCAGCAGCAACAGGAACAGCTTAATGCCCTGTCTGGGGCACTCCAGAACGTATGCTCTCAACTTTCCACGCTTCAGGTACAGAACCAGGCCGCTGTGGCCCAGGGGGCCGCAGCGGCTCCCCGTGTGGGAGGGTTCCGCATGGGACCTCGGTTCCCTGAACCAGCACGATACGATGGGACCCCTGGAGGTTGTCGGGGGTTCCTTAACCAGTGTAACCTGGCCTTCCGGATGCAACCGGAGGCATTTGCTTCAGACCAAAGTAAAGTGGGCTACATTATGGGCCTTTGCGTAGGGAAGGCCCAGGACTGGGTGGCCCCCCTGAACGAACAACAGGACCCTATTTTGGATGATTATAGTGAATTTCAGCGCCGGTTCCGGATGGTGTTCGACCTTCCGGGGAGACCCTCCTCCGTGGCGTCAGAGCTGCTCCGGATTCATCAGGGAGAGGGCACGGTGGCCGACTATGCCATCCGGTTTCGAACCTTAGCCACGGAGCTGCGTTGGAATCCGGAGTCCTTGATGGCCATTTTTATGGAAGGCTTACAAGAACGAATCAAGGACGAATTGGCGGGACGGGAGATTCCCGGACAATTGGATGCCCTCATCTCGCTCTGTATACGAGTAGACACCCGATTCCAGGAGCGAGCCAGAGCCCGGGCGGAGCGGCAGAAGTGGGCACGAGGGACCCCCCGGACGGGCAAAGGGCCGTCCCCTCGCCAGGGGAACCGGGACTCCACGGAGCCCGGGGAAGAGCCGATGGTGATGGGCCGTCAACGGTTGACCCCCTCCGAAAGACAGCAACGACAGTCGAACGGACTGTGCTTCTATTGTGGCAAGGCTGGACATTTCCTCCGGACTTGTTCCGTCCGGCCGGGAAATGCGCTCCCCAAGGCACCCTGAGGGGAGGGTTCTTGGGGCACGCCGCTCCCCTACCGGACTCCCTGATCATCCTACCAGTAACATTACGGTGGCAGGAGGCCACGATCCAGACCCGGGCCCTGGTGGACTCGGGGTCAGGGGGCAACTTTATTGGACTCGAACTGCTGCAGAAAATGGGCTGGCCCACGCTCCCGCGGAGGCCGGTGTTGCGAATAACCTCCATCCAAGGGACTACCCTTCCCCAGCCGGTCACGGAGATCACCCCCGTGTTGGGATTGCAGGTGGGGGAGGATCATCGGGAGGAGGCCGAGTTCTTAGTGTTATCCCGGACCATTCACCCAGTGGTCCTGGGATTGCCGTGGTTACGGTACCACAACCCGGTTATCGACTGGGCCGGGGGAAGAATCCAAGCCTGGGGTAATTCCTGTCAGGAGACCTGTTGTAAAGGTCGGGCTGGCAGCTGTCCGGCCTTAAATATGTTGCCCAACGAGGGACAGGTTGAACTGGGCTCGCTGCCTATGGATTATAGAGACTTTGCAGACGTGTTCAATCCTAAGGAAGCGGAGGTGCTACCGCCTCATAGGTCTTTTGACTGTGCCATTAATCTGAAGACGGATACGGTACCCCCACGGGGCCGACTGTACAAACTGTCCCGAGGAGAGTCCAAGGTGATGCAAGAATACATCCGTGAGAACCTGCGAAAAGGGTTCATTCAGCCTTCTACGTCCCCAGCCGGGGCAGGGTTCTTTTTCGTTACCAAGAAGGATGGGTCCCTGAGACCTTGTATTGACTATCGGGGATTAAATGCCATCACCGTGAAAGATCGGTTTCCTCTACCGCTCATTCCCGAGCTCTTTGACAGGCTGCAAGGAGCTCAGATGTTCACTAAATTGGATTTGCGGGGGGCCTACAATTTAGTGCGAATCCGGTCAGGGGACGAATGGAAAACGGCCTTCAACACCCACGAGGGACATTTCGAATATCGGGTGATGCCGTTCGGCCTCTGCAATGCCCCTGCGGTGTTTCAACGTCTTATCAACGACGTGCTAGCGGATTTGCTAAACTCCACGGTGATTGTATATCTGGACGACATCCTGGTTTATTCTAAGGACCCCATGGAGCATCCGGGCCATGTTCGCGCGGTGCTGCACCGCTTACGACAAGCGCATCTATTTGCTAAGCTCAGTAAATGCGCCTTCCATCAGCGGTCCTTACCCTTTTTAGGGTATATCCTGCTTCCAGGGGGGTTACAGATGGAGCCAGACAAACTCCGGGCCATTCGAGAGTGGCCGCAACCGATGGGACTGAAGGCCCTACAACGATTCCTGGGCTTCGCTAATTACTATCGCCAGTTTATTCCCCAGTACTCTCGATTGACAGCACCGTTGACGGCGCTCACCCAAAAGAACGCGAGGGTCAGGGATTGGCCGCCAGAGGCGCAAGCGGCCTTTCGTCAGGTAAAAGAGGCTTTTGAATCAGCGTCAATTCTGCTGGCCCCCGATCCTGAGAAACCTTTTATTGTAGAGGTGGACGCGTCCGCCCTAGGGGCCGGGGCGGTCATTTCTCAAATCAACCCTGAGGGTCGGCGCCAGCCGTGCTCCTTCTTCTCACGTAAATTCTCCCCAGCCGAACGGAATTATACGGTAGGGGATAGAGAACTCTTGGCCCTGAAATTGGCATTGCAGGAGTGGAGACACTTGCTGGAGGGAGCGGAACACCGGTTTACGGTCATCACTGACCATAAGAATCTCCTGTACCTCCAAGACGCTCAGCGGCTGAATCCCCGACAGGCTCGGTGGTCATTATTCTTTGCCAGGTTTCATTTTCAATTAGTGTTCCGAGCGGCGTCCCAGAATACTCCGGCAGACTCACTCTCTCGGGCATTTGAGGTCCCGGAAGAGACCAAGGAGACTCATCCGATGTTAGATCCCGCTTGTCTCAGTGCGGCTACAGGGGACGTCGCACCGATCCAGAAGTTCGTGGCGGCCGCCGATCGGAGAAAGGTCATGCACTGGGGACACTCGTCTAGATGGGCCGGGCACTTCGGGTATCAAAAGACTCTCCGATTCATCACGAGACATTATCAATGGCCACAGATGAGACGAGATATTCTCCAGTTTGTTACCTCGTGCCCGGTGTGTGCACGGACCAAGCCAGTAGGAGGACCCCCCGTGGGAGACCTACAACCACTACCCGTACCGACCAATCCCTGGTCGGAGGTATCCATGGATTTCATCACTGACTTACCTCGTTCCCAGGGTCATACCGTGATCTGGGTTGTGGTAGACCGGTTCTCAAAGATGGCTCACTTTGTCCCATTCTCGAGCCTTCCTTCAGCAGCCTCTCTAGCCCAGGCCTTCATTCATCACATTTTTCGACTACATGGGCTGCCCAGTCGGATCATCAGTGATCGAGGACCCCAATTTACCTCACGCTTCTGGAGAGCCTTGTGCACGGCCTTGGGAGTAGAGACCCATTTTTCATCCGCCTACCATCCTCAAACCAACGGCATGGTTGAGAGGATTAACCAGACACTGAAGGGATTCTTGCGAGCTTTTGTTAACCAACGACAAGATAACTGGGTTTCTCTACTTCCCTGGGCCGAGTTCGCTTATAACCAAAGTGACCACTCATCCTCAGGACAGTCCCCGTTCTTCCTGGTTTACGGACGACATCCTCGGCTTCCAGGGCCGTTCCCTTCTACCGCAGTAACACCGGCGGGGGACCAAGTCGTGGCCGACCTACAGAAGGTCTGGGAGATGGCTAGGGAACAATTACAGAAGACCGTGACCAGGGATAAGATCTTTGCCGACCGCCATCGGCGGCCCGCCCCAGTGCTCCAACCAGGACAGAAGGTATGGTTGAGCACGAAGCATCTGAGGTTCCGAGTGCCTTCCCGAAAACTGGGACCTCGATATGCGGGACCATTTGCGATTCAAGAACGAGTTGGGCCAGTAACGTATCGGTTGCGGTTACCCGGTACCCTACGAGTGCACAACGCCTTCCATGTCTCGTTATTGAAGAGGTTCCGGGGGTCCGGGTGGCACCCGCACCCATCCCAAGAGGAAGATCTCCAGGTGGCCCCGGATCCGGAGTATGAGGTAGGAGAGATTCTTGATTCAAAGTGGCGGCGGGGAAAACTGTATTATTTGCTATCATGGAAATCGTTTGGTCCCGAAGACAACTCCTGGGAACCCGTAGCTAATGTACATGCTCCAGAATTGGTCAAAGCCTTCCACGCCCGGTATCCGTCCAAGCCCGGGCCCCGGAAAAAGGGGTCATCCGGGGAGGATACTGTCCCGTTCCGGGCCCTTACCTGGCGGTCCGCGGACAGGAGCGGGAGCCAGGGCGCCCATGGGACCCGGGAGGGCGGTGATAGTCTGCCTGGGGGATCGGGCGCTGCCGCCGGCCGCTCCGAGGCCGGCGATCCACAGAGGCAAGCGCCGGTCTCGAAGAAGGAGAACCGCCGGCCAAGATGGCGGCGCCGGCGTTTTCGTTCTCCTCGCTGGAGCGGGGCCGGCGAGGTAGCTCCGCCTACTTGCGCCAGATTGGCGCACCCCCCTGAGAGACTCCGCCCGCTGGGCGGGAGAGCCAATCCAGGCCCTTAGGTCTGCCTGGGCGAAGGGGATTGGTCCCAGCTGGCATTAGCGAAGGAACGAGCGGGGGATTTAAACGGAGCCATGGAAGGAGTCCAGTGCTTCCGTTTCGTGTTTCAGAAGCCTATCTCCTTTGAAGACTGTGTTTGTTCCTCGTGGCAGCTAGCCGTCCCGCTAGCTATCTCCTTTGAAGACTGTGTTTGTTCCTCGTGGCAGCTAGCCGTCCTGCTAGCTATCTCCTTTGAAGACTGTGTTTGTTCCTCGTGGCAGCTAGCCGTCCCGCTAGCTATCTCCTTTGAAGACTGTGTTTGTTCCTCGTGGCAGCTAGCCGTCCCGCTAGCTATCTCCTTTGAAGACTGTGTTTGTTCCTCGTGGCAGCTAGCCGTCCTGCTAGCTATCTCCTTTGAAGACTGTGTTTGTCCCTCGTGGCAGCTAGCCGTCCTGCTAGCTATCTCCTTTGAAGACTGTGTTTGTTCCTCGTGGCAGCTAGCCGTCCTGCTAGCTATCTCCTTTGAAGACTGTGTTTGTTCCTCGTATCAGCTAGCCGTCCTGCTAGCTACCTCCTGTGAGGACTGTGTTGGTTCCTAGTGCTCAGCTGGCCGTGGCTAAGCCACCTCCCTCAGACTGTGTTTGTTCCCAGTGCTCAGCCAGCCGCCCGGCTAAGCCCTTCCCCAAGAACTGTGTACTCACATCCAGACCGGCCAGCCGTCACCCCGCGGTTCCAGCAGTCCTGCTGGCCGCCCGCAGCTGAGGGCTCAAACCTCGGTGAACGGTGGTCGCCGCGGGTGAAGATTCGGGGTGCTCGGCTGTTTCCTGGGGCCTTGTGGGGCTCGGGGAGACTTGAGAGCTCACCAACACCAGAGCGACAACAGAGGCGCGACAGGTGTATTCTATAACAACATGCATAGATTTTAGAAACGCCCATGCTACACCCATGGCCACACCCCCTTTCAACTATGCAACTTGGAATTTATGTGCACCATGTTACAGAATATGCTTAGCGAGTTGTGCACGTAAATCTTAATGCCTATTAGTGCTGATAATTGCCTATTAACATCTAATTAACAGCGTTGATTTGCTAGTTAAACAATTAAGTTATGTGCATTGTTATAGAATACGCTTTGATTTCCACACAGAAATTAAGGTGCGATGTATAGAATCCCAGATTTATCCATGGACTTTGCATTAATTTTCAAAAAGAAAGCATACTCTTTTTTTCCCTTTGAAATGTGCACCTAAGAACATAAGAATAGCCCATTGGAATATAATGGGCATCTCATCATTTAGATACAGCTGATTTTTAGCTAAAAACGCTAGCCACACCTTAGTAAAATGCCCCCTTAACCATCTCACTCATTGTTCTGATTTGCAGATCATTTATAAGTATGTTAAATAGCACTAGTCCCAGTACAGATCCTGTATAATTATGGTACAGCCAGAGACCCCCCCTCTGGAATGGTGGAGGGCCCAGTCATAGAGCTCAGGCCATTACAGACCTTGGCTGAGTCAGAAATCTGATGGCTGACATAACTGGGAGCTTACTGGAAAAGTATGGCCTAGTTTGTAGCCCGGATTGAGGCCTAAATAAGCTAAATTAGGAAAAGTTAGGTCAATAGATATGGAAACAAAATGGAGGATTTCAGCACAAAATGGAAGCCGTATCTGTTGCAAAGTGGAATTTTCTCTAATGTAAGTTAGAAAAACAAGTTGAGAAGTGAGACTTTCCTGTGAGCAGGATTGTGGTCAGCCATGGTGTGAGAAAGGAAAGTTGTAGCTGGATGCAGGGTCTTGCTTTAGATTTGTGGTCAAGCGAGCTAAAGACAAAACCATGTTAGCATGATAGAAGCTACTCATTAGCATGAGCCAATCAGTGACAACCATGACATTAGCATAGATCCAATCAGGTATATCTACTGTCATATTATCCATATCCTCATTGTTCTGATTTGCAGATCATTTATAAGTATGTTAAATAGCACTAGTCCCAGTACAGATCCCTACGGCATCCACTATTTACCCTCCTCCATTGAGAAAAATAGCCATTTAACACTACCCTCTGTTTTCTGTCCAATAACCAATTCCTAATCCACAGAAGGACATTGCCTCCTATCCCATGACTTTTAAAATTTCTCAGGAGACTCTCATGAGGAACTTTGTCAAAAGCTTTCTGAAAATCTAGATACATTACGTCAACCGGCTCACCTTTATCCACACATTTATTCACACCTTCAAAGAAATAAAGCAAATTGAGACAAGACCTCCCTTGGCTGAGCCCACGCTGACTCTATTGACTATTGCCTTGTTTTTCATGAGGTTAGATTTTCTACATGAAATGATGCACGTTGATTATGTGAGTTACTTTCTCATTTTGCCCAAATGCCACCCCCCTTTCACAAGTGCTGCTCAAAGTGGAACATGTTGCTGGAGGCCGGCAGTCTTCGTACCCAATTTATATGTGCAACTTGCCATTTGCCCATGTAAATAGCTTTGAAAATTCAAGTTCAAATCTAAAGTCTCTGTTGAAGGAACCTCCTTATCCTCTTGTAGTAATTCCTTTTTTCGATAAGGTTGTATATAGTAAATCTTAGATATTGGAGGATGGGATTTTTCTGGAATCTTTAAATTCTCAGTTAAATACTGTTTAAAGGTTATCAATGGTGAGATAGCAAGCTGCTTAGGAAAGTTTATCAATCTCAAGATGTTTGATCGTTGGTAATTTTCTAAGATTTCAATCCTGTTTTGTAGGAAAGTATTTTCTTTTATCAAATTCATCTGGATCTGTTGGCAGCTTTGTATAACAGCAGAGTTATTTTCCATACCTTTACCCAAAGAAGTATGGCATGGTATACTAGCAATGTCAACACAATACGTAATAGAACATTATAATTGGTAGTGAATGGTAAGGCAAGGTTGTAACATATAGATGGGTAATAAAGTAGGAAGAATTAGAAAGTAAGGTGACTGATTTGAAGAAAGTTGCACATGGAGGAGTGGATTAACATTTCATTTTGGCTCTGAATTTATAGGCATGACATATAGAATCTAGCCCATAGTCTGTAAATGCATGGGGGGAATTCACATGGGTGGAGCATGGATGGGACTTAGGCATGTTTCCCACTTATTCGAGTAACTTATAGAGCACTGTAAGTTATGTGGTCCCTGTTGCATTTACATGACTGACGTTACACCACATCTATGGCTGGTGTAACTACGAGTGTGTAAATATAAGATACACTTGACACCTGGTTATGCTAGTATTCTATAATGGAAATAAGCTGTCACCACGTGGCATCTGGACACCTAAATGGAGGAGCCCACTTAAAGAATTGCCTCCTAAATTAACAAGAATTTAAACCCAAATACAGTTTAAATTCAATAGGCTGCCTTTTCTTATTCACTTGTTCAGAACCCTTATTTTATCATCCTCACTTTAATATTCCCTTATCTCTTGTTTGTCCTGTTTGTCTGTCCTAATTAGATTGTAAGCTCTGTCGATCAGGGACTGTCTCTTCATGTTCAGGTGTACAGCGCTGCGTACATCTAGTAGCGCTATAGAAATGATAAGTAGTAGTAGTGGTCTTTGGGATTCCGGAATCTTGCTACTCTTTGGGATTCCGGAATCTTGCTACTCTTTGTCCTTATCCCTTATGTGTGCTGTTTGTCTGTCCTGATTACGTTGTAAGCTCTGTCGAGCAGGGACTGTCTCTTCATGTTCAGGTGTACAGCGCTGCGTACATCTAGTAGCACTATAGAAATGATGAGTAGTAGTAGTTCTTTAGGGAGACTCCACATGTATCAATTATGTAATTCCAATGCACTTTTAATCACAAAACACAATTGTGGTTTGGTTGTATGATGACATGGAGAATCCCATCATGCATATGATTAAACAAGTGTAGGTTCTAATGCATATCTTCCCATACACAGAAAATGGCAAAGTCCCTTGATAAATCTAGAACAATGTGAATAATAGGGGTATATGTAAGGTTTGATTTATGGGGGTATATAACAATGTTTGGATCTTAAAATGATGTTGAGTATAATCTGAACTCATGGTTTCCATGAGTCACCTGCAGTTAAAATCTTCATCCCATTGAGATCTTGACATCCTTAAATTACTCAGCGGCCCTTTTACTAAGCTGCGTAGGTGCCTACGCGTGCCCAATGCGTGCCAAATTGGAGTTACCGCTCAGTTACCCTGTGGCTCTTGTGGTAATTTCAATTTTGGCGCGCGTCCACTGCGCGCATCTGAAAAATAAGTACATAAGTACATAAGCACCGCCATACTGGCAAAAGACCAAGGGTCCATCAAGCCCAGCATCCTGTCAACGACAGCGGACAATCCAGGCTTGAAGAACCCGGCAACCCCCCCCCCCCCCCAATTTTTTAAAAATAATGTTCAATGGACTTTTCCTTCAGGAATCTGTCCAAACCCCCCTTAAACTCCGTAAGGCCAGCTGCTGTCACTACATTCTCCGGCAACGAGTTATATTTTTTTAATTTTTTTATGCATGGCAGCTACGTGTATAGACCATTACCGCCCGGTTACCACGTGAGACCTTACCGCTAAGTCAATGGTTTGCAGTAAGGTCTCAGACCCAAAATTGACGCGCAGCAATTTTCATTTTGCCACATGTCCATTTTTTGTAGGTGCGCTAAAAAACAATTCTCCGCGCGCCCAAAACCCGTGTCTAAACTACCGCAGGCCATTTTTCAGAGCACCTTAATAAAAGGACCCCTCGGCTTCTTGCCATGGCTGGTATCCTTTTCTCTCCTTTCTTTCCCTCTGTCATTATGCTTCTGGTTGCAGAATGACTTGGTAGTGCTGAGAAATGGTATTTTTTTTTAAATTAAAAAGAAGCTTATACAGTACCTTTTTTCCTGTAAAAGTACATAATCTGAATAAGCTGTTTTCTATGCATTTATTTATGGCATCTCTTAAAGCAGAAACATACATTTGTTTTCCATAGCTCTGATATTTTGCCACTCCTCTGCCACCACAAAGTTTGCTGTCTGCCTGTGTGTTCCAACTTCTCAATTTCAGTCACTTTGCAATTCCGAACAGCCTGATGGTGCAGCAGGTAAAGATTTTTCTGTTCTCAGGAACTGTCGCGGCGTGGTGAGTGGGTGTGTGTCTACAGAACTGAATACATGCCAGATATGGCTGACGTTGAGCACTGAATTTGAAAGCGATGACATTTGAGAGATGTACAGCAAATCTTCTTAATGAGCAACAAAAAGTACTTAATCAATTTTGTGGTGTTACCAAAATGTGCTGGAGAATAATGAACACCAATGTCTATGAAAAGTCTGTAATATTACAATCCCATACAACTTGGGATCAATAGTATGATTATGTCCCACATTTATGAAGGGGAAAATAGGGGATAATCCTAGAAACATTTTCCATCGCCATGTCTGGAACAGCAGACGTCCATAGGCAGGAATGATGCTCTATGTTCAAAACTGTGGGACTCGTTTTGGCAGCCCAATAGATACGAGAAGACTATGGGACCCTTTTACTAAGCCGCGTAGGCACCTATGCGCACCCAACGCACATCAATTTGGGATTACCGCCTGGCTACCATGTGGCCTGGGCGGTAATTTCATTTTTGACGCGCGTCCCCTACACATGCCAAAAAAATACTTTTTATTTTCTGGCACGTGGCACTTCCAGGAGGTAAAAGGCATTCTACATGCGTAGACCTTTACTGCCTGGTTAAAGCGTGAGACCTTACCGCTAAGTCAATGGGTGGTGGTAAGGTCTCAGATCCAAAATGGACACGTGACAGTTTTCATTTTCAAGCATGTCCATTTTTGGTCAAAATATAAAAACGTCATTTTTACAGGTGCGCTGAAAAATGATTCCACACGCATCCAAAACACACACCTACACTACTGAAGGCCCTTTGTCAGCGCACCTTAGTAAAAGGTGACACCAGTTCAACCCACAGGAGGCAGGGCGGTTAAATGCTGCGATTGCTGCTGAGCTTGAATATTCAATGTTGGGCTGTTTCCGGTGACTGGCATTGAATATCTGATTTTTTTTCTTGGTTGGCTTAAACTTAACCGGACAAGTTAATATTCACTGCTGGCTGGTTAAATTTATAGTGGATTTTCTAATCTTCTTTTCGCTAAGATCAATGTTAATGTAGGAGTTTACTTCCAATATCATGACTGCCTTTTGCAACAGGAACATTTGTTTTAAAGACTTCTCTTGTTTTCAAAGGCATTGGACGCATATATATTGCTCACACTTTGCAAGTACACCCTGACCCCTGAGGTAGGCGTTGTTTTATGCTGAAACACGGCCCGTGTCGGGTCATTTGTCAATAAAATACTCCTGTTGTCTCAGTCTTGAAGGCCCAGTGTTGTTTTTGTTTGTTTGTACACTTTCTATGTATGCTGTATACCCTCTCTGTTTGTTCGGTAAGTTTATAGTGGCCAATGATAGGACTGCTATGTAGGCGGTCCAATTTGGCTGCTAAACTTATCCGGCAAAGAGCTGAATATTCCCGGCTAGCCGGTTATATTGCGTGATATAGCTGGTTAGCCACTATGGACCAGATTTTGTATTTGGTGCCATAAAATTCTGCGCTGAAAAAAAAAATACACCTAGGTGTATTATATAAACTATGCCTAAAGTTAGGCGCAGTTTCTATAATACGTCTAGCGCCTATCCATATGATTAAATTTAGTTGCAGGTATTTATGCCAAGTAAAGCTTGGTATATATGCCGGCGACTAAGTTAGGCGAGGAGCGGGTGTATTCTATATCAGTGCATTGGAGCCAACTCTGTGGGTGCTTGAGCACCCCCAATATTGAGAAAATTCCTTGTATGTGTCCAGGGAGGGGTAATTTCCATTGGGCTTAGCACCCCCAATAATTTTGAAAAGTTGGCTCTTATGTATCAGCGTACATAGATTTTAGAAAAACCCATGACCCGCTCATTCCACACCCGTGGCCATGCCCCCTTTTGGTTCTGCGTCTTAGAATTTACACACAGAACTTGACAGAATACGCTTAGCAAGTTCTGCGCATAAATTCTAATTAATGCCAATTAGTGTCAATAGTTGCCTGTGAAGTGGCAATTATTGGTGCTGATTGGCTTGCTATGATAATTAAATTGCGTGTGTAAATCAGAGTACGACCTGATTTACGCGCAATTCTCCTGTCGCGCTATATAGAATCCAAGGATATATGCAAAGTGCTAATATTCAGCGGAGATAACCGATGATCCTATGTTGAATATTAGCACTTATCCGGCTAAGTGCTATTTAACCAGCCAGGAGCCATTTCTGGCTGGTTAAATAATGCAGAATATTGGCCAGTCATTATAGTAAATACAGAATTATCTTAGCTGTAAAAAGGTAATTGTTACTTCATAATATATAGCTTTCAGCTTGCCTTCCTCACATCACAAGGACATTTTGGAATCACTGTTCACTCTATAGCGGGAGTCCTCCACCTGTAGTTCTGCCAGTTGGGGGTGCTGTCTCACTATCACATTTTTAATAGTGAGGGACAGGCAAACTCTGCAGAATTCCAGGGAAAATGCCTGTCCCCTAGTAACTGAAGACACAATATTAAAGCAGCACCCCCTGCTGGCAGCAATGTAGTTGGAGGACTCCCACTAAGCTTAGAGGGAACAGTATGTGGGAACCTGAAGAGGGTTGAAGATGAATAGCCACACTGCGCTAAGGAGAAATTCACTTGTACAGGTAACAGGCTGGCTTCTTCCTTACTGCTCCAGATGTTTTGAGGTTCCAGATCATCAGACTTTATTGATTTTGAGCATGTTTTATTCTTTATAGATCAGTGACTGAAGGGCTTGGCTATCTACCAGGAATTTTAGAGTATGAAATCATAAAATAAGAGCTTGACTTTTATAGTTCCTGCAGACTGGCTACACTGCCAAAGGATAAGGTGAATAAGAGAAATATGATGATGATGGATATACACAATTGTTTTCTCATTATTCCACTTGCATAAAGGAAAACTGTTAATTATTATATTTAAATCACTACAGAAGCAGAAAGGGGTGTTGTTTCTGTGAAAGATGCTTGCCCACTGAAGATTTGCCCCCCTCCCTCTTTTATCTTCCATTAGTGGTCATGGATGGGTGGTTGGGAGATGCCTATTTGCATGTCCAGGGGGAGGAAAAAGACCTTCTGGTATAGCTGCATAGGTCATGGGTTAGCTCTGCACAGATTGGGCTGAATGATGAGGTGGATTGGATTAAATAGTGAGATCAGAAACTGAAAGAGAAATGAAATTGTATTGTTAAAATATAGCTAGTGATACATTGGTACTTTTTTCCCCCATATATTCCATCAATGTGATTGTAGTTGTATTATATTGTAAGCCACATTGAGCCTGCAAATAGGTGGGAAAATGTGGGATATAAATGCAGCAAAATAAAATAAATATATCCTTTGGTAGATATTCAAAGAAATATCACTGATGTTACTGAAGTACCTGCATAATAAAATCTGCTTAAAAAAAAAGGGCATTGCATCAAATATGGTTTTTGCAGTAGAATTTGTCCAGGAAATATTTCTTTACAGAAAGGTTGTACATACATAAGAACATAAGAGTAGCCATACCGGGTCAGACCAATGGTCCATCTAGTCCAGTATCCTGTTTTCTGTACAGTGGCCAAGCCAGGTCACAAGTACCTGGCAGAAAGCCAAATTGTGGCAACAGCTTTCCAGTAGAGGAGGTGGAGATGAGCAGTTAGTGAGTATGGCTAAACTAGATAGGCCAATGATCTTTATCTGCCACCATTTACCTTAGTTCTATTTTACTTAAACCTATGTGGCACATAAGTTTAGAAAGAAAATTTGGAAAAGCATATTTGGAAAAGCAGACTCATATTTGGAAAAGTGAAATACGAAAGAGCCAAACCCCTCAGAGAAAAATTACACTGGCTCCCATTAAAAGATCAAATTACATTCAAAACTTGTACCCTGGTTCATAAAATTGTCCATGGCGAGGCCCCGGTTTATATGTTAGACCTCACAGACCTACCAACAAGGAATTCAAAAAAATCATCACGCACATTCTTGAATCTCCATTACCCCAACTGCAAAGGCCTCAAATATAAATCAATTTATGCATCTAGCTTCTCTTATATCTGCACGCAACTTTGGAATGCATTACCAAGTTCCATAAAAGCAACGCACGATTTGGTAGCCATCCGGAAACTATTAAAGACTAACCTGTTCAAAAAGACTTATCATTTGGACCCGTCTCAATGAACTATCGTCACAACTTTACCAGAGCAAGCTAACAGTGAACTATTTTTATTTGTTTACGTTAATCTTATTGATATTATTGAATGTTATACATTATCCTTATTCTCAAAGATCAGAAAAGAATTGTATATCTATTGATTTCTAATTTCTACTACATTTTCTGTACCTTTAAAGTAATAATATTCTGTATTTCTCATTCCAAAAATGGCGATCGTCATTGCGGCATAATGTAAGCCACATTGAGCCTGCAAAGAGGTGGGGAAATGTGGGATACAAATGCAGCAAATAAATAAATAAAAAGAAACTATTTTGCATAGGGGCTGCAAGTGGAAAACAGGAAGTCTAGATCAGGATGTCCACATTTTCCCAGTATTTTACAAAGGACTGTGCTGAATGCAGAGCCTTTTGAAAAAATTTGTATAAGGATGTCAGCAAATGAACATGCATTTACCAGCACCTACAGTGAGAACAATGCCCCTGATATTCAAAAGCATTTAACTGGCCAGGATCGGCACCCAGACGGTTAAATGCCCTATAACCGGCTAGCCACGAATTTTCAGTGGGACGTGGCCAGCCATGACCTGCTAAAAATTTGCAGTTAGTGGCTAGGGGATAGCCGGTTATATCGGCAGATATAACTAGCTATCTGTTGATTTTCAACGTAAGTTTGGTGGCCATATCTGGCCACCAAAATGCCTGGAATATGGTTCAAACTTAACTAGCCAGCAAATTGGCTTGGCCGGTTAAGTTTGAACCGGCAAAAATTAAACCGGATATTCAACGTCGGTTACTAGATATGGCCGGCATTGAGAATCGGGGCTCTGCAACTCCCACGGTCTGAATGTCAGGCTCAATGACTTTGTAAAAACACATATAGAAAAAAACCCCCGTGGAATCACTCAGGAGCTTCCATTTATACATTCCAGGTTTTATTCTTACAACTGGTGATTTGGGAGGCTAATCTATAAATGGTCACTTTCTTTTAGGTGCCTCAATGAGACCCTATTCTACAATTCTCTTATATGAGCACGCAACTCTGGAATACACTACCACGCAACCTGAAAACGATCTACGAATTAACCGACTTCCGCAAACGATTGTATCTCTTTGAGAAAATTTATTGCAAGGATCACAACACATGAAGTCCATACACACCAAAAAAAATGCATCAATACACTCTCTTCTGAATTCTCTTACCCCGTATTTTCACCACACTTAAAACTCTACCCACATATAAAATTGATATACCCTAATGTTCTCTTGCTATTGTTCTATCACCCTATCTTTTCCCCATTGTAACATTCCATTGTTTCTACGCCCCTAACGATGTTTTGACTTGAGTTTGTCTTCCCATAACTCCTCACAATGTAACCCATAATCGTACTGTAACACATTGTATTTCCATCATTCACAATGTATTGTAAGCCACACTGAGCCCGCAAATAGGTGGGAAAATGTGGGATACGAATGCAATAAAATAAATAAATAAAATAAATAAATTAAGCGTTCCCCTTCATTCATATTTTTAAGCACCATGAGAAGGCGGGTAGAGTCCAACAATTTGTTGAATCAGTTCTCTTTTACATTCCACACCTATTATCTTCATAAGTCCATTTTTTCAACTTTATATATAAAATCTTTTTCTCTTTACTAAATCTTCCCATATAAATAGTTTTCTTCAGACATCAAATTTTCCAATTGGCAAAGAAATCACACTTATCTTAAAGGTTTCCTTTCTTCATTTTCATTTTCCATTTACTATGTAGGATCCTAATCTGACATAGTTATATGTTTTGCTAGTCCAGCTGCATCAGGGAAATAAGGTTTCATTTCATACAATTTCTGGCATGAACATCCTTACACCAAAGGCTGTCATCTCTTTGAAGATGCTCATGCCAGAAATTGTATTGAATGAATCCCTGTTTCCCAGATGCAGCTGGACTAGTGAAACATAGTGCTATGTCATTGGCTGAAACATGGTGGATGATAACTTGTGAGAGTGCTTTTTTTTTGGCAGGTACCCAGTCTTTGGAATCAGCTTCTACTCACGTTGCTAATGGAACCAGTACTGATTAAATTTAAGGGATTATTAAAATACCATTTTTTTCCCTCATGCATTTGGGATACCAGAGGTGTAGGCCTCTTGGGGAAGTCCTCTTTGCAAGGTTTATGGGCCCGATATTCAGTCCGTGGGAATTAGCCTGACATCGAATATCCAGTTTATTTTTGGCTGGTTCAAACAATTGGCCAAGCTGAAATTCAGCGTTGTCTGGTTAAGTTTGAACTGGCTAAAGATAGGCCTGGTATTCAAGCGGCTAAATATGGGCACCACACTTAGCGACAATGTGCTGAAAATTGGTGGATAGCTGGTTGAATCTTCTTTAACACCCACAAAGTCGTTGATTGATCCTTATTCAGCTGCCATTATAAGGGGCTTGGCATCTGCAGTAGCTCCGACTTTATCTATAATTATGGAGAATTCATTATCTTCTGGGATGGTGCCAGGAAAATGTAAGATTTCTACAATTAAACCACTTTTAAAGGGAGATAATTTAGATGAATCTGAGTTAAGTAATTATAGACCACTCACTGTTGTTCCTATAGTATTGAAAGTAATTGAAAAAAATTGTTCTTCGTCAATTGAAGGAATTTGTACACTTGACACAGTGTTTGGATGATTACCAATATGGCTTTAGGGAAGGCCATAGCATTGAAACTCTGTTACTGTTCTTTGGATGTATTAAAGCAGGGGATTGATGAAGGCCAGACATTTTGCCTTGTTTCTTTGGATGTGTTGTTTGCGTTTGACACAATTGATATTGATCTTTGTTGTTAAAACTTAAAGAGATTTAGGCCACATGTTCTGGCACTGTCCTCCAATACGGGCTTTTTGGTCCTCAATATGTAGACAGGTTTCTAAGATGTGGCAGTTACAATGGGTCAGCCACCCAGGACTTTTGTTTGATGAATTCACAAACCGCGGAACCTGCAGGGCAGGTCTGCGCCACTTTCAGAGACGGGCAGTGCTGATGGGGAAAAAAACAATACTCAAGTTGTGGCTACAGGAAGACAAACCTACAACTCACCTGTGGAGGGGAAACATGATATCACTCTGCGCCTTGGAACGAAGGAATGTGAGTGATCTGGCTACCACAAGGGGGGAAGAATATCTGAAATGTTGGATGCCATTTTTCATTTTTGACTCTTCACAAAAAACCACCAAAGAAAAAGATGTGGGGACTATTAAATAATATACATAAACATGTCCCAAACATCAGTATGGAGCATAGGTCATAAAAAGTAATGTTTTAATCTCTGGAGACCATCAGATCTAACTGCCTCACACAACCATCAGAACATACATTTGTTCTATCGCAATCAGCGAAATGGTGTGGTGCAAATCCTCATCGGCTCCTCTCATTGTTCTACAACTATTCATTACATTCTTATATTTCTTTTTAGCAAACGATATATATCTCATAAAGAAACTAGTGTTTCTAAGAACACTTATCTTGAAAAATAGCAGCTTGAAGATATCAGAGGTATCAAAGATATCAGGGTGGGGGTTCCCTGATATCTTTGATACCTCTGATATCTTCAAGCTGCTATTTTTCAAGATAAGTGTTCTTAGAAACACTAGTTTCTTTATGAGATATATATCGTTTGCTAAAAAGAAATATAAGAATGTAATGAATAGTTGTAGAACAATGAGAGGAGCCGATGAGGATTTGCACCACACCATTTCGCTGATTACGATAGAACAAATGTATGTTCTGATGGTTGTGTGAGGCAGTTAGATCTGATGGTCTCCAGAGATTAAAACATTACTTTTTATGACCTATGCTCCATACTGATGTTTGGGACATGTTTATGTA
The DNA here is from genome assembly GCF_901765095.1 of Microcaecilia unicolor. Classification (NCBI taxonomy): domain Eukaryota; kingdom Metazoa; phylum Chordata; class Amphibia; order Gymnophiona; family Siphonopidae; genus Microcaecilia; species Microcaecilia unicolor. The sequence goes on along the minus strand of NC_044037.1, from coordinate 27,531,716 downwards.
TATTTTTCATTTTTGGACACATTGGCACCACGAGTGCGCAGTAGAGTTTTAAATAGCTAAATAGAAGCATAAAGACCTAGAGGCCTGGTGAAGAGGGGGGAGGGAAGGCGGGAAAGGGGGGGGGGAAACTATGAAAAAGTAGGGATGACATCTATCTGTATTACAGGTGTGTAACTAGTAGGGCATGGAAACAATGTGAATGTTGTGATACCTGATGTTGATGTTAAATTTAGTTTGAATGTTATGCCACTAATAAAAATATATTTAAAAAAAACCTTAAAGAGATAGGGATTGGGGGAGCAGTGTGGAACTGGTTTATATCTTTTTTGAAGGGTTGTCAGATGCAAGTTATTAGTAATGGAGAGGTATCTACAGTGAAGCCAGTTAGTAAGTGAGTGCCACAAGGCTCTGCGATTTAAGCCTTATTATTTAATATCTATATGGCTTCATTGGGTAGAGTTTTTAGGAATTTGCAGGTAGAGTACAGGATCTATGTTGATGATGTACACTTCTTTTTTCCAGTCCAAGGAGGATACACAGATTTGACTAAACGATTGAGTGATTGTATGTCTGAAGTACAGAAATGGATAGATTTGAATAGATTAGTTTTAAAGTTTGATAAAACTAAATTGTCGTTTGTAGGAAAGGATGCAGCTCTTCTACAATGTCGGTCTGTGAATTTGGGTGATTCTGTGTTGCTAGTACAGGAATGTATACATGTGTTGAACATTATTTTGGACCCTTTATTGTCCATGAAGGATCAAGGATTGCAGATGGTTAAGTCAACTTTTTTTCAGTTTCATTTGTTAACAAAGTTACGGCCTGTGTTACCACATTGTGATTTCAGTCTGTGGTTCAAAGTTCGTATCGATTTCTGCAATGTACTGTATTTGGGTTTGTTAGAATCGAAGATACAAGCACTGTAGGTGATACAAAATACCTCCACCTGATTGTTGGTGGGTGTGTCTAGGTTTGAGCATATATCTCCAATCTTACGCTCTTTGCACTGGTTGCCAGTTCATGCTTAAGTACAGTACAAGGTGGTACAGTCGGTGCACTGAGGATTGTACTCTGATTGTGTTGCGCAATACCTTAAAGATGTAATTCAGGAATATTGACCCATGTGATCCTTGCAGTCTAAAAATTTGAAGTTATTGATGAATGATAAATTGCAAACTCTGGTATACGCTAACACAAGGAACACTGCGTTCTCAATAGCGAGTCCAGAAATCTGGAATAATTTACTTGAGGTTACTTGAGGTTATATAGTAGTAGGGCTCAGTTCAGTAAGTTGCTGAAGACGTATTTGTTTGAACATACATGGGACTGATTTTGCTTGTTAATTTTTTTGAATATTGCATACTCCAGTGCCTGTTATTGTCTTATTGTTTTTATTATGTATGTTGATTTGTGATCCACCTAGTTGTAGGTGGACTAGAAATTTTCTAATAAATAAAATAAATAACTGCGATGCTACGAGACAGTAAAATAACCTCACGATTCTACTGGGGTTAATTTTCCAGCTGTAACATGGCTTATGGTGTTCACCATATCTCATTTCTATATACCCTGTGGAAATTTCAACAACCCTGCATTATGGTAATGAAGCTTGTGTTAAAGCCCTTTAAAACATGTTCTAAGGAGCATATAAAGCGTGCTATTGCCATAACACAGCTTGATAACTACCCCTCTTAGTGTCGATAGAATGTATAGCTTGTTTATGCTACTTAGTGAATACATTTTTGAGTTTTGTGCACAGTAATATCATGGAAATACTTTCAAATATATTTTTATAATGCCTATGCTAAATTTTATTGCATCATTCAAAAGGGGTATTTTAACCTGTGCGTTCACATTTCTTAGGACAAGCATGCTAAACTTCTTTTACTGTGAGGTTTATTGAATAGGACTCTTAACCTTTTTTTAAAAATTGCCTTCCACATGACCTATTTTAATGTAAATCAATAGAATGGAAGGTGTCCAAAAGTCTTAGATGCTGACTAGAAGATGAAAAGGACTTTGTATTAATAAAAATGTGACCTTTTAGCTATTGTGAGTTTGTGCAGATGTCAATTATTGGCAGTTTTCATACATCATGACCACATTTCCTAAGCACTTGCTAAAAGTGAAAGTATCTCCAGTCCTGTTTGGATTTGGCATGGCATAGCATAGCATACCTTAAACTATGCTAGGAGTTTATCTTGTTGGGCAGACTGGATGGACCGTACAGGTCTTTATCTGCCATCATCTACTATGTTACCATGTAAGGTTAAAGAAAAGAAGATTAATGGCTCTAATGTGTTATATTCATTACTAGTAAAAAAGGCCCGTTTCTGACACAAATGAAACGGGTGCTAGCAAGGTTTTCCTCTGAGTGTGTATGTTTGAGAAAGTGTGTGTGAGAGTGACTGTGTGAGAGAGAGTGAATGTGCAAGTGTGTGTGTGTGACAGAGAGACAGTGAGGGTGGGTGTGAGTGTGTCTATGAGAGAGAGAGTGTGTGTGATTCTCCTCTCTCCCCTGCCCCCCTCCATCCACCCAGCGATTCTCCTCTCCCCTGCCCCCCTCCAGCCACCCAGCGATTCTCCTCTCTCCCCTGCTTCCCCCTCTAGCCACCCAGCAATTCTCCTCTCTCCCCTGCCAAAAATGAAATTACTGCAAGAGCCACGCGGTAGTTGGGTGCAAACTCCAATTTGGCACACGTTGGGTGCTCGTAGAACCTTACACGGCTTAGTAAAAGGGCCCCTTAGAGCTTACCTGACTGTTTTATTTATTTTATTCAAAAGGGAGGAAAAAAAACCTCAGCAGTCATGGGCTCATGCTGTAGAAATTAGGCAATGTCCATTTCACTTAGTCACTCTGACATGAGTACCACAGCTGCCTACTGACTCGGACCAATCATTGGCAAAAAACTCCCAATACTCATTTTCAATTCTCCCTTTCTTCACAATACTTGCAGCAAACATATACGTTTTATGTGCTTAATTACTGATATCCAATAGCACAGCAAAAAACCCAGCACATAGCTTTCAACGTACTTCTATCTCCAAACTGATGCCAATGGGGACCCGTTTCACCAATACAGGCTTCTTCAGGGGAAACTGTAGGTCTTAAGAGTCATCCTGCTATCAAACATTTGTTGTTTGCTGGCCGAGTTACTAGGCAGCTGTGGTACTCATGTCAGAGTGACTGAATGAAATGGACATTTGCCTAATTTCCACAGCATGAGCCCATGACTGCTGAGGCTTTTTCCCCTCCCTTTTGGATAAAATAAAAAAAAATGGTGCAAAATGATATTTGAGTGAAAAGAATTAACAGTGCAACCGAGAGAGTTTTGATAGGTTAATTTGGGGTCCACAAGGTTTTATGTTTGAAGCTGTGCTTTATTGGTGGAACCATTCACTGTTTTTTTGTCTTTGGTATAACTTCTCCCTTAGCCATTCCAAGTGAGGAGAGTCAGCTAGACATATCTCCCCCCCCCCCCCCCTTTCTATTATATGATATACATAGACAAAGGTCAATGCTACTTTGTTTAAACAGATCACATGTAATAGATGATCTAAACTGAGAATATCCCGAGACAAGTACTGTAATCGCTGACTATTTCATGACCTGTGTCACATTACCTTCCTGAGGTAACGTGGAGGGGCATAATCGAATGGGGCTGGCCATCTATAAGGGCGGCCATCTCTAATGGCGGCCCCGTAAAGCAGCATACCCGACCGTATTATTGAAACAAGATGGCTGGCCATCTTTCGTTTCGATAATACAGTCGGGGCCGGCCAAATCTCAACATTTGGGGCTGCCCTTAGAGATCGCCGCCATTGGTTTTCATCGATAATGGAAACTAATGGTGGCCATCTCAAACCAGACCAAATCCAAGCCATTTGGTCATGGGAGGAGCCAGCATTTGTAGTGCACTGGTCCCCCTCACATGCCAGGACACCAACCAGGCACCCTAGGGGGCACTGCAAATTGGGAGATGGGCGTCCTTCTCCTAAGGGCGGCCAAATTGGTACAATCGAAAGCCGATTTTGGCCAGCTTCACAAAGTTCAAGGGGGCGTGTCGGCAGTGTACCGAAGGCGGGACGGGGGCATGGTTAAGAGATGGCCGTCCTCGGCCGATAATGGTAAAAAGAAGGGCGGCCCTGACAAGCATTTGGCCAACTTTACTTGGTCCCTTTTGGTTCATGACCAAGCCTCGAAAAGGTGCCCGAACTGACCAGATGACCACCAGAGGGAATTGGGGATCACCTCCCCTTACTTCCCCAGTGGTCACCAACCCCCTCCCACCCAAAACAAATATTTACAAACATTTTTGCCAGCCTCTATGTCAGCCTCAAATGTCATACCCAGCTCCATCACAGCACTATGCAGGTCCCTAGAGCAGTTTTTAGTGGGTACTGCAGTGCACTTCAAGCAGGCAGACCCAGGCCCATCCCCCCTACCTGTTACACTTGTGGTGGTAAATGGGAGCCCTCCAAATCCCACCACAAACCCACTGTACCCACATGTAGGTGCCCCCCTTTATCCTTTAAGGGCTATGGTACTGTTGTACAGTTGTGGGTAGTGGGTTTTGGGGGGGGGGTTGGGGGGGCTCAGCACCCAAGGTAAGGGAGCTATGCACCTGGGAGCAATTTGTGAAGTCCACTGCAGTGCCCCCTAGGGTGCCCGGTTGGTGTCCTGGCATGTGGGGGGATCAGTGCACTAGGAATGCTGGCTCCTCCCATTACCAAATGGCTTGGATTTGGTCGTTTTTGAGATGGCCAGCTTCGGTTTCCATTATTGGCGAAAACTGAGGCCGGACATCTCTAAGTCCGGCGATCTCAACATTTAGGTCGACCATCTCTAAGGTTGACCTAAATGTTGAGATTTGGCCGGCCCCGACCGTATTATCGAAACGAAAGATGGACGCCCATCTTGTTTGATAATACTGTTGGCTCCGCCCCTTCCCGGGACCATCCCCGGAGATAGGCGCCCCCGTTCGATTATGCCCCTCCACATTATGCACCCAAATGCCATTATTTGCATGGTTTTTGAAGATTTTAGATGTCCTTGATGCAGTAGTGAAACATGGCCAATGTCGGTCGGTCTGCAATTTGAGATAATTGCTCTTATCTCAAAGAGCTCTTTGATGTTTATTTATAAAATTGAAATAAATATTTAAAAAGTATTTATAAGAGCAAGCCAAAAGCATGTTACTGACCCAATGAAGAGGTGAGCTATGGGTGATAGGCTCATGTGAAACGAGTCGCTGCTGAGGAGTCAGTACCTTTGGGTTTAAGTTGTTCTGGTGTTGGGTGTGTTGAGTGGGATTATTTGCATGCCAGCATTTACACCAGGTTTTAGCATGCGTAAGTGCTCATGCTCAAAGTTATTTGCGAGCTAAGCTAGTATTCTGCAAAGGGCACTCTTGGTACCTAACTTTGGGCTCACAAATTACCAGATAACCAGAAGATGTTATTCAAAAATTATATCTTAATTTGGAAAAAAAATCACCCTTGAAGAAAATCCACACAGTTTAAGGAGAACGATAAATTGAAGAGATCCAGTTAATGGATGAGACAATTGTTAATCATAACTGAACTGTGAGAGATAAGGGGTGCATCAGTCTTTGGCATATGCACATTTCTTGATTTCTGGGCATTTAATAAAGAAATATAAATTACGGTCGAAGAAAGTTTCATTTCATCCTCACTTGGACGTTTGATATTTTTGATGTCCATGCTATATGTTGATTAGGTTAAAGAGCAAACTAACCCCCGTTTAGTAAGCCATGCTAGCAGCTGCCATGTGCTAATGTTGACACAGCCCATTCACTTTTGAATGGGCTGTGTCAGCACTGCCACGCAGTAGCCGAAACAAGGGGTTTTGGGCGTCATTTAGGGGGTCTTTTCAAAGGCGCGGTAGCGTTTTTAGCATGCGATAATGATTTACCACCTAGGAATGCCAAAAAATCATCCCGCACATTCCTTAATCTGCATTTCCCTAACTGCAACGGTCTAAAATACAAACTAATGCAGGCGTCTAACTTTACCTACTTGAGCACACAGTTATGGAACGCTTTGCCGCGCAACCTAAAAACGATTTACGAATTAACGAACTTCCGCTGAAGACCCATCTCTTTAACAAGGCATACCACAAAGATCAACCAATGTGAACATACTCAACTTCTCCACATATATTCAGAACTGTCTTAGAACTTCTGCTTGTTATACTACTATCGTGTTCTATCATTATCATGTTACCCAAGATCCTTCTGTAACATTAATTGTCTATTTTCTAATATATTTCCACTATCCAAGATGTATTGTAAGCCACATAGAGCCTGCAAAGAGGTGGGAAAATGTGGGATACAAATGCAATAAATAAATAAATTAGTGTGTTCTAAAAGCTAGAGTCGCCCATAGGAATATATGGATATCTCTAGTATTTAGCACATGGTTATTTTTAGCGTGTGCTAAACATGCTAGTGCACCTTTGTAAAAGGACCCTTTACTGAATTCCCCCCAATAACGTAGTAGAAGGAGAACTATGTCTGTGCCAGAGCCGGTGGTGGGGGGCGGGACTGGTGGTTGGGAGGCGGGGCTAGTGCTGGGCAGACTTATACGGTCTGTGCCCTGAAGAGGACAGGTACAAATCAAGGTATACACAAAAAGTAGCACATATGAGTTTATCTTGTTGGGCAGACCGGATGGACAGTGCAGGTCTTTTTCTGCCATCATCTACTACGTTACCACGTTAGTATGTTAAGTCTTTGCTGGAGTTGAGTGGTTAGCTCCTAAACCACTGCTTGACCACTTCTTAAGCCTTCACGGTTTATTTTCTCTTTTCTGCTTTGCAATAAACTTGGAAAAGTAACTATCTCAACCTACTTGCCTGATCATATGTTAGACTCTCCATGTTGTTTTGCAATGCAATAGCATCGCTAATTTGCTGTGATATTATACAAGTAGCGGAGTGTTGATTTTTATTAGAACAGGTTGTCTTATTCTTTTTGATTAAATTAAATAACTAATGGTTTATTTGGCAAATAAAACACTTTAATTACTTTACTGTTGGCAATTGCTCTACTGGGGATGCCTAGATTAGATTTTCACAAAAAGATGCAATAATATAGCAGTGGTACACGATTACATCACCCTCACCACACGCTGAAATATAAATGAGAAAGAAAATGCTTGAAAAATTGTTCAGTGACCCCGGGGCACGTTAGAAGGGATATTTATTACAATCTATGCAACTTGAATTATGATAAGGGTTTGAGCCACAAAGAACCTGAAATATATAGATGCTGAATTCATGAGATGTGTTTTTTTATAAGTGTAACCTAAGAGGTGATCTTGTACCAATGAGGGTTGGTGAGGTAGAGATTGTACATTTTTTCACTGGGAAAAAAAAGTGTCAGAGAGGATCTTTCACCAGTAGAGTACACTATTGACTCACGTTCTTGTTTATTGTAGATGATGGCTGTGCATCTATTTCAACGCGGTTGAGCATATGCAGATTTGGTCCAGTTTGCTGGGCTACAACTGATTCAGCTCTGATTCTAGTTAGAAATGTTTCAGAACAAATTTCTACCTATTTCAGTTTAGTAATGAATTTGCTATAGACTGTTTAAAATGTCACTTCTAAGAGTTGAAGCTGCAGTTTTTACAGTTAGCTAGGCAATTAGTCTGTGCTAGAACCTTACGATTTGTTCGCTTTACACAGCTTGAGTTTTGCATATTGATCTGGAATTGCTTCCTGTGCTACCTCCTGCCCCGCCCTCTTGCCATGGCCAACAAATGGACACACTGGACGAGGAACAATTTTGGCCCCACCACCTCTCTTATGTTATAATACATAACACACTAGATATCATCTCCACCCCCTTAAAAATTAAAATCATGCAGAAATAGTCACAGCCATACAACTGCCACAATATGGTAATCATACAATCCTGCTTATAATCGAACAAGAAAAACGTCCATGTTCCGACCTAAATCGGGAGATGGACGTTTATCTCACAAAAACGAATAACGCGGTATAATCGAAAGCTGAACTTGGATGTTTTCAACTGCACTCCATCGCGGAAGCGTACAAAGTTGACGGGGGTGTGTTGGAGGCGTGGTGAAGGCGGGACTGGGGCATGGTTATCACCCAAACAGAGATGGGCGCCTTTCGCCGATAATGGAAAAAAAGTATGTGTTTGTAGCTAGAATTTAGGGCACTTTTCCTGGACCCTGTTTTGTAATGAATAAGGCCCCAAAAAGTGCCCTAAATGACCAGATTACCCCCAGAGGGAATCGGGGATGACCTCCCCTGACTCCCCCAGTGGTCACTAACCCCCTCCCACCACAAAAAAATGATGTTTCACAACTTTTTATTTTCACCCTCAAATGTCATACCCACCTCCCTGGCAACAGTATGCAGGTCCCTGGAGCAGTTGTTAGGGGGTGCAGTGGACTTCAGGCAGGTGGACCCAGGCCCATCCCCCCCTACCTGTTACAATTGTGCTGCTTAATGCTTAGTCATCCAACCCCCCCAAACCCACTGTACCCACATGTAGGTGCCCCCCTTCACCCCTTAGGGCTACAGTAATGGTGTAGACTTGTGGGCAGTGGGTTTTGAGGGGGATTTGGGGGGCTCAACACACAAGGGAAGGGTGCTATGCAACTGGGAGCTCTTTTACCTTTTCGGTTGGTGTCCTGGCATGTGAGGGGGACTAGTGCACTACGAATCCTGGCCCCTCCCACGAACAAATGCCTTGGATTTATTCGTTTTTGAGCTGGGCGCTTTCATTTTCCATTATCACTGAAAAACAAAAATGCCCAGCTCACAAATTGTCGAATAAAACATGGACGTCTATTTTTTTCGAAAATATGGTTCGGTCCGCCCCTTCACGGACCCGTTCTCGGAGATAAACGCCCTTGGAGATAGACGTTTTCGTTCAATTATGCCCCTCCATGTAACCCTGCTCTGGAATGAAATAGTGAAAAATCTAATACAGGAACATATTAGCAACAGACCTTGTGTATAAATGAGCACCATAATTCCTGTTTGCCTATGGGTTCTGCGAATTAGCTACCCAGTGCAGTGTATACAATAAAATCATTCACTGAGAGAATAAATTCCAGTTTCTTCACATAGAACAATTAATAACAATAACAAATGGAATAAAAACAAACAAACATACGCACTACAGTAAACCCACTCCCAAAACATCATAATAAATTTATCTCACCTAGATTAGAGGTGCGTGTGAACTTGAATGTTCGTAACCAAACTTCATAAGAAGAAAAACATTAAACTAGCTCACATCCATGGTCTTACATTGAGCTCCAAAAATGTTGAGGCTATATGGCATACTGTCATTGTTGGTGACATGCTGTAGGGACATTCAAGATGGCTGCCAATATAATACACAACTACGGTCATCATTGTCATAGTGCTTAAGTCAAGGCCATGGCAGGGAAAGCATGTCAGGAGGCAATTCTATAAATTGGTGCTTAGACATATGTGCCATGGAGGGGCATAATTGAATGGCGCCGGCCATATAGATGACCGGCACCGCAAAGGGCGGTCCAGAACCGTATTATCGAAAAAGATGGCCGGCCATCTTTCGTTTCGATAATATGGTTGGGGCCAGCCAAATGTCAGAGATGCCCGGGTTTGAGATGGCTGGCATCGGTTTTCGCCGATAATGGAAACTGATGCCAGCCATCTCAAACCCAGCCAAATCCAAGGCATTTGGTCATGGGAGGGGCCAGCATTTGTAGTACACTGGTCCCCCTCACATGCCAGGACACCAACCGGGCACCCTAGGGGGCACTGCAGTGGACTTCAAAAATTGGTCCCAGGTGCATACCTCCCTTACCTTGGGTGCTGAGCCCCCCAAATCCCCCCCAAAACCCACTCCCTACAAATCTACACCACTACCATAGCCCTTAGGGATGAAGGGGGGCACCTACATATGGGTAAAGTGGGTTTTGGGGGGGGCTCAACATTCACCACCACAAGTGTAACAGGTGGGGGGGATGGGCCTGGGTCCACCTGGCTGAAGTGCACTGCACCCACTAAAAACTGCTCCAGGGACCTGCATACTGCTGTCATGGAGCTGGGTATAACATTTGAGGCTGGCATAGAGGCTGGCAAACAAATGTTTTAAAATTTTTTTTTGGGGGGGGGTGGGACGGGGTTGGTGAGCACTGGGGGAGTAAGGGGAGGTGATCCTCGATTTTCTCTGGTGGTCATCTGGTCAATTGGGGCACTTTTTTGAGGCTTTGTCCTAAAAATAAATGGACCAAGTGAAGCTGGTGAAATGCTCGTCAGAGCCAGCCATCTTTTTTCCATTGTCGGCCCAAGCCGGCCATCTGATAACCACGCCCCATCCCTCCTCCCATACCCTTCCGAAATGCCCCCTTTAACTTTGGCCGGCTCTGCGACAGAAAGCAGTTGGAGCTGGCCAAAATCGGCTTTCCATTATACCGATTTGGCCGGGTTCGGGAGGTGGCCGGCCATCTCCCGATTTGTGTCGGAAGATGGCCAGCGATCTGTTTCGAAAATAAGCAGGATAGGTACCAAAAACTGCTAGCTATGTGTGAATGTGCAATAGGTGCTATTCTATAAGGTAACACCTAAGTGCTGTGTAGGGGCATTTTCAATATGATGTTTAAATCCAATTTTGGGTGTTTTGCTGAAAACTTCCAAAAAATCAAGTGGTGAACATAGCGATTTTTGAACCAGAAAACATATCTATCTTTTTGTTTCATAAATGGCCATTTGCTAGATGTTTTGTAGACGTTTTGTGCTCAGCGCATTTTTCTTTTGTGACCATTTTATTAAAAAAAAGTCCAAGGGAAAAATGCACAAACACAAGCCATTGGGAAAACTTGAGGGTCAGCATTCTTAGTAGACTGGCCACGTAAACATCCCAGCAGAGCAGTGGGGCCCCCTAGGGGGCACTGCAGTGGACTTCACATAAAAGGTCAGTACACATCTTACTGTTACCCCCTATATTGTATGGAGAGACCTCCAAAACTCACCAAAAACCTACTGTACCCAACTATACACCACTATAATAGCCCTTATGTCTGCAGGATTGACCTATATATGGGTAAAGGAGGGGTTTGGAGGGCTCACACTTTTCACCTCAAGTATAACAGTTAAAGTAAGATATGGGCTTTGGTTCCTTTCTCTACAGTCCACTGCACTGACCACTGGGCTACTCCAGGGACCTGCTTGCTTCTCCAGTAGGACTGGGCATAATATCTGAAGCTGTCATAGAGGCTGGTATATACTGTTTCCTTCACATCTTTGGGGGGTGGGAGGGGGCAGTGATCACTGGGGGAGTAAGCGGAGGAGGTCATGCCTCAATCTCTCTAGTGGTCATTTGGGGCACCTTTTTGTGACTTTGTCGTGATTGAAACAGGTCTAGACCAAAACATCTAATTTTTAGCCCTGGATATTTTTGTTTTGCGCCATTATGGCAGAAAAACGTCTAAGTTTTGGGAACACCCAAATCCCTCCCCCAACACACTCCTGACACACCCTCTTGTGATTTGGATGCACTGCAGATGAACTGTATAGAATAAACATCTTAAAAATGGGTTTCGAAAATAGCAATTTGGACATTTTTGCCGCTTTTTGGATGTTTTTATATTTTGAAAATGAGTTCCATAGTGTGTAACTGAAGGGGATGTATAGATGAGTAGAGTATGGGCAGGTCATGGGTGTTTCTTCAAGTGATGCATGTAACTTGGTGCACAGATGCCATTATAGAATTGGCGATCAACATCAGTGTTCCTAAATGGAAGCACCAATTTATAGAATTGCCTTCTTAATGTTAAAGGGTTAAATAACCCCATTAAAAAAATAAGAAGCTGCTGATTTATCTCTGCAAATTAAACAGAGATATAGGCTTCATTGAGGAATCTCACCTATCCTTTTTCAGATTCCTCACATGATGCAGATAACCTTTACAAGACCGACTAAGGTCTTTTCACCTGCCTTAAGGAAATGTAACATGGTCTTAATTATAATTAAGAAAACTATGATATATGAAATGTGTCATATGCATCAGATATTGAGGTCATTGGTCATCCCTGACAATAAAATATAACAACATTCCTGCATTTTGTACTTATTTAATGACTATGCCCAAATAGTGATTGTCTAGACTTTGGCGAAAAATGACTCTGGGTCTATTATCCTTGGAGGAGACTTCAATCAAATGTTAGACGCCTACATAGGTAGACAGTCTTTCAGTACCCATTTACAAAAGTAAGTCTAATTGAAGCATTTTATCAATAAAAACCCAGTAGAGGTTACAGCATTCTACGGGACAGGAATATACCTTCTACTCCCTACCCCACCAATCGTTTTCCCAAATTGCTTTCTTTTTGGTCCTGAAAGTACTGATAGCCCACCGTTTGACTTCAGACATCCATGGGATTATATTTTCTGAACACTCAGTGATTTCCATAACTCTGGCTGCCTCTTTTAAAGTGTGCAGACCTCCATCATGATGGCTTTATATAGCGCTGCTGCAGGACTCCTCTTTAATGGAGCTGATAAGATCAGCTTCCAATGAATACGTTAAAAAATAATGCTATCCAGATATCTCACCATATGTGGTGGGATGTGTATAAAGCAATCCTGTGAAGCTAATTAGCAATTATATAGCAGGGAAAGCAAAAGAACATAAACAAAATTTATTCACAATGGAGCAGGATATAAAGTGACTAGAGTTCACCTGTATCTCTAGCTTCAGTGTATTAAACATAAATATCAAACATTAGAGTCAGGAAACAGGCTAGTTGATTAGTATGTAACACTCTTGATATTATGCGGAAAATAACCAGTCAGGCTGACTCTTGGCTCAATATTTAAAAGAGATACAAAATAAAACAAGGTCTATAATAAAAGATAAAGCAGGGGTGAGCTACATCCAGGATTCAGATAGAGCTGGTCAATATTATTGTAAAAATGTATATACACCAGAGGTAAATCCCTCCGAATCATGCTATGCTTGATTTCTGGACCAACTCACTAATCCCACATGCGCTCTGAATCAAAGAGACTTATTAGATCAATTACCCAGGAGAAACTTCGAGCAGCTATTAAGTCATTGCCCTTAAGGAAGACTCCAGCACCAGATGGATTCTCATTGGAGTACTACAAGATATTTGCAGACATTTTATGGAGTGGAAGAGTGTCCTACTGGTTAGAGCAGTGGTCTTGAAATCAAGAAGTGACCAGTTCAAATGCCACTGCTGCTCCTTGCAATCTTGGGCAAGTCTCTTAACCTTCTATTGCCTCAGGTACAAACTTAGATTGTGAGCCCTCCTGGGACAGAGAAATATCCAGTGTACCTGACTGTAACTCACCTTGAGCTACTACTGAAAAAGGTGTGAGCAAAATCCAAATTAAAAAATTTTTTGGTACCTCAGCTAGTATTAGCTTACAAGCTTTAGTAAATCAAGGAGAAGCACAGAGTACCATTTTGGAATGTAAAATAATAATTATCTCAAAACCCGGTAGGCATCCCATAAACACAGAGAATTACAGACCTTATCAGGTAGTTACCCATCTTCATTCAGGGACCGAAGTAGGTTTACTTCAAGCTCATTCCCTGTTGATAACTTGTTTTCTGCAATGTCCCATCATTGGCCTCCAAGCATGATCCAATTGTAGCTCTCTCTTTAGATGTAAAAAAGGCATTTGACAGGATAGAATGACGGTAACTTTTTAGAGTACTACAATGACTACAGTTTGGACCACCATTCATTACAATGATCCAGCAAATACACTTGACCCTTCAAGCAGCTGTCTTTGGGTTCCTTTTACTAAGGTGTGCTGAAAAATGGCTTGTGGAAATGTAGGCGTGGGTTTTGGGCGTGCGCCAATCCACTTTTCAGCGCGTCTGTAAAAAAGGCCTTTTTGCTGAAAATGGACGTGTGTCAAAATGAAAATTGCCACATGTCCATTTTGGGCCTGAGACCTTACCGCCAGCCATTGACCTAGTGGTAAAGTCTCACACGGTAACTGGGCGGTATTGACCTACGCACACCAAATGCCACTTGGCATGTGTAGCTGATGTTAGTCAGAAAATAAAAATATTTTTTGGGTGCAAAGGCCACGCGTTAGCTGTACGATAAGTCCATTTTGGCACGCATTGGGCGTGCGTAGATGCTTAAGCAGCTTATTAAAAGGGCCACTTGGTCAACAACTGCATATCTCCTACTTTTGTACCCTCAAAGGGAATAAAACAGGGCTGCCCCCTTTCTCCCCTCCTATATAATTTTATCCCTAGAACCAGTAATACTAGCATTTCAAGTAGCCCCTTTCATGAGTTCAGTACTGACACTTAGGGGTCCTTTTACTAAGCTGCGTAAACGTGTGCACAACATGCTCCAAAATTGAGTTACTACCCGGCTACCACGTTGCTCGTGCGGTAATTTCATTTTTGGCGCATGTTCGATATGCACATCCGAAAAATAATTTTTATTTTTGGACACGCGCCAAGTGGCATTTGACACGTGTAGGTCATTACCACCTGGTTACCACGTGAGCTGTTACTGCTAGGTCAATAGCTGGCGGTAAGGTCTCAGACCCAAAATGGATGCATGGCAATTTTCATTTTGCCGCACGTCCATTTTCGGCAAATATTAAAAAGGGTATTTTTTGCGAGTGCTCTGAAAAATGATTCTGCACATGCCCAAAACACGCATCTACACTACCGCAGGCCATTTTTCAGCACACCTTAGTAAAAGGACCCCATAGAGTATAAGTCCTCTACTGCTATACTGCCATACTCGATTGCTGGCCCGTTACAAGAGTTCATGGAGCTGTTTTCCAATTTGACTGGTTATAACATTAGTTTGAGTAATGAATCTGATTCAGATGGTAAACTCATGGCCGGTGAGCCTTAGATATTCAATGCCCATACTCGGACATGGCTCAGCATTGAACGTCTGGGGTTAATTTAGCCGACTACAGTAGCATTTATAAAAATGCTGAATGCCGCTGTCTGAATATTTACTGGCTAAAATGTATATTTTTTAATATAAATTTTCCTTAAAAACAGAGAGAGCTTCATGTGTTTACAATGCCTGTCTATTAAGTAAAGCTATTAGAAGGATATTTCATTTATTAAAATGTGATGTGTCAGGGCCAGATTAATGCTAATCTTTAAAATATTAGTGATACACGCATTTTTAATTATGTAAAAATACAATATAATAAGTCTTTGACAGAAGAAGAAGAAGACAAGATGTATACTGGAGATCAGAAGCAGGAACATTTTTGATTAAAGCTGCTAATCAAATTTGTTTCACTCCCTAAACAACGGATATTTTGCTTTTAGGCTGTTGTGAGGGGAGGCTTGCCATTTGTCTGAACATAAATAAATGCAGTCTTCACACTTTTCTTATCTGCAGTTTGTCAAAATAGCTGTTGGTGGCATTAAATGGATTTCATATTCGGTGAAAAGTTTTAAGAATTTCTATTACAACTTTGCTTTGCCTTCTTTATAGCTAGGGAATAATTTTACAATTTCCCTCAATGGTGAAAAGTATGAGCCTACTTTTCATGCCATAGATTTTGCTGGGTATTTCAAAATAAAAGCACCTGTGTACTTCATTTTGAGAATTAGCCCTGGAAAGTGTGCAAAAGAAATGCTTCCCTCGGCAGCCTGTAAAACTATGTGCACAGTAATCAACATAAGAACATAAGCATTGCCATACTGGGACAGACCGAAGGTCCATCAAGCCCAGCATCCTGTTTCAAACAGTGGCCAATTCAGTTTACAAGTACCTGGCAGAAAAACAAAAAATAGCAACATTCCATGTAGAACCCCAAAGAGTAGCAAGATTCCATTCAGAATCCCCAGTACATAAGTACATAAGTATTGCCATACTGGGACAGACCGAAGGTCCATCAAGCCCAGCATCCTGTTTCAAACAGTGGCCAATCCAGTTTACAAGTACCTGGCAGAAAAACAAAAAATAGCAACATTCCATGTAGAACCCCAAAGAGTAGCAAGATTCTAGAATTCTAAAGAATAACAAGATTCCATGCAGAATTTCAAAGTGTAGCAACATTCCATGTAGAACCCCAGAGAGTAGCAAGATTCCATTCAGAATCCCCAGTACATAAGTACATAAGTATTGCCATACTGGGACAGACCGAAGGTCCATCAAGCCCAGCATCCTGTTTCAAACAGTGGCCAATTCAGTTTACAAGTACCTGGTAAGATCACAAAACAATACATTTTATGTTGCTTATCCTAGAAATAAGCAGTAGATTTTCCCCCAGGGTGCAACTGAATTGGGTTTTCAGGATTTCCCCAATAAATATGCATAAGATCTATTTGCATGCATTGTTTGCAAATAGATCGCATGCATATGCATTGGGGAAATCCTGAAAACTCAATTGGTTTGTCGAGATTGCCCACCACTGTGCTAGGGCAAGTGATAACGGCTGCATTCAAGCAACATGGGACAGGCCGTCAGCAGTAGAACTAATATAGAGGCAAATATAGTGAGGTCATTATTCAGCCGTCTGTTGAATATATAATTTGAAATGCCTAATTTAGATGGGTGGTTCATTTTGCTCTGATAGTTTGTATCCAGCATATTCTGTTTGGTGCTACGTGATCAGTGAGTTGACAACACATATACAAGTAGGACTCTTCGTTTTGCATTCATTACTTGGTGTATTTATTGACCCCTGATGCAGACGCTTTCTAGCGTCGAAACACGGCCTGTGTCGGGTCGTTATCTCTGATATAATAAAGACTGTTGGACTCACGTCTCCAGTGGTGAATCGCAGTGGCGTCGCGAGGGCAGCTGACACCCGGGGCGGGTCGCCGCTACGCACCCCCCCCGGGTGCAGCGTGACGCACCCTCTCCCCTCCCGCGAGAACATACCTCGAAGGCGGTAGAGGGGTGGGTGGGCGGGTCAATCCGCCGAGCGCACGCCGCTGGGAGGGTGTCAGCGCCTCGCTGGTTCCTTGCTCTCTCTGCTCCGGAACAGGAAGTAACCTGTTCTGGGGCAGAGAGAGCAAGGAACCAGCGAGGCGCCGACACCCCCCAGCGGCGTGCACCCGGGGCGGACCGCCCCACCGCCCCCCCCTTCCTACGCCACTGGTGAATCGTCTATTAGTCTCTACTTTTGCCTTCTGTGGTTCAAAGTGGCACTAACCTTTTAGATAAATCTGTTGAGCGTCAACATGTAACAAAATGTTTGAGATGGAGTTCTACATGATATTTATGCAGATTGTATATCTTAACAGAATGAAGATGTTAGAGCAGACACAGTGATAAGGAACAGAAGACTTTATTTATTTATTGCATTTATATCCCACATTTCCCCACCTTTTTGCAGGCTCAATGTAGCTTACAATACATCATGAATAGTGGAAGTATAATAGAAAATAGACATTTAGTGTTACAGAAGGATCTTGGGCTACATGATAATGATCAAACATGATTGCAATATAACAAGTAAATGATGTAAGACAGTTCTGAATACATGTGGAAGAGTCGTGTGTATTCACATTGGTTGATCTTTGTGGTACGTCTTGTTAAAGGGATGGGTCTTCAGTAGTTTGCGAAAGTTTGTTAGTTCGTAAATCGTTTTTAAGTTGCGCGGCAATGCGTTCCATAGCTGTGTGCTCAAGTAGGTAAAGTTTGACGCGTGCATTAGTTTGGATTTTAGACCTTTACAGTTAGGGAAGTGAAGATTAAGGACTGTGCGAGATGATCTTTTAGCATTCCTGGGTGGTAAGTCTATCAGGTCTGACATGTAGGCTGCTGCATCTCCGTGAATGATTTTGTGAATTAGGGTGCATATTTTGAACGTGATGCGTTCTTTGAGTGGGAGCCAGTGTAGTATTTCTTGTAGGGGTTTGGCACTTTCATATTTTGTTTTACCGAATATGAGTCTAATAAACGAACTTCAAAAAGTGTGCCTGACACAGCTGTGTTTCACCAAGTAGGGGCTGCTTCAGGGGCTATATATTACTGTCAAAACAAATGAAACCAACATGTAAATACAAGGAAAATTACTTGAGAAATAAGAACATAAGAATAACCATACGGCATCAGACCAATAGTCCATCTAGCCCAGTATCCTGCTTCCAACAGTGGCCAATCCAGATCACAAGTACCTGGCAGACACCCAATTAGTAGCAAGATTCCATGCTACCAATTCTAGGGCAAGCAGTGCCTTCCCTCATGCCCATCTCAATAACAGACTATAGACTTTTCCTCCAGGAACTCGTCCAAACCTTTTTTCAACACAGATAAAATTGTCAAACTGAAAATAATACTAAAACTAGACACATATATTGACTTCATGATAATGCGTAACTTCAAGGAGGTATATATGTGGGTGGTCCATGAGAGAGGTATGGGCATGTCTCCAACTTATGCATACAACTTATGGAATAGTATAAGATACAT
This sequence comes from Microcaecilia unicolor, assembly GCF_901765095.1. Classification (NCBI taxonomy): domain Eukaryota; kingdom Metazoa; phylum Chordata; class Amphibia; order Gymnophiona; family Siphonopidae; genus Microcaecilia; species Microcaecilia unicolor. Next base: position 27,513,269 of record NC_044037.1, on the reverse strand, counting down.
ACATTCCATACTGCTCTTAGGTGAGCTCATTTATGGAAGCTGTAGACCAGGTGTTAATGGTCGCACCAAAATGTAGGCATACCAATATTGGTTTATGCTAGTACAAGCCGTTGAGCCCATTAAAACGGGCAAAAGAAGCACCGTCAAGAAAGCAGTCTGAGCCCCACCAGGTCCAGCCAAGCCCCCGCCCAGGAAAGTCGCAGAGGGAAGCGCCAGCTCCCAGGCCGGTCTGCGGTCACAGAAGTGGCGGTGGCAGCAGCTGATCGGACCTGTCGGTCTGTGCCTAGGATCCGCTGTCGGACGATCCCCGCCCAGTGTTTGCCGGTCACCCACAGCTGTGTTCCTGCCTGTAAGTTTAACTATGTCGGGAGAGATGTGTGACGTGCCGTGCATGCGCAGAACGTTGGTCACTCATCATTTATATAGTAGATTCTATAACCAAATCAGGGTGCCCAGATGCCATTATAGAATAAGTGATCCCCATGTTGCAGTTCTCCTGTTATGGCTCACTGTCATAGCTCAGATGTGTGCGTGTAACCTGAACGTTGGCATGTATGCAAGAATGTGCATACATACACTGTTCTTGGTGCCTAAATGTTGGCAATTTCTTTATAGAATTACCTCCTTTATGTCTAAGTGGTGCCACCCTTGCAATGCCTCAAATTCAGCCCCCTTTATGGATATATAACTTTGCATGTAAACATCCATAAGCATTCATTCAAGTACCACAGATATTTAAAAACGACACCGACCACATAAATGCTTTTGAACATTGACCTCGTTGAATTTAGGGCAATTCATGTCATGGGTCATACATAAATTTCTGAAATAATGAACGCTTTCTTAATTGTAAAGCGAGTGTTTTATTTAAAAAGGATGTTTCCTCATAGAAATAGAAAGGGATAAAAGCCTTTGTAAATCTAGCCCTTTGTCCCTACGGAAAAAAATTGGTATTGAACATGCTCCTTAATGGTTTGTAGCCTGCTTGGAATTCAGCATAAAATAATTTATTATCCTTTTTACTTCATTAGCTTTGAGAAAAGATTGCTCTTAACCTTCCAAGCTCCTTCTTATGACAGCATTCATATAGTACAATGGCATGTCATTATAAATAATCAAGTTTATGTCATTGGCCCAAGCTATTTTTATTTTCCTTGGATTTAAAGAAACAGCAATTTTTACTTAAAACAGTAAGCATATTCAATGTGGACATCTTTGTCAATTTGACAGGTTTAGAGATTTGTGGAGTAAGGGGTTGCTAAGCATAGGTGTGTTTGAAGTATCTATTTCATGTAAGTTTTAGGTGCCAACTAGTCTTTTTGAAATACTAGCATAAATGATAGCACTCTTGCTTACATTGCTGACATGTAAATGTTTACGCTTATAATTTTAAGTAAAACCCACTATCTTCAAGGCAAAATAGTTTACAAAGCGACAGTAGAATAACCACAATACAAACTTCAGTCCCAAAGTCCACAATATTTAAATATTTGTGTAGAGCAGTGGTTCCCAAACCTGGTCCTGGAGTCACACCACTCAGTTAGGTTTTCAGGATAGTCACAATTAATATTCATGAGAGAGATCTGCATGCAGTGGAGGCAGTGCATGCAAATCTCTTTCATGGACATTCATGTTCAGTTCGGGTCGCTGTATCTCAAAAAAGATATAGCGGAATTAGAAAAGCTTCAAAGAAGAGCGACCAAAATGATAAAGGGGATGGAAGTCCTCTCGTATGAGGAAAGGCTAAAGAGGTTAGGGCTCTTCAGTTTGGAAAAGAGACGGGTGAGGGGAGATATGATTGAGGTCTACAAAATCCTGAGTGGTGTAGAACGAGTAGAAGTAAAATATTTTTTTACTCATTCCAAAATTGCAAAGACTAGGGGACACTCAAGGAAGTCACATGGAAATACTTTTAAAACAAATAGGAGGAAATATTTTTTCACTCAATGAATAGTTAAGCTCTGGAACTCTTTGCTGGAGGATGTGGTAACAGCGGTTAGCGTATCTGGGTTTAAAAAAGGTTTGGACAAATTCCTGGAGGAAAGGTCCATAGTCTGCTATGGACCGGATGGTATTCATCCTAGAGTACTGATAGAACTGAAAAACGAGCTTGCGGAGCTACTGCTAGTGATATGCAACTTATCCTTAAAATCGAGCGTGGTACCGGAAGATTGGAGGGTGGCCAATGTAGCGCCCATTTTTAAAAAAGGCTCCAGGGGAGATCCGGGAAATTATAGACCGGTGAGTCTGACGTCGGTGCCGGGGAAAATGGTAGAGGCTATTATTAAAAACAAAATTACAGAGCACATCCGAGGACATGGATTACTGAGACCGAGTCAGCACGGCTTTTGTGTGGGGAAATCTTGCCTGACCAATTTACTTCAATTCTTTGAAGAGGTAAACAAACATGTGGACAAAGGGGAGCCGGTTGATATTGTGTATCTGGATTTTCAAAAGGCGTTTGACAAGGTACCTCATGAAAGGCTACAGAGGAAATTGGAGGGTCATGGGATAGGAGGAAATGTCCTATTGTGGATTAAAAACTGGTTGAAGGATAGGAAACAGAGAGTGGGGTTAAATGGGCAGTATTCACAATGGAGAAGGGTAGTTAGTGGGGTTCCTCAGGGGTCTGTGCTAGGACCGCTGCTTTTTAATATATTTATAAATGATTTAGAGATGGAAGTAACTAGCGAGGTAATTAAATTTGCTGATGACACAAAGTTATTCAAAGTCGTTAACTCGCGACAGGATTGTGAAAAATTACAAGAGGACCTTACGAGACTGGGAGACTGGGCGGCTAAATGGCAGATGACGTTTAATGTGAGCAAGTGCAAGGTGATGCATGTGGGAAAAAAGAACCCGAATTATAGCTACGTCATGCAAGGTTCCACGTTAGGAGTTACGGACCAAGAAAGGGATCTGGGTGTCGTCGTCGATAACACACTGAAACCTTCTGCTCAGTGTGCTGCTGCAGCTAGGAAAGCGAATAGAATGTTGGGTATTATTAGGAAAGGTATGGAAAACAGGTGTGAGGATGTTATAATGCCGTTGTATCGCTCCATGGTGCGACCGCACCTTGAGTATTGTGTTCAATTCTGGTCGCCGCATCTCAAGAAAGATATAGTAGAATTGGAAAAGGTGCAGCGAAGGGCGACTAAAATGATAGCGGGGATGGGACGACTTCCCTATGAAGAAAGACTAAGGAGGCTAGGGCTATTCAGCTTGGAGAAGAGACGGCTGAGGGGAGACATGATAGAGGTATATAAAATAATGAGTGGAGTGGAACAGGTGGATGTGAAGCGTCTGTTCACGCTTTCCAAAAATGCTAGGACTAGGGGGCATGCGATTAAACTACAGTGTAGTAAATTTAAAACAAATCGGAGAAAATTTTTCTTCACCCAACATGTAATTAAACTCTGGAATTCATTGCCGGAAAATGTGGTGAAGGCGGTTAGCTTAGCAGAGTTTAAAAAGGGGTTGGACGGTTTCCTAAAGGACAAGTCCATAAACCACTACTAAACGGACTTGGAAAAATCCACAATTCCAGGAATAACATGTATAGAATGTTTGTACGTTTGGGAAGCTTGCCAGGTGCCCTTGGCCTGGATTGGCCACTGTCGTGGACAAGATGCTGGGCTCGATGGACCCTTGGTCTTTTCCCAGTATGGCATTACTTATGTTCTTATGAGGCAGACATAGGAAGCAACTGCTTGCCGTGGGATTTGTAGTATGGAGTGTTGACACAATTTTGGTTTCTGCCAGGTACTTGTGACCTGGCTTGGCCACTGTTTGGAAAACAGGATACTGGGCTAGATGGACCATTGGTCTGATCCAGTATGGCTATTCTTTATTTATTTATTTGTTGCATTTGTATCCCACATTTTCCCACCTCTTTGCAGGCTCAATGTGGCTTATATGGTACCGTAATTGGCATTAACCGATTTTGGTGTAACAAATGCAAGTTGCGAGTAATATCAAGGTGATATTATGGTAGAATGAGATACATGTATGGTAAAGACAATTGGGGAGAACTTAGTAAGGGAAGGAAGAGTAAAGATATGTCCGTTACGATCTTTGGTTACGTTGTGTCGCAAATGACCAGGTTTTTTATGTTGGGTCGGTGAGGTATGCCCTTCTGAACAGTTCTGTTTTTAGTGCTTTCCGGAAATTCAAGTGGTCGAGTGTGGTTTTTACTGCTTTTGGTAGGGCGTTCCACAGTTGTGCGCTCAGGTAGGAAAAGCTGGATGCATAAGTACATAAGTACATAAGTAGTGCCATACTGGGAAAGACCAAAGGTCCATCTAGCCCAGCATCCTGTCACCGACAGTGGCCAATCCAGGTCAAGGGCACCTGGCACGCTCCCCAAACGTAAAAACATTCCAGACAAGTTATACCTAAAAATGAGGAATTTTTCCAGTCCATTTAATAGCGGTCTATGGACTTGTCCTTTAGGAATCTATCTAACCCCTTTTTAAACTCCGTCAAGCTAACCGCCCGTACCACGTTCTCCGGCAATGAATTCCAGAGTCTAATTACACGTTGGGTGAAGAAAAATTTTCTCCGATTCGTTTTAAATTTACCACACTGTAGCTTCAACTCATGCCCTCTAGTTCTAGTATTTTTGGATAGCGTGAACAGTCGCTTCACATCCACCCGATCCATTCCACTCATTATTTTATACACTTCTATCATATCTCCCCTCAGCCGTCTCTTCTCCAAGCTGAAAAGCCCTAGCCTTCTCAGCCTCTCTTCATAGGAAAGTCGTCCCATCCCCACTATCATTTTCGTCGCCCTTCGCTGTACCTTTTCCAATTCTACTATATCTTTTTTGAGATACGGAGACCAGTACTGAACACAATACTCCAGGTGCGGTCGCACCATGGAGCGATACAACGGCATTATAACATCCGCACACCTGGACTCCATACCCTTCTTAATAACACCCAACATTCTATTCGCTTTCCTAGCCGCAGCAGCACACTGAGCAGAAGGTTTCAGCGTATCATCGACGACGACACCCAGATCCCTTTCTTGATCCGTAACTCCTAACGCGGAACCTTGCAAGACGTAGCTATAATTCGGGTTCCTCTTACCCACATGCATCACTTTGCACTTGTCAACATTGAACTTCATCTGCCACTTGCACGCCCATTCTCCCAGTCTCGCAAGGTCCTCCTGTAATCGTTCACATTCCTCCTGCGACTTGACGACCCTGAATAATTTTGTGTCATCGGCGAATTTAATTACCTCACTAGTTATTCCCATCTCTAGGTCATTTATAAATACATTAAAAAGCAACGGACCCAGCACAGACCCCTGCGGGACCCCACTAACTACCCTCCTCCACTGAGAATACTGGCCACGCAATCCTACTCTCTGCTTCCTATCTTTCAACCAGTTCTTAATCCATAATAATACCCTACCTCCGATTCCATGACTCTGCAATTTCTTCAGGAGTCTTTCGTGCGGCACTTTGTCAAACGCCTTCTGAAAATCCAGATATACAATATCAACCGGCTCCCCATTGTCCACATGTTTGCTTACCCCCTCAAAAAAATGCATTAGATTGGTGAGGCAAGACTTCCCTTCACTAAATCCGTGCTGACTTTGTCTCATCAGTCCATGTTTTTGTATATGCTCTGCAATTTTATTCTTAATAATAGCCTCCACCATCTTGCCCGGCACCGACGTCAGACTCACCGGTCTATAATTTCCCGGATCTCCTCTGGAACCTTTCTTAAAAATCGGAGTAACATTGGCTACCCTCTAGTCTTCCGGTGTTACACTCGATTTTAGGGACAGATTGCATATTTCTAACAGTAGCTCCGCAAGTTCATTTTTTAGTTCTATTAATACTCTGGGATGAATACCATCAGGTCCTGGTGATTTACTACTCTTCAGCTTGCTGAACTGACCCATTACATCCTCCAAGGTTACAGAGAATTTGTTTAGTTTCTCCGACTCCCCCGCTTCAAATATTCTTTCCGGCACCGGTGTCCCCCCCAAATCCTCCTCGGCGAAGACCGAAGCAAAGAATTCATTTAATTTCTCCGCTACGGCTTTGTCCTCCTTGATCGCCCCTTTAACACCATTTTCGTCCAGCGGCCCAACCGACTCTTTGGCCGGTTTCCTGCTTTTAATGTATCTAAAAAAGTTTTTACTATGTATTTTGCTTCCAACGCTAATTTCTTCTCAAAGTCCTTTTTTGCCCTCCTTATCTCCGCTTTGCATTTGGCTTGGCATTCCTTATGATCTATCCTGTTACTTTCAGTTGGTTCTCTTCTCCACTTTCTGAAGGATTGTTTTTTGGCTCTAATGATTTCCTTTATCTTACTGTTTAGCCACGCCGGCTGACGTTTAGTCTTTTTTCCCTTTTTTCTAATACGTGGAATATATTTGTCCTGAACCTCCAGGATGGTGTTTTTAAACAGCATCCACGCCTGATGCAAGTTTTTTACTTTGCGAGCTGCTCCTTTCAGTCTTTTTTTCACCATTTTTCTCATTTTGTCGTAATCACCCTTTCTATAGTTAAACGCTAGCGTACTTGATTTCCTAGTTTCACTTCCTTCAATGCCAATATCAAAACCGATCATATTATGATCACTGTTATCAAGCGGCCCTCGTATCGTTACCCCCTGCACTAGATCATGAGCACCACTAAGGACTAAGTCTAGTATTTTTCCTTCTCTTGTCGGCTCCTGAACTAGCTGTTCCATGAAGCTGTCCTTGATTTCATCAAGAAATCTTATGTCCCTTGCGTGTACAGATGTTACATTACCCCAGTCTATATGCGGGTAATTGCAATCCCCCATTATTATTGTGTTGCCCAGTTTGTTTGCGTCCCTGATTTCCTTTAACATTTCCGCATCCGTCTGTTCGTCCTGGCCAGGCGGACGGTAGTACACTCCTATCACTATCCTTTTCCCCTTTGCACATGGAATTTCAATCCACAGTGATTCCAAGGAGTGTTTTGCTTCCTGCAGAATTTTCAATCTATTTGATTCAAGGCTCTCGTTAATATACAATGCTACCCCTCCACCAATCCGATTCACCCTATCACTACGATATAATTTGTACCCCGGTATGACAGTGTCCCACTGGTTATCCTCCTTCCACCAGGTCTCAGAGATGCCTATTATATCTAATTTTTCATTTAGTGCAATATATTCTAACTCCCCCATCTTATTTCTTAGGCTCCTGGCATTCGCATATAGACATTTCAAACTATGTTTGTTGTTCCTAAGTACATCATGCTTAGTACTTGACAGTATTAATTGGCAATCTTTTGTCTGATTTTTATTGTTATTTAAAGATACCCGATCTACTACAATCTCTTTTGCAACCTCACTATCAGGATACTCTATCTTCCCTGTTATGGTGATATCTTTGAAAGATACCTTATCCCGAACCATGCTCTTTTGAGCGACTGTCGGCCTTCCCCCCATTTCTAGTTTAAAAGCTGCTCTATCTCCTTCTTAAACGCCGATGCCAGCAGCCTGGTCCCACTCTGGTTAAGATGGAGCCCATCCTTTCGGAATAGGCTCCCCCTTCCCCAGAATGTTGCCCAGTTCCTAACAAATCTAAAGCCCTCCTCCCTGCACCATCGTCTCATCCACGCATTGAGACTCTGGAGCTCTGCCTGTCTCTTGGGCCCTGCGCGTGGCACAGGTAGCATTTCAGAAAATGCTACCCTGGAGGATCTGGATTTCAGCTTTCTACCTAAGAGGTGGATTTGTATTTGAGTCCTTTGCTGCTTGGGTAGTGGAGGTTTAGGTATGATCGTGCTGATTTTATGGTGTTTCTGAGTGGTAGGTCGATGAGGTCTGTCATGTATCCCGGTGCCTCGCCGTAGATGATTTTGTGAACTGTCGTGCAGATTTTGAATGCGATACGTTCCTTAATTGGAAGCCAGTGCAGTTTTTCTCGGAGTGGTTTGGCACAGTCAAGATGCGCTTTTCCAAATATAAGCCTTGCTGCTGTGTTTTGGGCGGTTTGAAGTTTCTTTTTGATTTGTTCTTTGCATCCCGCATAGATTCCGTTACAATAGTCTGCGTGGCTTAGTACCATTGACTGTACCAGGTTGCGAAATATGTTTTTATGTTCTCATCTGCAACCTCAGCAGTGCAACTTGACAGTACTCAACCTTCAATGATGCAAGGATTACAGCACTCAACTCCTCATTGGCTAGCAGATGCAATTTATACTATATTTTCAAATCAAATTTCATATCACCTGCCAAGTAAATACACAGATGAGCCTACCTTGTAACAGACTCAACGTCTGTCTTGCTTACACTAAGCTCAGATACAGGGATTTCCAGCTCTGTTGTGCTATACTTTATATGCCAGCTGTTCTTCTGCTCTAATGAAAGTACATTTTGTTTCATTGAGCATGCCTACAGAGATCAGTCATGAGGTTTTCTCATGCAGCTCTGTCTCTGCAGGCATCATTAGATGTTTGTGCTCTTAGTTCTAGAATAATTTATATACGATAGTGGCCGATGGGCCAACAAGTAGGCAGCGTGAGGGCATTGCACCTCCCTCCATGTGTCCAATTGCTGTTTTACCACTTATCACCTCTCTTACCCTGGATCCCTTCACTTTCCCTCCATGACCCCTGCCATTATCCTTCTCTATAACCTTCTTTTTTTGGCATCTTTTACATTTCTGATCTCGTAATGAGATGGTGCTATTGCATCAGCACACCTGCATAGAAGCCATCAATGAGTACGTGCAAAATGCACTTTAGATATTGCTCTGAGTTTTTGGAATCCTTCTGCAACCGACACAATAAATAGTGATAGTCTACAGAAAATTCCATTGGCAAATTTATTGCGGCTGCTTGTGCCAATCAATTTCATTGATTATATTACCTATACAGGGCTGCGGCATACTGCAGACCAATGCATCTTGCTATAACATTCTTTTTGATATGATATAAAATATAATCTTAAAAAGACTACTGAATTGCTCTTTGAAGGCAGTGTGATACTGGAAATAACAGAGCAACAGAATTTTTGAATCACAAGCATTTAACAGTAGAAATAGCAAAAGTAATACCTGTTGACCGTCTAGGGATGACACCTTTGCACACCCCAGGTGTATAGTTTCGGAAGAGATGTGAGATTAATCAAAATAGTTATTCATATTTTGATGCATGCCGACAAGCAAAATGATGCAGTGTTTTCCTAACAATCCATCTATAACATTTTGTTATTTATTTATTTATAGCATTTATATCCCGCTCTTTCCTGCTCGATAGCAGGTTCAGTGTGGCTTACAAGGTATGGTACAAAGTATCATAGAGATAATACAAAGTATGGTACAAAGTATCACGGAGATAACCCAGTTATAGAGAGTAGGACAATAGGAAGAGATGTGGGGAGAGGATTGGAGTATGGGATCATTCAGAAAGAATGCACCTGTTCTGAGCAAAGTCAAATGAAGGCAAGTTGGTCATTATAAAAAGAGAGGTGTAATTAATAACACACCAGCTTCTCCCAGCTTTACTAGGAAGCTTGTAGTCCATCTGGAAGTTCTGCGTCTCTTTTGCCTGAGCTAAGTCCTCAGCCTTTTTCTATCTGCAGCACTCAAGTCATATTTTTTTCAGACCTGCTATTTATCATTTAATTCATCAATTCCATCTGTAGCTTGGTAGAAGAGGATTGATCTATTGCCAGTCTTAGCCTTTAAATGCGACCTCTCTTTTTCCTCGTCTCTCTCCTGGGATTTCCTTAATTTCCCCCTACCTGCATTTTTGCGAGGATTGGAAATGAGAGTATTTTCTATCCATCAGTTTCCTTTAGGCCAAATATTAAGTTCTAGGTAGAACTCAAAAACTTTAGCACACCCTGTATTTTGCTACAAAAGTGAACAGGCATTTTGCCTGCAATGCCTTATTACAATGGCATTGTAATAAGCTTTTCAAAAACCCTGGAGTTGGCAGTTTGACATGTGGTCAAGAAGGGCCAGATCTTCCATTCTAGCATCAGTACTAAAGTAAAATTGTTAATGGGAAGGTTACTTGCAGTTATGTAAAAAAAATCCAGATGAAGTTTTGGATGTATGGGCCACTTGAATAATTGATCATTAGCACCCAATTATTGGCACTACTGGACTTGTTGTTCAATTAACTTGCACACACAAATTGAGCACATACCCAGATTTGTGCATGCAACTTACATAGATAGTAACATAGTAGATGTTGGCAGATAAAGACCTGTACGATCCATCCAGTCTGCCCAACGAGATAAAATCAATACATATGGTATTTATACCTGTTCTTGATTTATCCTTGTCATATTTAGGGCACAGACCATAGAAGTCTGCCTGGCACTGGCCTTGTTTTAAAATTTCTGAAGTTGTTGTCAAAGCCCCCGAAAAGTTCCACTCCGGCCCATGCAAATCTAATTTAGCCTCCATCAGGGCACAGACTGTAGAAGTCAGCCCAGCACTGGTTTTCTTACCTAATCTCCCCTAATCTTCTTTGGATCCGATCCTTCTAAACAGGATTCCTTTGTGTTTTTCGCACACATTTTTTGAGTGCTTTACATAGAATCCGGGGGTTAGCATATATGTATACACAGCATACCCGTGTAAATGCTAGCAAGGGTGCATAAGTCCTATTCTGCAAATAGTCACTTAACTTACATGAGGGATCCTTTTACAAAACTGCAGTAAAACATGGCCTTAGTGCATACTTATGCGTGTTTTTCTCACACACGAAAGCCACTTTTTACTGCTGCCAGAAAATGGCTGATTTTCCATTTTCTGAATTAATGGTCATTGGATGGTTTCACTCTCCAGGTAACATAGAACGGTCTGTTTATTTTTGATATATGTTCATATGCATTGTTTTTTTTTAGCATATGTATGTGTATTTTGATGCCCTGGATTGGCCACTGTTGGAAACAGGATGCTGGGCTTGATGGACCTTTGGTCTGTCCCACTATGGCAGTACTTATGTACTTACGTATTTATGCACCACCCTTTCTATATGAAAGAGTATTTTTGTAGATTACTCCTGAGTTTATTTCCTCTTAATTTCATCCTATGTCCTCTCATTCCAGAGTTTTCCTTCATTTGAAAAAGGCTCACCTCCAGAATATTAATGCATGGAGGTATTTTAACATCTCTATCATATCCCCTGTCTCCTGCCTTCCTTCCAGAGTATACATATTGAGTCTATGACTGTCCCTATATGCTTCGTGACAGAGACCACTGACCAATTTTGTAGCTGTCCTCTGGACCAACTCTATCTTGTTTTTAGGTGCGGTCTCCAGAATTGCACAGAGTATTCTAAATGGGGCCTCACCACAGACTTATACAAGGGCACTATTACCTCTTTTTTTTCTGCTGGTCATCCCTCTCCCTTTGCACCTGAGCATCCTTCTGGCTTTGACCGTCAACTTATCTACCTGTTTGGCCACCTTAAGAATATCAGATACAGTCACCCCCAAGTCCCGCTCTTCTTTCATACACAGACATACTTCACCCCTATACTGTACCTTTCCCTTGGAGTTTTGTAACCCAAGTGCATGACCCTGCATTTTTTAGCATTAAATCTTAGTTGCCAATGATTGGACCATTCTTCAAGCTTCGCTAGATCCTTCTTCATACCATCCACACCCTCCGGGGTGTCCACCCTATTGCAGAGTTTGGTATCATCCGCAAAGAGACAAACCTTACCAGACAGTCCTTCTGCAATATCACTCTCAAAGATGTTAAAAAGAGCAGGCCCAAGGACTGATCCCTGTGGTACACCATTGATAACATCCTGTTCCTCAGAGCAGTGGCGTTACGACCCTAGCTGACACCCGGGGAGGAATGCCGATGCGCCACCCCCCGGGTGCAGCGCGACCCCCTGCCCCCAGGTGAAATGACACCCCCCCCGGGTGCACGCCGCTGGGGGGGGGGTGTCATGGTGCGCGCCTGTTGCCCTGTCTCCGAGTTCGCAATTCGCATGTGTTCACTGCTCCCTCTGAGTCTGCCCCAGAACAGGAAGTAACCTGTTCCGGGGCAGACTCAGAGGGAGCAGTGAACACATGCGAATTGCAATGCGAACTCGGACTGAGACAGGGCAACAGGCGCGCGCCGCGGCACCCCCCCCCCCCAGCGGCGTGCACCCGGGGCGGACCGCCCCCACCGCCCCCCCTTGGTACGCCACTGCCTCAGAGGAAACTTCATTTACTACTATCCTCTGTCTCCTTCCACTTAGCCAGTTTTTAACCCAGTCAGTCACTTTAGTGCCCATAATGAGGGCCCTCAGTTTATTTAACAGTCACTTGTGCAGAACTGTGTTAAAGGCTTTGCTAAAATCCAAGTACACCACATCTAGCACCCCTCCCATGTCCAACTGTTTGGTCCCCCAGTCAAAGAAATCCAATACAATTTGTCTGACAAGATCTGCCTCTAGTGAAACCATGTTGTCTTGGGTCCTGCAGGTCCATTTGGTTTGAGAAATCTCACAATCCTTCACTTTAGAAGCATTTCCATTAGTTTACTCACCACTGAGGTCAGACTGATAGGTCTGCAATTCCCAACCTCCTCCTTACCTCCGCCCTTGTGCAGAAGGACCACATCCGCCCTTGTCCAGTCCTCCGGGACCACTCCAGATTCTAAGGAATCATTGAAGAGGTCCGACAATGGAGCTGCAAGAATGTTTCCAAGTTCCTTGAGTGCCCTTGGATGTATCCCATCAGGCCCCATCGATTTGTCGCATTAGTATTTGTTTTCTGTGGTTCTACCCTCAACCTTTCATCCTTGAACACAGAACAGAAATAATTGTTAAGCAGTTCAGCTTATCCTGATCAGCTTCTACATATTCCTCCCCCTCCCCCTCCCCTTTGAGCCTCACAATGCTGTTATGGCTTCCTCCTATCACTGAAGGAAAACACCAAGCAGCAAACAGTAGAGGAAAGGAGAAGAACCTCTCACAGATGGTGTCCAGGAAAAACAACAGTCTTCAATAAAAAAAGGCAGTGAGTTCCAGAGCTTAACTATTGTTTGAGTGAAAAAATATTTCCTCCTATTTGTTTTAAAAGTATTTCCATGTAATTTCATTGAGTATTCCCAGGCTTTTGTATATTTTGAAAGAGTGAAAAATCGATTCACTTCTACCCATTCTACACCATTTAGGATTTTATAGACCTAAGTCATATCCCCCCTCAGCCATCTTTCTTCTAAGCTGAAGAGCCCTTCTACTCATACGGGAGGAGATCCATTCCCTTTATCATTTTGGTTGCTCTTCATATGGAGACCTGTTGCATTCTCTATACAGGCACTGCCTGGGGCATCTATGATCTCCCTTTTGCTCCTAGGAAGCACACCTTGTACCGGAGGTCATAAGAATATAAGAACATAGGAATAACTTAAAGGTGTTGTGAAACACAAACAGTAGTGCATGCAGCACATCTATATGATGCCAACTCATTGAATTTAATTAACATATTTTTGGATTAGAATTTAAACGTTTATGTACTTGCTATTTTATTGGACAGACTACTTGCAACTTGCTTCTCACAGGTCTCCCACTAAGCCACCTCTCTCCCCTTCAACTTGTTCAAAATTCTGCTACATGATTCCACCAGTGTGGCTACACTCATATTAGTCCTCTCCTCAAGTTACTTGTTGGCTCCCTATCTGTTTCCGCATACAGTTCAAACTCCTCTTATTGACTTACAAGTGCCTTCACTCTGCAGCTCCTCAGTACCTCTCCACTCTTATCTCTCTCTCCACTCTTCCCCAGGAACTTTGTTCATCAGATAAATCTCTCTTATCTGTACCCTTCTTCTCCACTACCAACTCTAGACTGTTCCTTTTACCTTGCTGCACCATACGCCTGGAATAGACTTCCTGAGCTAGTACGTCAAGCTCCATCTGGCCATGTTCAAATCTGGGCTTAAAGCTCACCTTTTTGAGGCTGCTTTTAACTCCTAACTCCTATTCACCCGTTCAGCACCCATGTCTATTTTTATCGTTCCTGCCCTAAGTAATTCCCTTATCACTTATTTGCCCTGTTTGTCTGTCCTAATTAGATTGTAAGCTCTGTCAAGCAGGGACTGTCTCTCTTACATGTTTAGTGTACAGTGCTGCGTATGTCTAGCAGCGCTGTTGAAACGATAAGTAATAGTAGCTGTTTGATGTGGGACATAATTATCGTATTCCTAAATGAAGGTATTTTTTTTTTAAGTCAGACAGAGGGATGTTGTTCTTTACGTCATTCTCTGGTTAGACTGGAGCTTTCTCAGACATTTTTAGATGATATATTTTCTCATATCTTTTTTCAATGTTTGTTCTTTTATTCCACCAGAGTGTCTTATGAAAGAGAAATTGTCTTATGAAAAACCAAAATGCTCCATAGTGTCTGAACCTATTGGTTGAAACTACTCCACATCCTGTACTATAAGTGCAGAAATGCATCTTTTAAAGATCAATATTATTTCCAAGTAACTGAACAGCTAAATCAATACACTGCATGGGGTTTATTTTGATTGCAAATTAGTAGGTTTCAGCCTTTCTCAGATTTTTAACTAGCAACACAAATTCCATAAAACTGGATTTGAGGTGGAAATTTCTTGCCAATTAGTACTTTGAACTATATGCCATTTCGGCTAGATGCTTAATAAATCTTCAGGTTTCAATTATTAACGCATGTGTTCTGCAATTTAATGGGAAGACGTATAACAAAAGAACAACGGAATTCAATAGCAACCATTACTGGATTAGTTTCTAATCCCTTCTTCTCATGAGATTCCTTTAAGTGAAATCACATTTTTTTGCTTGTTGCCATAACACCATATTAGTAATGAATATTAACCTAATAAACAGCTTTAGATTTGTGAAATCTGACTGGCTAACAATGAATCATTGGACAATCATCATCGTACAGTATTCACATGGATCATAACATTGTGAGACTCGTTTCAGTATTAGTCATGCAACATCATTGTAGCACTAAATGGTTTGCGACGATTTAGAAAGTATCTTTTTCATTTTGTACCTATGAGAAATATTGTTAATTTTATTATAACAGAAAAAGTATCCCTATAATCAGACTGGCTTCACCATTAAGTAAGACTGGAGGTTCACCCAGGGCAGCAAAGGACTATGAATGCACACTTTTATCTGCAGGAGGGGTGGGCAGTTTTCAAATAGCTCATTTACCTCATTCAGGTGGTCTTTTACAAAGGCGCGCTAGCGTTTTTAGTGCACACTAAACACTAGAGACGCCCATGGGAATATATGGGCAGCTCTAGCGTTTAGCACACTCATATTTAGCTCCAGTTACCATCACGGAGATTGGCCTTGTTTGACTGCGGATTGCCCCTATTTTGTTCGTGATTATCGCCTCATCACCTGTCTCGTCCGATATACCATGGAGAGCAGCTGTCCGTCTTTCCTCGCCATGTTTGCGTCGACGGTGCAGTGGTGGGTGCCGGAGGGCCTGTGCCGATTGCCGCTCGGCTTTGCTTCCGGACCGGGGTCGTCCCCTGCGCTGCCGGTTGTCGGCTGCTGGGCATCTGTGGCTGCTTTGCGCTGAGGAGTCTGCTTGGAGAGTGCTGCACATTGTAGGTCCCGTTTCCTCCTGGACCACCAATTCCAGCTGTTGAAAAGAAAATGTAGACCTTAATTAGAGAAAAGAAACTAAATAAAAAAAAAAAATTGTTGATGTGCACACCAACAGTTTCTGGCACTGTACTCACTTTCCCACATCTTCTCTCCCAATCAAAGCAATAAACACACACATCAAAAAGACAGTGCACTATAATCCCAGTGAAAATGCACAGTCACTACATTTAGGGGCATGGTTAACAATCCTGCTCATTTTCGAAAGAGAAGGGTGCCCATCATTCGACACGAATCGAGAGATGGGCGCCCTTCTCGCAAGGGCGGCCAAATCGGCATAATGGAAAGCCGATTTTTTGACACCCTCGCCGGCTTTCCGTTGTGGGGACGACCAAAGTTCATGGGGGTGTGTTGGCAGGGTAGCGAAGGCGGGATTGGGGCGTGATTAGGAGATAGGCGTCCTCGGCCGATAATGGGAAAAAGAAGGGCGCCCATGACGAGCACTTGGCCGACTTTACTTGGTCCATTTTTTTCATGACCAAGCCGTGAAAAGATGCCCGACCTGAGCAGATGACCACCGGAGGGAATCGGGGATGACCTCCCCTTACTCCCCGAGTGGTCACTAACCCCCTCCCACCATAAAAAAAGGTTGAAAATACTTTTTTGCCAGCCTCAAATGCCATATTCAGGTCCATCACAGCGTGGGCTACTGTTAAGACATACTAATTTACTACTAACTCATGCTATTTTAGCACAGCTGCCAAAAACCGCAACGCATCCCTGATAGCAAAAGTATTATTTTTGATGCCAGCTGAAGGGCAGTATAGAAGGTTTTCAGGAGAAGATGTCTTGTCAGTTTTTCACATTAAACTGTGAGTTTTGATTTCTTTTGCAAGCGGAAGGAAGCCCGTGTGACTTTAAGTGCAGGCAGTGGGAAACAAACGTGTGTGATTCCGAGCGTAACCGAAAATGAAAGCACACATCAGTGCCTATTTTTCTGTGCTTGAAGAGGAGCCTTTCAAAAATTTTAAGTGCAAACGCTCTTTGAAAGGCTCCTATTTAAAAGCGCAGAAGAACAGCGCCAACATGTGCTTGCACTTCTGGTTTCGTCTGGAGGACATGGGCAGAGGAAGCTGGTGCTTGCCACAAAACCCTTCTGCACATTTGCCAGGCAGGTTCCTTCCCTTGCTTTCAGTTTTTTTAATGCAAAGTAACTGCATTTATTATTTGCATATCATTTCCTTTGAGCATCACTTGGCTGTTATTCTTTGTTGTTGTTGCTCTATGTGGTTTTGCATTGTGAGCTTTAGCGCCCAGCTTTGAGCATTGGCCCTTGTTTCTGTAACTGGGAGACGTGCTCACGCTCCCGCCCATTCTCCACTCATTTGGATGACCCCCTTGCATTTGCGCACTATTGAGGTCTTTTACGAAGTGGCGGTAAGCTAATCTGGAACTACTGCTGGGCTACCACAGCAGCCCATCGGTAATTCCCACTCCCAGCATGCTCTGCTTCCGGCGCTACAAACATTTTTAATTTTGTAGTGCCAGTGTTTACCCGGCAGTAAGTTACTGCTGGGTTAGTGTGGGAGCCCTTACCAGTGGCGGTAAGTGCTCCTCCTGAAACGGCTGCGTGGCAAGTGGTTCACTTGCCGCATGGCCATTTTTTAAAAACGCTGCAGTAAAAGGGGTCCCTCAGTGTGCTTCAAAATCACAAGCTGATGCCAGCGCAAGCTGCCTTTTACCGCAGCTTGGTGAAAGGACCCCTATGAATGGAATTCAGTAAATGGCATTCAAAGTTATGCACCAAACTGATAGGCGCTATGTTAGCGCTCTGCCTGGAATGACAATAAGGGGGCCCTTTAACTAAGTTGCGGTAAAAAGGTTAAATTATGTTGCCTGGAACCAGGGGCGTAGCCACGAGTGGGCCTGGGTGGGCCCAGGCCCACCCACTTTTGCCCAAGGCCCACCCAGGAATGGTGCGTTCGATGTCCCCAACCAATACCGCATCCCTAGCTGGCTCGCTCCCTTCCCTCCGCTCCCACTCCCGTCCGGCGAGTCCTTCAATTCTGTTTTTTTTTTGTCCTTCTGCCTCAGTGCTTCCAAGTTCCAACTTAAGATTATTAGTGTGCACTTGCACTACCTGTCAGCGATTCACACACACACAGGCCGGCTTCAGCGTTCGCTCTTCCGCATCCCGCCCGTTCCGATGCAACTTCCTGTTAGGGCAGGAAGCACGCGGCAGAGGGAAGCCCATGTCTGTGAATCACTGGTAGCGCAGCACGCCAGTACTAAGTTAGAAGCACCGCGGCAGAAGCATGGAGGAAAAAAAACTGAAGTGCCGGACTCGCGGGACATGGTGGGAGCCCACAACACAACAAGAGCCATAAGATGAAAAATGGGAGAGTACGTCTTCACTACCCTGCAGATGAAGATTGTCTGGTTCCGTACAGCAGTGGCGGGTAGGAAGATGTGCATTTTTCTGCGGCGGCTGCTGCGGTGGGAGGGGGGTGGGGGGGGGGGTGAAGAAGAGATGAATCTTCAGGCCCACCCTCCTTGGGCTCAGGTCCACCTCAAATCAGCCCTCTGGCTACGCCACTGCCTGGAACTCAAATATAAATGCAAACAAACATTCTGTATCCACAGAAGTCTTTCTCACATGCAATGTGTGCAGAGCAGAACTAGGGCATCTTCCCATAGAAGTCACTATATATATATATATATATTTATCACATTTTTACCCCACATTTTCCCACCTATTTGCAGGCTCAATGTGGCTTACATCAAACCGTAGAGGCAATCGCCAATCCGGTAAATATACAAGTACAATATAGTGTAGTGATCAGGAAGCATCAAAAGAACAGGGAGAGGAGGTGGGTGGAAGAAGAGAACTGGAAAAGACATTGGAGAGGAGGCGAGTGGAAGCAGTGGCGTACCAAGGGGGGGGGGGGGCGGTGGGGGCAGTCTGCCCCGGGTGCACGCTGCGGGGGGGGGGGGGGGTGCCGCGCACCTGCTAGCTTCGCTCGTTCTGTGCTCCCTCTGCCCCGGAACAGGTTACTTCCTGTTCCGGGACAGAGGGAGCATGGAACGAACGAAGCCAACAGGCGCGCGGCACCTCCCCAGCAGGTAAAAATGCACCCGGGGGGGGGGGGGGGGGTCGTGCTGCACCCGGGGGGGGGGGGTCCTTTCGCCGGGGGGGGGGGGTCGCTACACCTGGGGGGGTGCATCGGTGACCCGCCCCAGGTGTCAGCCACCCTAGGAACGCCACTGAGTTAAAGTAGAGATCGGGAAAAGATGCTGGAGAGGAAGCGGGTAGAAGGTGAGATCAGGGGAAGATGCTGGAGAGAAGGCTGGGTGGAAGGGGAGATCAGGGGGAGATATAAATATATAAATATATATTGATTCTAGTTTCATCTCAGTAGCAGCAACTTAACCCCACTCCAGCAGCAGAACTATTATGAATGAATACAAAACCCTATTAACGTCAAATCTACCGTTCCATATCAGCACCGACAAGGACCTTTCTAGGAAAAGGCAGCATTATAAATATCACAGTGAGCGTTATTGAGAAAACTGAACAAGCCGGAATAATATATCAGAATAACTGACCTCAGGCACACAGCACAAATAGACCCTCTCGAAATACTGAATGTAACCACAAACTAAGGACCTTGTGAATGGGCTTTGTCTGTATTGTCGTACTGGGAACCGCTAGCACGGCTTGATAAAAGAGGCTCTAAAAATAAAAATATGTAGACAAAATTAACATGAAACTTCAAAAGTCAGATTCTGCATGCAGCACAACACCAGAGAAATAGAAAGAGATGCATTTGATCCTGCAATGTGCAAAATATAAAAGATAGCAGATGGTTCACAAAACTGACACATCCAATCACTAAATGGAAAATAAAATTATTTTTTCTACCTTTTTTTTCTCTGATTTTTTTCTAAACATATTGATCCTAGTTTCTGTTGCTTCTTTCTTCTATCCTCTTACTGTCCTGTCCAGGGCCTCCTGTCCATTTGCCATTTCTTTTCTGTCTTCCTATGTTCTTCATTTCCTCATTGATTTTTCACACTCAGCTTTCTCCAATTTATTTTCTGCCTCTCAAATTTCATGTCTGTCTCTCAACCTTCGGTCTTCAAGCTCCCTTTTTTTTTTACTGTTTCTGTCTAGCTCTCCATATCTCTCCCACCTTTTGTCAAACATTTCTCCTCTTCTTTTCCATCTATATCAGGCATCTTTCCTTAACTTACCTCATATCCAGTTATCTCTCCCTGATCTTCCTTGCCACCTTCCTCCATGTTCAGTATGTCCTTCCATCCCCCTTTCCACTATGTCCAGCATGCCCCCCTGATCTTCCTTTCTACCTTCCTCCCTGCCCAGCATGCCCCCCTGATTTCCCATCTTCCTTCATTTCTAGCATGTCCACCCCGATCTTCCCTTCCACCTTCCTCTGTGTCCAGTACATCCTCCCACCTACTTTTCCATCATATCCAGTGTCTCTCCCTGATCTCCCCTTCCACCCAGCCTTCTCTCCAGCATCTTCCCCTGATCTCTCCTTCTATCCGCTTCCTCTCCAGCATCTTTCCCCAATCTCTACTTCCACTCGCCTCCTCTCCAATGTCTTTTCCTGTTCTCTCCTTCCACCTGCCTCCTCTCCAGCATCTTTCTCTGATCTCTTCTTCCACCCACCTCCTCTCCAGTGTCTTCCCTGACCTCTCCTTCCACATGCCCTCGTCTCCACAGTCTGTGGTAGAAACCAAAACTGTAGCACAAGGTGTGGGAGCTCCAGTGCATGCCCCCTCTGAAACAACTTCTGAAGTCAGAAGGGGTGGCACCACTCATGAAGCGCATGAGTCCTGAGGCCCATGCTGCCATTTTCTTTATGCCACTGCTATCCCATTTGGGTAAAGGGTGGGATGGGGGAGGGAAGGAGGTATTAGCTGCTTTTGTCCAAGATACCAATGTGGGGAGAGGAGGAACGAGGAGGCAGCTGTGAAGGGTCAATCCAATGAGGCAAGCTTTCGCTGCCCCTACGCTTGGGCGCTCTGAGCTCATGTCTCACTGGACCTCCCCAGTGTCCAGCATATCCTCTCTACCAACCTAAAATGGTCTGTCATTTTTCTTCTCCCTCACCTACCCCATGTGTTCATGCATCTCCCCACCCCCGTCTCCTCCTTCCCCACTCAGCATTGTACCTTCTTGCACCCCCACTGTGGTCCACCTCCTCCCCCTCAAACCTGCCTTTTGTCTCCTTATTTCCTTCTTTTCCCAGTGTCCAGTATATCCTCTTTCCCAGCTCAGAAGTTTGCATCTTTCATCTTCTTCTTCCCTTGTCCCTCATGTTCCAGGATCTCCACCCCTCTCTCTCTCCTCCTTCCTTGTCCCTCTGCTACTCACCCCGTCCCTTCTGCCTCTTCCTTCTCTCACCTCCCATCCATTTTGTCTCCTCTCCTCCCTCCTCCTGTTTCTTCCTGCTTTCTCAGTCTGAAAAGAGGAAGGGGCAGAAGGGAAGGGGTGAGTGGCAGAGGGACAGAAGAGAAGAAAAAGGGAGGGGAATAATTTAAGAGGAAAGAGAAGGAAAATAGGAAGCAGCTGATTCACACCTCACATTCCACAGTACTCACACCTGAAAACCCTTTGCACTTATAGTCACACATCTGCCCTTCACTCTCACATCTCAGACCCCTCCATCCTCCTGCACAAACACACAGGTTACTTACATCCAGGCCCTGCACTTCCCAACCTCACACACACTCCACACAAACCTCCTTGCTCCACACACCCCCCAGCACTTACATCACTGCCCAGTCAGTATTAATGGATTTTAGGAGAGAGGTCATTCTTGCTGCTCCCCCCATCTACTTCCTTTCCTCAAGCCTGTTCTTGTCTCATGGATGGCGCCTTCCCAGTGCAGCTGCTGTGAGCAAGAACTAGAAATGGCTTTTGTAGAGCCTCGTGCTGTAGTGTTTCCAGCTGGGTTTTGCCGGAACCACTCCCATGGCAGCAGGAACTGCGTCAGAGGGGGCGATCTAGCAGAGCCTGGCTGGAAGCGCTGCAGCACAGGACTCGGCATTGGCTGTTCTTAGTTCCTGCTCTCCACGGCGGCACTGGGAAGGAGTCATGGATGAGAACTGACTTGAAGGAAGGGAGCAGAGGTGCGGGGGGAGGGAGCAGAGACATTGGGGCAGCAAGAAGGGACAAGGTTGAATGGGGGAGAGGAGAGAGAGAGAGACAGAAATACATACTGGAATGCACCAGGCAGGGGAAGGAGAGTGAGGCACTTGGTCCAGCAGCGTTTTAGGGGGGGGCAAATGACCCCTCACCCCCCAGACTATGCTCATGCCCTGCGCTAGTGGCGGGTGCTGTTTTTGCTGTGTGCTGAGGCCCGTTTTACCACAGCAGGTAAAAGGTTGAAAAAAGATTACTCTCACCGCGTGGCCATGCGTGGGGGGGGGGGGGGGGGGGGGGAGTAGCACTTACTGCCACCCATTGAGGTGGCAGTAAGGGCTTCTGCACTGACCTAGCAGTAACCAGGTAGCATGCGGCACTGCACGATTACCACCGGGTAACCCCCTGAGGAAATATTTTTTAAATATTTCTGCTAGCGCCAGAAATGCCGCGCTCTGGGGGTGGAACTACCACCAGCGCCTGTGTTGGGCCGGTAGTAGCTCCAGATTGGCACATGGTAAGCCCATGGTGGGCTCACTGCCACTTAGTAAAAGGGCCCCTTACAGAATATTAGCTTAGCGTGCATTTTGCCACCTAACTTTGGCCGTGAGCATTTATGCTGCTAAAGGGCTGGTGTAAATGCTGTTTCCCAATTTATAGCAGTTAGGTGCAGAAATGACAGTATTCTATAACATCCTCCCATGCCTCTCTCATGGCCATGCCCCCTTTGGAGTTGTGCACTATGAAAATTAGGTGCACATGTTTTAGGATAGGGTGTTCAGCAGATCCACGTGTAACTCCTAAAACTGCTAATTAAGTGCTTGTGAATTCCAATGATGACAGTATTCTATAACATCCTCCCTAAATTCTGGGAACATTCCTGATCCGTCCATGCCCCTCCAATGGCCACACCTTCTTTGGAGTTGCGTGCTATGAAATTGAGGCATGCATGTTATAGAATAGCACATAGGGCAGATACACTTGTAACTTCCAATTAACACCAATTATTAATTGTTGATATCTACTTAACTAATTAGTTTGCACATGGATCTGCGATTGGTACCCAAATTTGTGCACTCAACTTTGGGCGACCTAGATAGATTCCATGGGCATAGCACTTAGGTTTGTGCCTACAAAATTGGTGCCAAAAAATGCTTAAGTGCTATTCTATAAGCCACGCCTAAAGATGGCGCTAGTTTGATCTACAAGCCATTGATAAACCTGGAAGAACTTGACCTGTTTATGGTTGAAATGAAAAGTGATGTGGTGAAAAGTGAAAGATTTTAATCTCTCAGATGTGGCTTTGAGTATCATCATTGCAGAACTGTTTAAATCCTGGAGTCTCAACACTCAACTTGGTTCCTACAGTGTGAATGGTATGCATACAAGTGACCAGCATCAGTGGTAAGACGGATGTAACAGTCAGGTGGTGGTGGGAGCCAAGTGTCACAAAAAAAGTCCAAGTCCTAGATTTGAATGCAAACTTTTGTAGGATGTGAAAGCAGCATCTTGGGAAGGCGCTTCTTGCAGAGTCAAAGGGATGTAATGAAGTGCAGGAGTGGTGAGAAAGATGAAAGGGAGCTATGGAAGGAGTAAATCATTATCCTTGAAAATTCCTTTTGATCAAACCTGTGGCACCCAAAACCAGGGGCGTATCTGAGGTTCGGCGGTAGGGGGGGCAGGGGCTTGAGTGAGGGGGCACATTATAGCCCCCCCGGCCGCCGCCGCCGCCCCCGCCGCCCCCCCTACCGCCGTTAACCCTCCCTCCCTCCCCCGCCTACCGCCGTCACCTACCCCCGAGGTCCGCTTCCTCCTGCCGGCTTTTTAAAATATTGCTTCAGCTGGTGGGGGACCCCAACCCCCCCGCCAGCCCAGCCGCGGTCTTCTTTAACTTCTTCATCCTCGTCGTGCTCTGAAAGCTGCATGCATCCTTAGTTCCAGTTGGATGGAGTCTGACGTCGCAGTACGTTGACGTTACAACGTGCTGCGACGTCAGACTCCGTCCAACTGGAACTATGGATGCATCGCGTGCAACTTTCACAGCACGACGAGGATGAAGAAGTTAAAGAAGACCGCGGCTGGGCTGGCGGGGGGGGGGGGGGGGGGGGTTGGGGTCCCCCACCAGCTGAAACAATATTTTAAAAAGCCGGCAGGAGGAAGCGGACCTCGGGGGTAGGTGACGGTGGTAGGCGGGGGAGGGAGGGAGGGAGGGTTAACGGCGGTAGGGGGGTCCGGGGCGAAATCTGCGGGGGCCCAGGCCCCTGTGGCCCCACGCAGATACGCCCCTGCCCAAAACAATAGGAAATATTTCTGTATCTTTCTGCTACATGTTCCTGCTCTCTAACTGCATTGCGTGGTAGTTAAGGATCTTCTTTCTCTCTGTATGATTCACTGAATCATCATCACTTTGGCACTGACACCTGCATTATCAGTGCGGTTCTGTTTTTCTCTGCTTTTCTTGCATCTGGTTTTTATTACTTGGAATAGGAATGTCCTATATAATCATAATCTCTTCATTCTTCATAATTCTTTTCATATTATAATCCTAGTGATTTTCTGATATAGCAACGTTGTAATACTTACAAAGTTTCCAGAAGATGAGGCATGCCATCTTATTGTGTCTTTCTGTATAAAATTTTCTGCTATCAGAACTTCAGGAGAGCAATAACTGTTTCCTGCTCTGTTTTACAGATGTCTTTTGTGACAGTTTTCTCCTATCCTTTCTGTGAACCGTCTCATCTGTAATCTGCAACTACGAACCTCTCATCCTTAGGATTCAGTTCACCTCTCCTTAACCATTCACGTGTCTGGTTTTAATTAACAAATGGTTCCTGGAGTAACATTTTGTATTTCTCACTGTATTTATGCATTTGCCACTTGTTTTTCCGTGCTTGCTAATCTAATTAGAAACATAACAAGATCAGCTCGAACATATCTTAATCTCCGCTACCTAAACAACACAGGACTCAAATACAAAACAACATATGCATCCAGCTTCTCCTATTTAAGAGCACAACTATGGAACGCACTACCAAAAACAGTAAAAACAACATACGACTACCTAAAGTTCCGGAAAAAACTAAAACTGAACCTGTTCCAAAAGGCATATCCCACCAACCCAACATAAGAACCAGAGAGCCTGTTACACGACAACACCAAGAACTTAATGGACTCACCCCTATCCCCCTGTTCCTACTGTAGGCGGATTTGCCAGATAATAAATTACCTGAAACAAGGTTTCCCAACAGAACTATCCGCAAGCAGAATATTCTGTTCTCTGTCTAGGGGAAGGGGGAAAACCTTGGCTATGGCCCTACATGCCACTATTTCGGTCACAGAGAGAACTGAGAAATCAGGCTGAGATATATATTAGCTTTATTATGGATAATATAAAAAGGGATATACAAAATAGAAATTTGGCAAAGCTTTGGCTGAACAAAAATACTGGCAGTAATTCTTACAACTATATTCTCACACTACACACATTTTTTACTGGTTGCTAGGTAAACTTGCACAACTGATTAGAATGCAATAACTATGTTACGAGGTAGTATGGTAATTAGCAGCTTCTTTCCCGACCAAGGTTATGACTAACACCAGCCTTATGCTCAGGTAATCACCACTCGCTAACCCAGACTAATAGGAGATAGATCACTGTCTCTCACCAGGCAGGCTGACCTCCGGGGACGCCTCTCAGGAGTAGCACAGGTTACCTCCCAGACTCAAGCTGAGATATCAGCGAGTCTTCGTCAGAGCCACGACAGGCACTCTGCAGCAGTCAGCAAAGGCACAGGCCACACCTTGTAGGTAGCTGAATCACACGGTACTCTTCCAGATACACAGTTCATCAGTTGGTGGACCTTCTTAGGTCACTGGTCTTCTTTCCACCTCCACCTTCTTCCAAGGATTCCGACTAACTAACTCCCCAACTCTTCCCACTCTTCCAGCGCCTCTCGGTCAGGTGATACCAATTATCCTCTTGTACCACCCTGTGCATGGGCAAGAAGAGTTCTTGTTTTTTCTTTGTGACCTTGGAAATGGTAACTTCTGGTGCTATGCATGCCTCCTTTCTCATCATCTCCGAGATAGAAGGGAAATAATTGGAGCACAGAGTGTCCTTGGCTTCAGCAAGCCTGTCGGTGATTTTCCACAAACTGAAGCTGACTCTGACACAGAGATGTGCAGGTCAGAGATTTGCAGCAGCCATCTTCTAGTAACAAGATGTCATAGGCTTGTATAGGCCAAGACCAGCAAGGGAGACACAGGGACATATCCCTACACTACCTAATGCTACCCAATGTATCTACCATATATGTACCATACTCTACCACAATCACACCTTGTACTTGTGCACACTATGTATTTGTTCAGACCGGAACCGGCGAACGCCGCTACGGTACTATGTAAGCCACATTGAGCCTGCAAATAGGTGGGAAAATGTGGGATACAAATGTAACAATCAAATAAATAAATAAATCATTCTTTGAAGAGTTCTTTCTCTTGTTTTGCAAATTCTATTGCTTCCTTCTCTATATATACTGGTGAATTCTTACTAATTTCTTTTACTTGTCAGAATCCTTGTCCAAGTGTAGTGATAGAGATGAATTCTGGACGTTTACTTTCATATTTCAACACTTATTGCATGATTGGATTTGATTATATTAAACAAGCCTATGATAGTAGCTCTATAGGTATAATCTAGTTCTACTAGGCCCATTCCTTGTTTGACTTGGTATACCATTGATGCTTATAAATGACCTTGTGGGCATGGAGGAGTTTTTTTGTTCATGCATTCAGTTTTTGAAGATATGAGAAGAGGCCAGTTTACAGTTATTTTTATTTTTGTTACATTTGTACCCTGCGCTTTCCCACTCATGGCAGGCTCAATGCGGCTTACACGGGGCAATGGAGGGTTAAGTGACTTGCCCAGAGTCACAAGGAGCTGCCTGTGCCTGAAGTGGAAATTGAACTCAGTTCCCCAGGACCAAAGTTCACCACCCTAACCACTAGGCCACTCCTCCACTGTTGCTACTATTTGAGATTCTACATGGAATGTAGAAGTCGGCCCTTGCAGATCACCAATGTGGCCGCGCAGGCTTCTGCTTCTGTGAGTCTGACGTCAGACTCACAGAAACAGAAGCCTGCGCAGCCTTCTACATGGAATGTTGCTACTGGAATAGCAACATTCCATGTAGAATCTCCAATAGTATCTATTTTATTTTTGTCACATTTGTACCCTACGCTTTCCCACTCATGGCAGGCTCAATGCGGCTTACATGGGGCAATGGAGGGTTAAGTGACTTGCCCAGAGTCACAAGGAGCTGCCTGTGCCTGAAGTGGGAATCGAACTCAGTTCCTCAGGACCAGAGTCCACCACCCTAACCACTAGGCCACTCCTCCACTACAGTTCAAAAGCTGTATGACAGTGTGGGAATTACTAGTAGATTAATGGCTTGCTTCTTATTTTGTGATGTTAAAGCACTTTCCAGAATCAATTTTAATCTCCTGTAATATTCTTTACTGATTTTTTTCTCTCAGTAATTTATAATTGACAGTTACTTCTTTCTATACTCCTAGATATTTATTTATTTATGTATTCTTGTATCCCACTGTTATCCAAAAATACATTTTGGTTCAAAGCAGCTTACAATTTACATTTTAGGATGAGAAATACAATAGTATATTACCATTATAAAGAGAACGATAATTTATGTAGTTATTTTTAGAGGCTTAATGAGGTAAGTTTATAGATGTAGGACATTGATGGAGGTAGGACAATAGTTTATATGTTTATCTGAGGAGTTTTGATGAGGTGGTTTTGTAGAGGTAGGGCATCGATATCTTGTATAGTTAGCTTTTGTAGAGGTAGGGCATCGATATCTTGTATAGTTAGCTGTAGAATTTTTTGAAGAAGTAGGTTTTCATTTCTTTCCTGAATTGTAGATAGTTAGTGATGCTTCTTGTGGCTTTTGGTATTGAGTTCCAACATTTAGAACCCAGGTAGCTAAATCCTGCTGTGTAGATGGTTTTATAGGTTATATTTCTACAGTTGGGTAGGTGAAGAAGTAGGTAACCTCTGGTTTCTGGACTTGCATTTCTCAGGGATGGTTTAATGCACCTTCCTGTTCAAGATCTGTTGTGTCACAGCCAATAGTGAGAGAGATGTTTTTAGTTCTGCTAAGGAAGGTTGCCTTATCACATCCGTCTGAGCCAAAAATAATCTTGATATCATTTTAAAAGCTTTTCAGTTCATGGAATTGTTCTTTCTTGATCACTATAACTGAAATCTTTACCATCTTTAGGATTAAGGATAAATCCATAGTCCAAGGAGATATTAACAGCACTCAGTGGATTAAGTGTCATATAAAACAAAGGTGATGATAGGAGTTTCCATAGAATATTCTTTGCTGGACCTCGGAATTGTCAATCTTTATACTTAAAATGGAGAGCTGATTGGCACATTTTCATAGTTAGCTTGATGTACCCGGTCAATTCAGAGTTTATTTTGTACCTTTCAAGGCAATTTATTATCCAAGAATGTGGGATGCTATTATAAACTCTTTTATAGTTAGTCCATGCTATTTTGAGAATTCTGCTCTGATGAGGGCTTTATTCAGCATTAACTGGTGCTTTGCTCCCTCTTATTGTCCTTCTCCTCTATTGTCATTATGTTATCGAAATTGATATGATCATATATTCTGTCAGCATCGATTGTAGTAAACAGCTTAAAGGCTATAGGTAGAGAAGTTATTGCTTTGCAGTTCTCAGGCTAAATTATCAAAAGGTGATCCCATCCAAACCAGCCAGAATAGCGAAGCATGCAGACATATCACTTTGTAATGAAAAAATGGAGGAAAAAGGGGCCTCAGTGGATGCCGTGGCCAACGTCTTGCTGTAAAGCACTTGTAATAGTTGGCATAAGTACATAAGTAATGCCATACTGGGAAAAGACCAAGGGTCCATCGAGCCCAGCATCTTGTCCACGACAGCGGCCAATCCAGGCCAAGGGCACCTGGCGAGCTTCCCAAACGTACAAACATTCTACACATGTTATTCCTGGGATTTGGGATTTTTCCAAGTCCGTTTAGTAGCGGTTTATGGACTTGTCCTTTAGGAAACCGTCCAACCCCTTTTTAAACTCTGCTAAGCTAACCGCCTTCACCACATTTTCCGGCAATGAATTCCAGAGTTTAATTACACGTTGGGTGAAGAAACATTTTCTCCGATTTGTTTTAAATTTACTACACTGTAGTTTAATCGCATGCCCCCTAGTCCTAGTATTTTTGGAAAGCGTGAACAGACGCTTCACATCCACCTGTTCCACTCCACTCATTATTTTATATACCTCTATCATGTCTCCCCTCAGCCGTCTCTTCTCCAAGCTGAATAGCCCTAGCCTCCTTAGTCTTTCTTCATAGGGAAGTCGTCCCATCCCCGCTATCATTTTAGTCGCCCTTCGCTGCACCTTTTCCAATTCTACTATATCTTTCTTGAGATGCGGCGACCAGAATTGAACACAATACTCAAGGTGTGGTCGCACCATGGAGCGATACAACGGCATTATAACATCCTCAAACCTGTTTTCCATACCTTTCCTAATAATACCCAACATTCTATTCGCTTTCCTAGCCGCAGCAGCACACTGAGCAGAAGGTTTCAGTGTGTTATCGACGACGACACCCAGATCCCTTTCTTGGTCCGTAACTCCTAACGTGGAACCTTGCATGACGTAGCTATAATTTGGGTTCTTTTTTCCCACATGCATCACCTTGCACTTGCTCACATTAAATGTCATCTGCCATTTAGCCGCCCAGTCTCCCAGTCTCGTAAGGTCCTCTTGTAATTTTTCACAATCCTGTCACGAGTTAACGACTTTGAATAACTTTGTGTCATCAGCAAATTTAATTACCTCGCTAGTTACTCCTATCTCTAAATCATTTATAAATATATTAAAAAGCAGCGGTCCTAGCACAGACCCCTGAGGAACCCCACTAACTACCCTCCATTGTGAATACTGCCCATTTAACCCCACTCTCTGTTTCCTATCCTTCAACCAGTTTTTAATCCACAATAGGACATTTCCTCCTATCCCATGACCCTCCAATTTCCTCTGTAGCCTTTCATGAGGTACCTTGTCAAACGCCTTTTGAAAATCCAGATACACAATATCAACCGGCTCCCCTTTGTCCACATGTTTGTTTACTCCTTCAAAGAATTGAAGTAAATTGGTCAGGCAAGATTTCCCCACACAAAAGCCGTGCTGACTCGGTCTCAGTAATCCATGTCCTCGGATGTGCTCTGTAATTTTGTTTTTAATAATAGCCTCTACCATTTTCCCCGGCACCGACGTCAGACTCACCGGCAACACATGGCTGTTCGATCATAGGCTCTCCTTAAAAATCCTCCCAGTAATATTCAAAAATAGAGCGATGTAAAGTTTATATTTTTCTTTTTTTATGTATTTCTTTCTTGAAAAGTGCAAATATTTTCTTAAAATGTTGATCACTGATTGTGTCCACATACATCGAACTAGCTGGTAAGGTCGACATAATCATCAATGGTGATCATCATCAAAGTCAATCTCAATCAAGGTACAGGAAGTTTTATACTTTTTTAGTCCTGACCCCGTTATGACTGATGAGCATAAGTATAACTGGAGGAGACTTATCTTAGTTAATGACTAAATATAATGTTTACATCACTCTATTTTTGAATATTACTGGGAGGTTTTTTAAGGAGAGCCTATGATCGAAGAGCCATGTGTTGCCGACTATTATAAGTGCTTTACAGCAGGACATCGGCCACAACATCCACTGAGGCCCCCTTTCCCTCCATTTTTTCATTATGCATGCTTTGCTATTCTGGCTGGTTTGGATGGGATCACCTTTTAATATTTAGTGCAGACTACATATAATGGATTCCTTTCTTCAACATAGGTTTTGATATTGCTCTGTAGTTCTTGGGAGCATTATTTTTATTTCATGTTTGAAGAAGAGTTCTTCCTGTAACTAGATATCGTAGTGTTAAGTCTGGCTGCTTGATCAATTGATTTTTGCAGATAACCAGATGGAGTAATATTAAGTGTTTGAGCCAAAACTGCTCAGTCCTTCTGGGCCAGGTCTCTTCAAGTTTGGTAGTGGGCAGCTTTTGAGAATGAGGCAGTTTGTGGGGTGGTAGGACAATTTCAGGGGTCATTTTATGGAGTGGAGCAGTTGTGGGTATAGGTTTTGGAGACGGGGCAGTTTGAAGGGTGGTGGTGCAATTTTGGGGGGTTGGTATAGTTTTTGGGTGGTGCAGGTTTATGAGATTGTAGAGCAGTTGCAAGAGTGTAGTCTTTGGGGTTGAGGCAGTTTATGGGGTAGTAGGACAGTTGCAGGAGGATGGATTTTAGGGGTGAGGGTTGTCTGTGGCATACTAGGACAGTTGCAGAGGATAGCTTTTTGGTTGTGGGGAAAATTGGGAGTGGTTGGTCAGTTTCAGGAGGATAGTTTTGGGGTGGGTGGTGGGTGGAACAGTTATGAGGGAGGATAGTTTTGGAGGTGGGATAGTTTGAGAAGTTGGGAGAGTAGAAAATGAAGAATTCCCTATCCAGGCCATTTTTTCAGGGGGTGGGATGAGGAAGGTTATTTCTCTAGAATCCCCAGTCCAATCTAGTCCATTTTCAAACTCAATGTGGGCTCCAGGAGTGATACCAAACCACTCAGAGAAAAACTGCATTGGCTACCAATCAAAGAATGAATCACGTTCAAAATCTGCACGACTGTTCATAAAATCATTTACGGCGAGGCACCTGGATACATGACAGACCTTATTGACCTGCCAACCAGAAATACCACTAAACCTACACAGTCATATCTAAACTTCCACTACCCAAGCAACAAAGGACTCAAATATAAATCCACCTATGCATCCCGCTTTTCCTACTTAAGCGCACAACTATGGAACGCACTGCCAAAAATAGTAAAAACTGTGCCAGACCACCTTAATTTCTGGAAATCACTAAAAACGGTCCTGTTCAAAAGAGCATACCCCACCGACCCAACATAAAAATACATAGACACCTGCGACACAATGCAACCAAAGAACGTAAAGGACATTACCTGACTCTTCCTCCCCCCCCTTTCTAAGTTCCCCCAACTACACCTAGCTTACATGTACCTTATCTACATCACATTGTATTGATTTGTACCACGTATTTGTTCAGACCGGAATCGGCTAACGCCGTTAAAGGCAATATGTAAGCCACATTGAGCCTGCAAAAAGGTGGGAAAATGTGGGCTACAAATGCAACAAATAAATAAATAAATAAATAAATAAATAAATAAATAAATAAATACAGGAAACTATATATTGATGACCTAAGGTTAAGGCCATGCAAAATGGTTGAAACTATACAAAAAAAAGAAAAACAAAATTACTGACCATAAAAATGCATGGCTTCATGGGAGTGTGTGAACACGGGTTCAGCAAAGGGAAATCTTGCATTAGGGTTTTTTGAAGGTATAAACAAAAAGTGGACAGTGGCAAACCATATTTGGATGTTTAGAAGATGTTTGACAAAGTCCCTCAGGAGAGACTCCTTAAGAAATTAAAGAATATGGGATAGGAAGCCAAACTGGCTAAAAAACAGGCCACTGAGAGGAGGACTAAATGGTCAGTTATCTATAAGGAAAAAGGTTAGTAGTGGAGTTTTCTAAGGGTCTGAACTGGGACCTGTGATGTTGAACATATTCATAATTGATCACCACTCCTCACCTGTTAGAACCTTACCATTATTCCCTCTGACTCCCCCCTGCGACCCAACCAGGTTTAAACCTTCTTCTGATACCAAAGGTAGTTTAACTCTAATATTAGAAGAGAGTTGACCTATATATACTCTCTTTGTATGAGACTGAATTTTCCTAGGAATTTAGGTGGATAAGAAAGAGAGATTATCGTGCAATTTAATGTCAGAAGGGAAGAATGGAATACAAAGAAGGGCAAACAGGATTTAAAAGCCGAAAGAGCTCTCTTCAACCTGATGTGGGTTTTGTTGACCTTTTTTTCTGAATAAAGCTGGGAAGCATGATTCATGCATCCTTGCTTTTGCTTTTTTTTTTTTTTTTTTAAATCTTCCTCAGGCATTGCCCACACTAAAATTTTAAAGAGAGGTATGACCGGTTTAAAGTGTTCACAAATTGTTATATTAAGATAGCTATACAGATGATTATGAATGAAACATGAAGCATTTCAAGCTGCAGTAAGAAGCACAAGGTTTTGTTCAGATTATAATATTATTTTTATGTACAGTATATTCTACTACTACTATTTAACATTTCTAGAGCGCTACAAAGTGTACGCAGCGCTGCACAAACACAGAAGAAAGACAGTCCCTGCTCAAAGAGCTATGTAATAAAAGTGAGCCAAGTATAGAACAATCAAGCCATTGTGACATTACTGATGAGGTTGGCTCTTATTGGTGGACTGAGGCATTATGACATCACAATATTAGCTCTGGTTACAAGAGACTACTACTACTACTATTTAGCATTTCTATAGCGCTACAAGGCATACGCAGCGCTGCACAAACACAGAAGAAAGACAGTCCCTGCTCAAAGAGCTTACAATCTAATAGACAAAAAGTAAAGCATTTAAATTTAAACTATTTAAGCAGTCAAGCACAAGAGAACAGTCACAGAAGGACTGAAGATGTTGAAGGGTGGTCAGTGTGATTAGGTGTAACTCTGGTTGGAGTAGTGGGAGAAGGTGATAGAAGAATAGAAATGGGTGAGGTAAAAGTAATGAGTGGGTTGATAGGGAGGTTCTATAAGACAGGTCACTCTAGGGGTGGGTGGGTAGAGGGGTAGGGTGGGCGGGACTAAGTCTAAAGCAGGAGAAGGTACTCTCTGCAGCCTATCTGTGAGATGGAAAATATTCTCAAGTATTATTGTGTCTCTATGCAGCCAGCAGCTCATACACTAATTCCAGCAACCTCCACCTGTTCATCGGCCCATGTCTGCACTGGTACTATCAGCAGTGGGAGCAGGGAGGCAGGGAGGTGTCATGGTCAGGGTAACCATATAGCACCATATTTCTAAACCAGTCCTAGTTTCCTATGGGTTTTCCCTGCTGGTTCTACTGTTATCCTGATTTCCAACAGTAAATCTATACATAAAATTATCATGCCTAACTGCTCGTCTGTCCACATTCCATCTCATGCAGTGGTTCCCAATCTGTTGTTCGCAGAGCCCTGGGAGTTCAAGAGAATATTGCAGGAGTTCTGCAGGACAGAGAGAAGGGGGGGGGGGGGGGGGAAAGAGTCTTTTTATGTTGCTGTATCATGTGAGCAGAATACAGAGGCTGCTGTAGAGGCAGGATCAGTAGTGGCTGCAAGGATGGTGGTAACAGTAGCTGTGCAGGGAGCCCCGCCTATATTCCACCCATGCTCCACCCTGTGATTGCCCCTCTCCTTATAAATATACATTGTGAAGTCAAGCACATATTTGCAGAATAGTACTAAGGCATTCTACTAGCACTTAAATGGATATGTGCGTGCATAAGTGCTAATATTCTAAACATTTATGCATAAAGCTACGTCATGCAAGGTTCCACGTTAGGAGTTATGGACCAAGAAAGGGATTTGAGTGTCGTCGTTGATAATACACTGAAACCTTCTGCTCAGTGTGCTGCTGCGGCTCGGAAAGCGAATAGAATGTTGGGTATTATTAGGAAAAGTATGGAAAACAGGTGTGAGGCTGTTATAATGCCATTGTATTGCTCCATGGTGCGACCGCACCTTGAGTATTGTGTTCAATTCTGGTCGCCGCATCTCAAGAAAGATATAGTAGAATTGGAAAAGGTGCAGCGAAGGGCGACTAAAATGATAGCGGAGATGGGACGACTTCCCTATGAAGAAAGACTAAGGAGGCTAGGGCTTTTCAGCTTGGAGAAGAGACGGCTGAGGGGAGACATGATAGAGGTATATAAAATAATGAGTGGAGTGGAACAGGTGGATGTGAAGCGTCTGTTCACGCTTTCCAAAAATACTAGGGCTAGGGGGCATGCGATGAAACTACAGTGTAGTAAATTTAAAACAAATCGGAGAAAATGTTTCTTCACCCAACGCATAATTAAACTCTGGAATTCGTTGCCGGAGAAAGTGGTGAAGGTGGTAAGCTTAGCAGAGTTTAAAATGGGGTTAGACGGTTTCCTAAAGGACAAGTCCATAAACCACTACTAAATGGACTTGGGAAAAATCCACAGTTCCAGGAATAACATGTATAGAATGTTTGTACGTTTGGGAAGCTTGCCAGGTGCCCTTGGCCTGGATTGGCCGCTGTCGTGGACAGGATGCTGGGCTCGATGGACCCTTGGTCTTTCCCAGTGTGGCATTACTTATGTACTTATGTACTAAAAGAGAATGTCATATCTAAAGCCACCACATGAGAATCCTATCTTATTATTATTCCCATGCAGTGATCCATCCAGTTTAAAGCGTTCTTTTACCCTAATCCATCATTAGCGCCAGCTCTGCTTTTACTATCCAGGAACAACCCCCCTGCAAAGATGGCGACGGCGTTTACTCAGGCTATTTTTATCCATTTGAGTAGTGATGATGTAATTAGTCAGCCTTGTTCACAGCAGGTTTTTTTTTATTTTTCCTGGGGTGGGAGAGAAGATGACAATCCCACCTGCTAACACTTTTCTTCTCCTAGTGGAGGCACCAAGCACTAAATGAGTAGGGGACCAACAAGTGGCGTTCCTAGGGGGGGGGGGCTGGCACCCGGGGCGGATCGCCGATGCGCCCCGCCCCCCCGGGTGCAGCGCCCCCCCCGATGCCACATGGACCCCCCCGGCGAAAGGACACCCCGTGAAGGAACCCCCTTCCCCCCGCTGGGTGCACGCTGCCGGGGGGGGGGGGGGGGTGCCGCGCGTGCCTTTCCTGTTTCAGGGCAGAGAAGAAGCATCGAACAACGGAGGGCAGGTGCACGCAGCACTCCCCCGGCGGCATGCACCCGGGGCGGACCGCCCCCACCGCCCCCCCCTAGGAATGCCACTGGGACCAACAGAGGTTGCCCTCAGGAGGCTCCAGCTAGGTGAGTCCCTGGATCCAGGAATGCCCTGAAGGGAGTGCTACAATTACATGTAAGGGGAGATTTAACTTTTGGCATTAGCAAAACTTATAAAGTATTCAGTTTGCTTGCAAAATTTATATATAGCACTACTTGTACCTAAGAGTCTGATTTCCTGCACTGAAAAAAGGGAGAAATATCACAGAAAAAAAAATTGCGCATGTGTATGTCCTAAAGGCCCTAAAATGTTCTTAGCGTGTATTAAAATGCTTCCCGCAAAGCAGGACGAAGTGTTTATCGGTAAGGAATCTTTCTGCGTGTGCTAAGCACGCATTATATTTTTGTATTTAGCTTTTGGAGGGAGCACGTCATGGACAGAGAATGCAAACTCAATATTGAGGCCAATCTGTATTCTTCAGACACTGGATTCTTATATCTATCCTGTTAGAAATCAGTAATATCCAGTCCAAATTATATAGAGACTTCATCAAACGTCTTTTGCAAAACGCTTAATATAGCGTATTCAAAACTTTTCATCTTCAGATCGTATCATAGACATTTCAAGTCATCTCATGGAGCTTTCCCGAGAACCTCAGTGATGTGAATCGCTGCCAATTTTAGGCTAAAGCGATATATACACCATCAAAATCTTCATCGGTTCTTTTTTAATATATAAATATATAAAGCATCCTCTTTTAGTTAGCAAAAAACTTTAACTTAACTTATCTTTCTCAAGTTTAGTCTATTTGTCGGACCCAGGGGATCATCTGCCCGACGTGCACGTTTCGTCCAACATGAGCTGTCTCAAAGACATTCCTCCCGTGCTATTTCCAGCGCCAGCTCAGCAAAAGTATTTCATCACATCACTGAGGTTCTCGGGAAAGCTCTATGAGATGACTTGAAATGTCTATGATACGATCTGAAGATGAAAAGTTTTGAATACGCTATATTAAGCATTTTGCAAAAGATGTTTGATTAAGTCTCTATATAATTTGGACTGGATATGGACAGAGAATGGACATGGATGTGCTACTTAGCTATCATGTTGCCACTTGCAAGCACTAACTGGTTAGCGTGTCCATAATACGGGAACTATTTGCACCTCCTAAATAGAAGGCAAAAAGTGCCCCCATATTAATTGTTTTTTCAGGTTATGCACGCTAATGCGCTTGACCTGAACAGAAATAGTTGAACATGTCCTGTTTCCTGGGCACGCTAGAAATGGGTTTAGCGCGTGGGAAAGTTATGTGTTAGCACTCACTAAGCACATTTACTATCATACTTAGAAGACATACCTCCAAGTGTCCTTGACTTGGAAATGGGAGGATTAGGGAAATATGGGAGCAGTTGGTTTTATTTTCTCTCTGGACTTAACTTCTATCTCTGGATACAGTACAGTACACATTTGAAGCTTATCTTGAGGCTTTAGGCTGAAAACATTCACATGCAGACTCACATCGGACCTGACAGGTTCTTGCTAGATTCTGTCTGAGTTTACAGTCAAATCTTTTAAAAAAATTGATACTAATCATAATGATACTCAATTTGAAAACAAGTAAGTCAACTGAAAGCTAAAAAAAGATTTTTATCTCCCTTTAAAGGTGGATAGCCTTGGGAATTCAGGGACTGAATTTTGACAATTTATTTAACTCTTTTTCTACAGAAACAGCAAAACTCACTGTATGTTTTGTCTGCTACGGATTATTTATTTTAGATTTTTTTGCTCACACCTTTTCAGTAGTAGCTCAAGGTCAGTTACATTCAGGTATACTGGTATTTTTCTGTCTCTGGAGGACTCACAATTAAGTTTGCACCTGAGGTAATGGAGGGTTTAGTGACTTGCCCAAGATCACAAGGAGCAGTGGTGGGATTTGAAGCAGCCACCTTGGGATGTCAAGACTGGTGCTCTAAACAGTAGGCCACTCCTCCACTCTCTGTTAGGATTGGGTAGGTTATAACAGAAGAAAAGAATAGAAGAACCAACCTCCACAGTTCTCAAGTCAAGGCAGCAATAAAACAGCAGAGGTGACACAAACCACACTAAGGCAGTGGCGTAGCTACGTGGGGCCTGAGGGGGCCGGGGCCCCCGCAGATTCACCCCAGGACCCCCCTTCCCGGCGAACCCGCCCCCGCCTACCTTTACTTTTGCTGGCGGGGGATCCCACTCCCCGCCAGCCGACGTCTTCTCAGTCCTTCCTGCTCTTCAATTTGTTTGCTGACGTCCTGCACACACGTAATTGTACGTGCAGGACGTCAGACTCAGAGAGTTCTCTGAGGCTGACGTCCTGCACGTACAACGTGCAGGACGTCAGCAAACAAATTGAAGAGCAGGAAGGACTGAGAAGACGTCGGCTGGCGGGGAGTGGGATCCCCCGCCAGCAAAAGTAAAGGTAGGCGGCAGCGGCGGCGGGTTCGCGGCGGGAGGGGGGGCGGCAATGTCGGCGGTGGGGGGGGCGGCACCGGGGGGAGGGCTAAAATGTGCCCCCTCCCCCCGGGCTTTGGACCCCTCACCCACGGAAGGCTGGCTACGCCCCTGCACTAAGGACATTGAAAGTGCCATAAATTTCTTTGTTGTTGATATAAAAAGACTCTGGAACATGCCACAACATTGCCTATGGGATTGATGGCATTGCCCATGGGGTAGACCCAAAAACCGCCAACAAAGTTGAATTAATTGCATAGTTACCAAACCGTGTGATAATCTGTGAATTCAATGGCACTTTATCCGGCCATCAAAACGCTAATTTGCTAATCCAAAAATGGTTGAGAAGCCATCAAACCCATAGGCAACATTGTGGCATGTTCCAGAGTCTTTTTACATCAACAGTAAAGAAATGTGTGGCCCCTTTCAGTGTCCGTGGAGGGGCATAATTGAACAAAAACGTCTATCTCCATGGGCGTTTATCTCCAAGAACGGGTCCGTGAAGGGGCGGACCAAACCGTATTTTCGAAAAAAATAGACGTCCATGTTTTATTCGACAATTTGTGAGCTGGGCGTTTTTGTTTTTCAGTGATAATGGAAATGAAAGCGCCCAGCTCAAAAACGAATAAATCCAAGGCATTTGTTCATGGGAGGGGCCAGGATTCGTAGTGCACTGGTCCCCCTCACATGCCAGGACACCAACCGGGCACCCTAGGGGGCACTTTTACAAAAACAAAAAAAAGGTAAAAGAGCTCCCAGGTGCATAGCACCCTTCCCTTGTGTGTTGAGCCCCCCAAATCCCCCTCAAAACCCACTGCCCACAAGTCTACACCATTACTATAGCCCTAAGGGGTGAAGGGGGGCACCTACATGTGGGTACAGTGGGTTTGGGGGGGTTGGACGACTAATAAGCATTAAGCAGCACAATTGTAACAGGTAGGGGGGGGATGGGCCTGGGTCCACCTGCCCTGAAGACCACTGCACCCCCTAACAACTGCTCCAGGGACCTGCATACTGCTGCCAGGGAGGTGGGTATGACATTTGAGGGTGAAATAAAAAGTTGTGAAACATCATTTTTTGTGGTGGGAGGGGGTTAGTGACCACTGGGGGAGTCAGGGGAGGTCATCCCGATTCCCTCTGGGGGTAATCTGGTCATTTAGGGCACTTTTTGGGGCCTTATTCGTGAAAAAACAGGGTCCAGGAAAAGTGCCCTAAATTCTAGCTACAAATGCATACTTTTTTTCCATTATCTGTGAAAGGCGCCCATCTCTCCTCGGCCGATAACCACGCCCCAGTTCCACCTTCGCCATGCCTCCGACACGCCCCCGTCAACTTTGTACGCTTCCGCGATGGAGTGCAGTTGAAAACGTCCAAAATCGCCTTTCCATTATACCGATTTATTCGTTTTTGTGAGATAAACGTCTATCTCCCGATTTGGGTCGAAATCTAGGCGTTTTTCTCTTTCAATTATAAGGTGGATAGTGTGCTTTGTGTCAGCTCTGCTGTTAGCTGGGCTATAGCCAAACCATGGCGACTGTGACATTCTTAGTTAGGATACTGGAATAGCATATTGTTGCCTTCTGCAGCCTACAGCATTTAGTTTTCCGTGGTAGTACCCCATAAAAATATTAGGACAGGAGTATGCGCCTGAGAATACATTAAAATAAAAATATGAAAATGAGCCTAGAGGTAGCTCTCTCTTGGTGACACATTCCCTGGGATTCTATATATCGAGCCTTTGATTTCCATGTGGAAATCGAAGCGTATTCCATAACAATGTGCATAACCTAATTGGTTAACAAGCAAATCAGCGCTGATAATTGGATGTTAACAAGCAATTATCAGCACTAATTGGCATTAATTAGAATTTATGCGCACTACTTGCTAAGTATATTCTATAACTTGGTGTGTGTAAATTCTAAGTCGAATAGTTGAAAAGTGGGTGTGGTCATGGGCGTAGGAGGGTTGTGAGCATTTCTAAAATCTACATGCATTGTTATAGAATACACTCGCTTAACACGTAATTTAGGTGTCGTGATTTACACCAGGTTTTATTTTGCGTAATTGGCCATGACTAAATTTAGTCGTGTGGACCAGCGCTCAGTGTATTCTATAAACCATGTGGAAATTTAAGCCTATTCTATTAAGTACGCCTAAATTAAGGCGTATTTTGTAGAATATGCTTATGCAAATTTTATTTTGGATTTTTTTTAGGCGTGATATATAGAATCTAGTCCATTATGGGTATTGGGTTAATTTTTTTAATGGATTCCTCCACATCTAAAACACAAATAGAGCTTCCAAAATGACCTCCAGAGACTGTGAACTATCAGATTTAAGAAGTATTAGTTGCTGTTTACAATGGGCCAAATTCTATAAATGGCGCCTTAAAAATCGGTGTCTAAAAACCATGCCCTTAGCACGATTCTATAAACTATGCCTAAAGATAAGCTTAGGTTATAGAATATGCTTGAAACATCTAAAACCAGGCCTAAATACCTGTGCCTAACTTGGGCGCAGATTGGGTGCATTCCATAATAGTGCGCATAGTTTTTTTGAAATGCCCACAACCTGCCCATTCCACGCCCATTGCCTTGCCCCTTTTTGGCTGCATGCATTAGAATTTATGCGCACCACATTGTAGAATACGCCTAGCATGTTGTGTGTGTAAATTATAATTAAAGCCAATTAGTGCCAATTAGTGGTTGTAAAGTACCAATTATTGTTGTAGATATGCTTGGCATTCAATTAAGTTGTGCGCGCAATTTGGCCGTGCGGCCAAATTAGCATGCACCACTTAAGGCACACTTTATAGAATTTGGGGAATATATCCAGAGACTTCATCCAGATATAATCATCAGTTCCAACCTCTCTAAATCAGTGTATTCCATACAAAAATGTGCCAAAATAATCTGTGAGCTACTGTAGTAACTGTTGGCGCAGTACTTGCTGTTTTGTATTTTTGATACGATTGGACTGCAGCATTTGGACCTCTTGTTTATTCTACCAAAATAATCTGTGTCTAATTCTCATTTAAAATAAATAAATAAATAAATAAAACAATTAAATTCTGGAAATCATTGTAGTATGTATAAAAGCAGTTAGCATAGCTGAGGGTAAAAACAAAATAGGTTTGGACGAGTTCCTGGAGGAAAGTCCATAAACTAGTATTAAAGTAGGCTTGAGGAAAGCCACTACTATCCCTGGAGATAAGAAGCACATAGTAACATAGTAGATGACGGCAGAAAAAGACCTGCACGGTCCATCCAGTCTGCCCAAGAAGATAAATTCATATGTGCTACTTTTTTATTTGTACTGTCCTCTTCAGTGCACAGACCGTATAAGTCTGGCCAGCCCTATCCCCGCCTCCCAACCACCAACCCCGCCTCCCAACCACTAACTCTGGCACAGACCCTATAAGTCTGCCCAGCACTATCCCCGCCTCCCAACTACCAGTCCCGCCTCCCACCACCAGCTCTGGCACAGACCGTATAAGTCTGCCCAGCACTATCCCTGCCTCCCACCACCGGCTCTGGCACAGACTGTATAAGTCTGCCCAGCACTATCCCCACCGCCCAATCACCAGCCCCGGCACAGACCGTATAAGTCTGCCCAGCACTAGTCCCGCCTCCCAACCACCAGCCCCAGCACAGACCGCATAAGTCTGCCCAGCACTAGCCCCTCCTCCCAACCACCAGCTCTGCCACCCATTCTAGGCTAAGCTCCTGAGGATCCCTTCCTTCTGCACAGGATTCCTTTATGTTTATCCCACGCATGTTTGAATTCCGTTACCGTTTTCATCTCCACCACCTCCCGCGGGAAGGCATTCTAAGCATCCACCATCCTCTCCGTGCATAGAATCTTTTTACTTCTTGGGATTCTGCCAGGTACTTGTGATCTGGTTTGGCCACTGTTGGAAGCAGGATATTGCGCTAGATGAACCTTTGGTCTGACCTAGTATTGTAATTTTTATGTTCTTATGTACATCATTGTGTCCACAGATTTGGTCAGGAATGCACATTATGGTTAAGAAAGAGTTAAACTGGACCATCAATCCTCTTTGCTCTGGTTTCAGAGTACTTTACAGGATGAGGGGTTTGGTGTCCTGGTAAACTGAGTCAGTGCTTTTTCAAGTCAGACTACTTTGGAGGAGGCAGCATCTTGTATTGGACTGTGAGACCCCAGGCAAGGGTTAAGGGGTGGCCCTGTCAATAACACAGTTGGACAAGATTGTAAATATGAAATAAGTGCTTTTATTAACTTGAATCTGAGGCCTGCTCCTTCACAGGCTTAGAACAAAAGGTAAAGTCTCATCTTCAGAGGGGGAAAAGAGTTTGCATGGGCCTGTGGCATACAGGGTCCAAAAAAACCAGTCTACGGACTGTGACAGCCACGCCCCAAACATAGTTTGTAGTTTCTCTCTTTGGATTTCCTGGTCTGGTTCCAGCCAGACCTCAGAACAAGGCTCACAATTCTTCAAATAAAAGAGTGGCTTACCTCAGCCAGATCACAGCAGCAAAACATATTCTGTAAAGGCATATGCTAGGGCTTCAATTCTTCCTTTCCTGGACCTCCTTAACCTCAGCCTGGTTATATCTTTTAAACTCCCAGGTATTTGACTCTGCCCCTCCTGGTCCACTTCTTCCCAGGGCGGGATCAGTGCTCTATAAACCCCATCACATGGATCTAAAATAATATTGCATGCCTGCTGCTTATCATATGCTTTCTTGGATCAGAACAGGAAGAAACATTTGAATCCACCTTTTGTGATCCACAAAGTCTGATTTTCTTTTGGCTTATCCAGTGGTGTTCCTAGGTTGGGTGCCACCAGGGGTGGATAGCCTCTGCGCTCTCCCGGCGCATCACCCCCCCCCCCCTACAAATCATGACACCCCTCCGGTGCATCACCTCCACTCCACCGAGCATTGCTCTTACCTCCTAGGGGTGCATGGCTGTTGGCTTTGCCGGTTCTTTTCCTTGGAACAGGAAGTAACTTCAGAGGGAGCAGGGAATGGGTGGAACTGACAGCCGCATGGCTGCTCCCTTCACCCCCTTCCAGCGTGCACCTGGGGTGGACTGCCCCATCTCCCTGCCCTTGATACGCCACTGGGCTTATCACATTAAAGCTTCACAATTACTTGTAGTGCTTTTCAATGATATGAGATACATAAGAACATAAGAGTAGCCATACTGGGTCAGACCAATGGTCTATCTAGGCCAATATCCTATTTCCAACAGTGGCAAAGCCAGGTCACAAGTACCTGGCAGAAACCCAAATTGTGTCAACACTCTATGCTACCAATCCCAGGGCAAGCAGTTGCTTCCCCAGTATATTTCCTATAACCTTGTTATTTTGAGTCAAATTGTTAGGTAAATGTATACAATGTTAATTTTGACACAAATTAAATGCTAGTCAGAAGTCATCTTGTTACTGTAGCTGTTTTCCCAATTTTCTAAATCTTATGCAAACAGGGTAACATGGCCATTGTACATCTTTACAGGAAACATTCACAACAGAATAATTAGCTGAAGTGTAGAATATTGATGTTAATTAGTTTTTCTCTACCAGCAAAAGCATCACCATCTCTCATTGACATTAATTATCCTATTGTGACTAATTGACTTGAAAGCTCAGTCAGTGATTCCTTTGTTGGAAATATATTATGAGTATACTGTATCCGCTGTATTGAAAACCAATTATCAAAGTTTCATTATTTCAAAACATGCCCATGTTATTCTCCTTATAGATCATTCTTTTCTAAAAGTGGTACCTATAACTACTTATCCTCTCATTGATCCAGTTCAGTAAACCAAATTACTTGTTCGGGCTAAGATTTATTTGTTGATACGGTAAGAATCAAGAAATTTAATAATATATGAATAGAAGTTTTTCTTGATCTCCAAAATATAATTAGAGCA
Source organism: Microcaecilia unicolor (assembly GCF_901765095.1). Lineage (NCBI taxonomy): Eukaryota > Metazoa > Chordata > Amphibia > Gymnophiona > Siphonopidae > Microcaecilia > Microcaecilia unicolor. The sequence continues at coordinate 27,469,139 of NC_044037.1, read as the reverse complement.
AATCCATTGATCAACAGTTACTACTATAACCTTCAAGCGACCTACATGTTCTTTAAAACCTCTGCCTTTTAGTAATTCAAGGATATCTAAGAAACGTATATGTGTGTGTGTGAAAGGATCATACAGTAGAAGGAAGAAATCTATCATGTAACACGTAGAGAATAACTTTGTATGGGACATCTACTGTAGATAGTAAAATGGATGTTCAGGTCCATGTTAGATATAAGAAGTATGCTCAACTGAGACTGTCATTGTGGAATTTACTTCCTTTAAATATTAGATTGGAGAAAAGTTAACTTTGTTTTTGCAAGAAACTGAAGCCTTACTTGTTTAAAATTTCTTTATGTTGATGTTATTGGTTATGGAGGGAATTCAATATATGGCATCGAAAATTTGGCACCAAAAAACTTGAACACTAAGGACTATTCTATAAAGGGTGTGCACCCGCACCCTTTATAGAACAGTGTATGGTGTGGATCCTGTGCATAGGCGGTCGGTGGCCCAACTGTTTGGGGAGGCTAAAGGGGGCGGGGTTAGGGGTGGGGCCGGGGGTGGAGCTTAAATCCATAATTGTCTGATAACACACAGAAAAAAAATAAATAAATAAAAATAAAAGTCACAATTAATACGTTTTATTAAATTTAGATATTAGATATGTATCATATGTCAAAGAATAAAGTGGTTGCTCAAAGCATATTCTAAGCACAATCGCTCAACTGCAAAACACTATGCACAACTTTGTGCAAAAACACACTCAGAACCTTACTGCACCATAAATATTACACTGGGCAGAACCTAATACACCAATATAACACCCATACGGAAAATGCAGACCGTCAACAATATGAAACAAGGGATCATATCATCACAATTCTCATGTAGAGCCACAAAACACCCTAATTCATGTTTAATGTGGGATAAAATGCCATAAATAAGTAAATAAATATAAACTTTTAATGTTGAGCACCTGATTCTCAAAGTGGACATATTCCAAACACTATAATGAAAATAAAATGATCTTTTCTACCTTTGTTGTCTGGTTGTCCGATTCTGCTGCTATCTGTTCTCAGTGCAGGTCAGGAAGTCATCCTCGTTAAATATCTCCCTGGCAACCCAGCCAACCCCCCCCCCCTCCCCCTGCTCTCCCAGCAGTAAGGTAAACAAACCATAAACCAATTTCTACAATTGGTTACACAAGGCTAGAGGGCTTTCACTGCACCTCCTGCTGTGAGGATGGAGGTACATCAACAATTTAAACCTCTCAGAGCACAGCAGGGGAGGCTTAGCCTGTCCAAGCCTCTTATACAGGGCACCTATGATCCTGTGCCTAACATTTGGGTGCTGAATTTAGGTGCGCTTTGGGAGAATTCTAGAAACCTGCATGCAACTTTTTGTAGTGTCCTGACACGCCCCCTGACCACACCCACTTTTCAGACATGCATGATTGAAGTCAGGCACCATGCTTTATAGAATGGTTTACAGTGAGATGCATGTGCAGATTTTTAAGAGCGCCAGTTAACATCAATAATTGGTTGTGTTATTTGGCTGTTGAGCTCATTAGTCAATTTATTTGCATGTGGAAATTTAGGTGTGATATATAGAATCTGGGGGTATATGTATTTTATTGTAAGTCCTAGTAATGGCCAGTGTCTTTATTGGAATCTGCTTTGAACCATTTATGGTGTTTAGTGGAATATATAAATAAATATTGTATGTGCTTCAAAACCCTTAAGGGTCAATACTCAGCAGCACTCCTCTGGATAGGAATGGACCTATCTGGGTAAGTGCCACTCACCAGTCCCAGTGACTGATCTTCATCAGCATTGTCTGGATCATGCTGCTGAAAATCTTTACTGACTGCTCTGGGTAGTCATATACATTACAGGAAAATATTAATAGAAATCATACAGTTAAGTTTACATATACATTTATTTATTTATTTATTTATTTCCAAACAAATCTTTTGCTTTTCATATCAAAATCACTTTTTTATATACAAAAGCACAGCAAATCTCTAACAAAACTAACATAGTAACATAGTAGATGACGGCAGAAAAAGACCTGCAAGGTCCATCTAGTCTGCCCACGATAAACTCATATGTGTATACCTTACCTTGATTTGTACCTGTCTTTTTCAGGGCACAGACCGTATAAGTCTGTCCAGCAGTATTTCCCGCCTCCCAACCACCAGTCCCGCCTCCCATCACCGGCTCTGGCACAGACCCCGTATAAGTCTGCCCTCCCCTATCCTAGCCTCTCAACCACCAACCCCTCTTCCCCACGCCACCCAATTTCAGCTAAGCTTCTGTGGATCCATTCCTTCTGCACAGGATTCCTTTATGCCTATCCCACGCATGTTTGAATTCCATTACCGTTTTCATGTCCACCACCTCCCGCGGGAGGGCATTCCAAGCGTTCACCACCCTCTCCGTGAAGAAATACTTCCTGACATCTTTCCTAAGTCTGCCCCCCTTCAATCTCATTTCATGTCCTCTCGTTCTACCGCCTTCCCATCTCCGGAAAAGATTCGTTTGCAGATTAATACCTTTCAAATATTTGAACGTCTGTATCATATCACCCCGTTCCTCCTTTCCTCCAGAGTATACATCTCTTCATACGTCTTGGAACGCAACTCCCATACCATCCTTGTAGCTTTTCTTTGTACCGCTTCCATTTTTTTAACATCCTTCGCAAGGTACGGCCTCCAAAACTGAACACAATACTCCAGGTGGGGCCTCACCAACGTCTTATACAGGGGCATTAAAACCTCCTTTCTTCTGCTGGTCACACCTCTCTCTATACAGCCTAGCAACCTTCTCGCTACGGCCACCGCCTTGTCGCACTGTTTCATCGCCTTCAGGTCCTCAGATACTATCACCCCAAGATCCCTCTCCTCGTCCGTGTCTATCAGGCTCTCCCCACCTAACACATACGCCTCCCTTGGATTTCTACTCCCTAAGTGCATCACTTTGCATTTCTTCGCATTGAATTTTAATTGCCAAATGTTAGACCATTCTTCCAGCGTCTTCAGATCTTTTTTCATGTTTTCCACTCCCTCCGGGGTGTCCACTCTGTTGCAAATCTTGGTGTCATCCGCAAAAAGGCAAACTTTACCTTGTAACCCTTCGGCAATGTCACTCACAAATATATTGAACAGAATGGGCCCCAGCACCGATCCCTGAGGCACTCCACTACTCACCTTTCCCTCCTCCGAGTGAACTTCATTTACCACCACCCTCTGGCGTCTGCCCGTCAACCAGTTCCTAATCCAGTTCACCACTTCAGGTCCTATCTTCAGCCCTTCTAGTTTATTCAAGAGCCTCCTGTGGGGAACCGTGTCAAAAGCCTTGCTGAAATCTAAGTAGATGACGTCCATAGCACGTCCTTGATTTAATTCTCCTGTCACCCAGTCAAAGAATTCAATGAGATTCGTTTGGCACGATTTCCCTTTGGTGAAACCATGTTGTCTCGGATCTTGCAACTTATTGGCTTCCAGGAAATTCACTATCCTTTCCTTCAGCATGGCTTCCATTACTTTTCCAATAACCGAAGTGAGGCTTACCGGCCTGTAGTTTCCAGCTTCTTCCCTATCACCACTTTTGTGAAGAGGGACCACCTCCGCCGTTCTCCAATCCCTCTGAACCTCTCCCGTCTCCAAGGATTTATTAAACAAATCTTTGAGAGGACCCGCCAGAACCTCTCTGAGCTCCCTCAGTATTCTGGGGTGGATCCCGTCCGGCCCCATGGCTTTGTCCACCTTTAGCTTTCCAAGTTGTTCATATACACTCTCTTCTGTGAATGGTGCTCTATCCTCTTCATTCTGAGGTGTACTTTTGTCAGTCCCTCTCGGTCCTTCCCCAGGATTTTCTTCAGTAAAAACAGAACAAAAGTATCTATTTAGCAAATTGGCTTTTTCTTCATCATTTTCTACATAGCGTTTTGCTGTATCTTTTAGTCTCACAATCCCCTTTTTAGTCTTTCTCCTTTCACTAATATACCTGAAGAAGTTTTTGTCTCCCCTCCGTACATTTCTAGCCATTTGTTCTTCCGCTTGCGCCTTCGCCAGACGTACCTCTCTCTTGGCTTCTTTCAGTTTCATCTGGTATTCCTCCCCGTGTTCCTCTACTTGAGTTTTTTTGTATTTCTGGAACGCTAACTCTTTAGCCTTTATTTTCTCAGCCACTTGCTTTGAAAACCATATCGGTTTCCTTTTCTCTTGCTTTTATTTACTCTCCTTACATAAAGGTCTGTGGCCCTGTTTATTACTTCTTTCAGCTTGGACCACTGTCCTTCCACATGTTGTGCGTTCTCGCAGCCCATCAGCTCCTTCCTCAGGTATTCCCCCATTTTGTTAAAGTCAGTTCGCTTGAAGTCCAGGACTTTGAGTTTAGAGTGGCCGCTAACCACATGAGCCGTTATATCAAAACAAACCGTTTGATGGTCACTGCTTCCCAGGTGCGCAGCCACTCGGACATTTGACACACTATCTCCATTCGTGAGCACCAGATCCAGCGTCGCTCCCTCCCTTGTGGGTTCCGTCACCATTTGTCTGAGCATTCATCCTCACATTCATCCATTCATTCATTAACCATATATATACCAAAGTTAAAAAATCTCCTCCAGGATTGGGAATCAGTCCGTGATAAAGACTTTTCTTTTCAGTAAATCACCGGTCCATCAGGGGAACCTACATCCGGTTCTATCCATCACATAGTCCTAATTTTTAACCACCGAGATCTTCCCATATTCCTCAATTTTCAAGCTGGTTTAGAGTCAAACACTCCTTTTCCTCAAAACAATTGTCCAGCCCGACACAGAATTTGTGTTTCGCTCAATTGGTGTCTGACACAGAGTTTGTGTTTCTCTCAGTTGGCGTCTTCAGGAGCTGTCAGTCTGTGCACATAGAATCAACTAAATTACTTATCTATACCATCATTTATACAATTGTAATCATACACAACATACATAACAAAAATTCCACTCACCATATCTCAAACAATACAAGTGTATTTGGCACACTATAGCTGGAAGGCTTAACCGGTCCAACAACAATCAAAATTCTAAGCATGCGTATTCTGGGAGTGATTCGCCCCCTCTTTTTGAGCGCTGACAAATTTCCCCTAATCGAATCATAGTATCCCCATCTCAATAGTCACAGGAGTATAGTTACCTCATCTTACCAAGTCCCACTCTATTTCACGATTTAGGCCAGCTGGTTCAAGAGTGTTATACAAAAATATAAATTTTTGTTCTATTCAATGCATTCTCTGTGGGCCATTCCCACCTCTAGAATTTTTGAACTGATACAGAACCACAAAACGCAATGTATCTAATGCATGCCTGGCTTCCACCCAATGGGCAACAAGAGCTGCCTCCAATAAGGGGTCAGGAATCGGAAATGGAATAAAGGCTTTCTGGAGTTATGAATTTTGAAGACCAGAAGTAGTGGAGGAGTGGCCTAGTGGTTAGAGCACCGGTCTTGCAATCCAGAGGTGGCCGGTTCAAATCCCGCTGCTGCTCCTTGTGATCTTGGGCAAGTCACTTAACCCTCCATTGCCTCAGGTACAAACTTAGATTATGAGCCCTCCTGGGACAGAGAAATATCCAGTGTACCTGAATGTAACTCACTATGAGCTACTACTGAAAAAGGTGTGAGTAAAATCTAAATAAATAATAAAATAGTATAAGTTATGCAGTGAGTCAATGGTAGCCAATGTACAGATTTTAGGAGTGGAGTTACATGATTGTATTTCCTGCTTCCTGTAATGAAGGATTTAAAAGGTATTGGGGTGGTTGGGGGAGTGAAGTTAAGAGATGCTGGGCAGGGGACAGGGTTCCCATGTCCACCCACTTGAGGCTCAAGCCCGCCCAAAGTTGGTTGTCTGGCTATGCCTCTGGTCCCGTCTTGTATAAACTCTAGACTTCACTCCCATCCAGAAAAATAAATTGAATGACACAATCAAATAATGGTAGTTTAACTGGGTAGCTGAAACTGAGAGATTCTTTATATGCAGTATCTTGTATAGCTAATGTAGATCAGGGGGGAGGGAGAAATGTGTTGTGTGGAAATGTCACTTTGGTTCGCTCCTCCATACCTGACTGGCCCAATAATTAGCAACTAAGATTTAATGCTAACAAATGCAGGGTCATGCACTTGGGTTACAAGAATCCAAGGGAAGGGTACAATATAGGGGGTGAAGTGCTTCTGTGTAAGAAAGAAGAGGGAGATGACCTTAAGGTGGCCAAGCAGGTAGAAAAGGTGATGATCAAAGCCAAAAGGATGCTTGAGTACATAATGCTAAGTGGAGTGGAGGAGTGACCTAGTGGTTAGGGTGGTGGACTTCGGTCCTGAGGAACTGAGTTCAATTCCCACTTCAGGCACAGGCAGCTCCTTGTGACTCTGGGCAAGTCACTTAACCCTCCATTGCCCCATGTAAGCCGCATTGAGCCTGCCATGAGTGGGAAAGCGCGGGGTACAAATGTAATAAAATAAATAAATAATGACCAGCAGGAAAGAAGAAGTGATAGTTCCATTGTATAAGTCTCTGGTGAGGCCCCATTTAGAGTACTGTGTGCAATTCTGGAGACCACACCTACAGAAAGATATAAACTGGATGAAGTTGGTCCAGAGGGTGGCTACAAAATTGGTAAAAGTCTCCATCATAAAACATATAGGGATAGGCTTATGAACCTCAATATATATACACACTGGTAGAGAGGCAGGAGAGAAGGGTTTATGATAGAGACGTTTAAATACCTCAGTGGTATTAATGTACAGGAGGTGAGCCTTTTCAAAATGAAGGAAAGCTCTGGAATGAGAGGACATAGGAAGAAGTTAAGAGGAAATAAACTGAGGAGGTATCTAAGAAAATACTCTTTCACGGAAAGGGTGGTGGACACGTGGAATGGCATCCTGGTGGAGGTTGTGGAGACAAGGACTATGTCTGAATTTAAGAAAGCATGGAACAGGCATGTGGGATCTCTTAGGAAAAGAAGGAGTTAGTGGTTACTGACTGGATGGGCCATTTGGCCCTTATCTGCCATCATGTTTCTATGTTTACCCCCTCTATTGCCTTGCTAAATACTTCTGTCCAGAGATGCCACTGTGCCACTTATGTGTTTGCAATACCACTTATATATGTACGTGGCAAATTTTTTTTTAAATCAAGAAGACAGGAGGAGCCTCCACGGAAAGTCAAAGCAAAACAGAAGCTGAGCTTTGAAAGCTTTTGCAATGAAAAATGATGCAAACAGGGTGACTCAGGGGTATCTGATACCCTAGCAAATCCTTCACTCATGTGCCCCCCCACCAAGGCGGATCTCACGGCCCTCTCCCAATGTCTAGCATTTCCCCTTTCCTTCCCTACCTCCCCTCCCTGATGTGTCCAGCATTCCTTTGCTTTCCTACCTCTCCAGGGTGTTCAAAATCTCCTTTTCTTCTCCCCTGAGTTGTTCAGCATCTCCCCTTCCCTTCCCCCTGAAGTGCTCATAATCTCCCTTTTCCTCCCCCCCTGAAGTGTTCAGGATCTCTCTTTCCCTCCCCCCTGAGGTGTTCAGCATCTCCCTTCCCCCTCCACTTTGAGGTCTTCAGCATCATCTCTTCTCTTCCCCTGAGGTGTTCAGAATCTGCCCATCCCGCCCCCCTTTTTGGTGTTCAACATCTCCCCTTCCCCCTTCTCTTCCCCCTGAGGTGCTCAGAAACTCCCCTTCCATGTCCCCTTTGAGGTGTTCAGTATCACCCCTTCTCTTTCCTCTGAGGTGTTCAAAATTTCCCCTTTCTTCTCCTCGAGGTGTTCAACATCTCTCCTCCCCTCCCTTCTCCAGGTGTTCAGTGGCTTCCTTTCCCCACCCCTTTTAGGGTAGCACTGGTGTAGCAGTCAAATTATTTACAGAAGACTCATTTTGGCTGGCATGGGTCCTGGATCATCTATGCATGCTCAAGGCCTGGTGGGTTCTGCCCCCTCCAAAACAGAAAATGTTTGGAGCAAGTGGGACCCAGCAGGCCTTAAACCTGTGCAGCTGCTCAAGGCCCCGTTCTAGCCAAAATGAATCTTCTTTAAACAAATTGACAACAATTACCTCAATGCTGGACCCAAATTATGCTACCTTGTATGCAAAGCAGCTCATTAATTCAGAATCAGGCAAAGAATAGCATGTAGTGATACTTTCATAAGCTTGTTTCTGCAAGACAGAGGATTATGCTTCAGAGGTATAGTTATTTCTTTTTGGCCAAGCCCTGTAGAGAAGTGATGAACATTTTCTATTGAACTCATTTGCATATATAACAAGCTGTCAGCAGAAATGACCAATAACTCATGGACAATATCACAGGTTAGTACATCAGCTCCTCAGTGGTGATGATATATATATTGTGAAGGAGAGGACCTGGGGGTAGATAAGATGGAAGTGGAAGAGGAAGAAGGGGGGGGGGAGGCTCACGAGCAGACATAGGCAGAACAGAGCCTTGCCTCCATTTCATCCCCAGAGAGCGAGAAAAGTAGTAATGCCCCCTAGAAAAGGGTGGAGAGAAAAGGACTACATTACCCAGCATTCCCCGAGAGAGAGCAGAGAAAGGGTCGTGACCCCTGTAAAATGGAGGAGAGGAAGAGACTACATTTCCCTGCAACCTCGGGGCAAAGCCTGGAATAGAGATTACCCTCCCCAGCAGGAACAGGGAGTGAACTCTAACAAGGAAAGGGTGGTGCCCCTGCAGGGTAATCAAGGGAAAGAGGAACAGCTGCAAAGTGGGTGGGACGGGGAGCCCATGGAGTATCAAGAGGCTGGGCAGAGAGAAAGAGAGGAGAGCGAGGAAGAGCCTATGGACCTCTCAGCCTGGGCTCACTCCTTAGGTAACAAAATAAGGGACCAGGTAACTTCATGATATGGTAACTGGGCTAAGAGAGGAAAGAGGAAAGGTCATGTGGGAGAATGGGTCAGTGCTTAGAGAGAGTGACCCAGATGGGTGGGGCCTTTTCATTTTCCAGAGCTCAGGCTGTGATTGAACTGTGAGTTTAAAGAGTTCTGGTTGAAGAGGGATGAGAGATTTTCTCGGAGTGGGCTGAGCCCAGCAGGAAGAAGGGGGAGTGTGAACTGTGGCTAAAAAGCCTAAAAGAAGCTGAAGGGGTTTGAGCTGTGGGCTGAAGCCTCAAGAACTGTGTTTGTTTTTTTTTGTTGGAACTACTTGCAGTGTTTTGCCCCCTCCTAAGGGAGAGGGAGGGGGGGAGAAAGAAGACCCAGGGCTATAAAACTGTCTGAAAGGAACCCAGCTGGGTGCTGGAAGCCGGGGAGTTAAAAGTTGTTTTTTTTTTCTTGCTGTGTTTGTACCCCTGAGAGGAGCAACAGGGGGAATTGTGAGGTTTTTTGTTGATTCAAGTATTGTGTCTTTTTGCACTGCTGGACTGTTGGATCCCAAGCAAAATAAAGAACTTGTTAGTTTGCTTTGAAGTTGATTTCTTTGAGCCCTGCCCTGTGGACTGCAGTGAACCAGGAGGTTGGGCAGCAAGGGTGAAGGGGAGATCCCGAGGACCATCGGGCGGAGGGGAGGATCATTTACAATATATATATATATATATATATATATATATATATATATATAAATCAACATTCAGCTTGCCAGGCTCAGTAAAATGTTATATTTTCCATACATAATCAGGAGGTAGCACTTCTAGTGTTTCGCCAGAAATGCGATGGAACATTTTTGCTGACTGACAAAGAAGGAGATCAGAACAGGGCAAATTCTTATTAATGAGGTTTTGTTTCTTTGACATCTTCGATCAATATTCACTTTGATCACAAAAAAAAAAGTGTCAGATGTTAGCAATTTAGTTCTCAGGGTTTTTTTTCCTCAATAGGCAATCAGATTCACAAACATTTCATTTTGTTTTCTTCTGTGGAAGCTCATGTTATCGTTGCTCAAAGGTAATTGTTCTTGAGAATACTTAAGGATGTAGTTGTGAATAATACTGAAAAACAATTATATTTTCCAAAATGTTTTCCTTCACGTAAAAGTCTTACTTCCACCTGTGGTGATCTTTTGCTAGGCCATGCCAAGTCATTGATCTAGAAACGTTTGCCACGAACACTTTATGAACTGGATTCTCCTTGAGCTGGAGTAGAAGGTCGGAACCCTGCTGAAGCTAACTTGGTGGGAATATAAACCAGGCTTATCCCAAAAACTAAAACCAGCCAAAAATAGTATTAATAATCAAACAAACAATATTTATTAATATTTTCTTAAAAGGGACTCATTAATATTTTCTAAAAATGACTCGACACAAGGTTGTGTTTCGCTTTAGCATTTCTACCACGCTCACGTAGATCCGAGTAACAGACGGTTTACTTACAGCAGTCTTTTTCAAGACCAATTTTACGTTTTTGTCTCAAGATTTTTATTTATCAATTGAAGCTTGAGATATTTCATATCATCAATTCATGAGTTTTATTTTTACTACAGTTACAAGACTCCTGATGTAGGCCACCAGGCCGAAACACAATGTTGTGTCGAGTCATTTTTAGAAAATATTAATGAGTCCCTTTTAAGAAAATATTAATAAATATTGTTTGTTTGATTATTAATACTATTTTTGTCTGGTTCTAGTTTTTTGGATAAGCCTGGTTTATATTCCCACTCCTTTTTGTATTTATTCTCTACCCCGTGGGATCTACTGAGTTCTCCACGTACGTGGATTCTCTTTAGATGCTAACTTGGTAGGTACCATGTTTTTTTAGAATATTACCCCTGATGTTATATGTTTACACTCTTGAGACAACAATAATCAATTGGAAAGAGTTTGTCTCTGGAGATGGGCTCTTTGTTTACTGCCCACACTCGGAGCAGCTCGTAGTCCCCTGGATTCTATATATGGTGCCGAGATTTTGGTGCCAAAATTTGCGTGCAGATTGAAGATTCATACGCAAATTAATGAGTTTACAAACCGATTAATTGCAATTAATTGATGTTAACAGTCAATTGTTGCAGATAATTGGCAAAGTGCATCTCTGTGCATCCTATTCTGTAACCCTACATGCCTAAATCCCCTAGTGTGCAACTCAAAAGGGGGCATGGCCAGGGGAGTGGCAGGGGCATTCCTAAAATTTGTATGCAGTTATAGAATAGCCCCATTTTTACGCCAAAATGCTCGGAGCTGGGCACCAGCATTTATTCCAGGTTTCAGCTGATGTGAATACTGGCGCCCAACTTTTGGCATGCAAATGGGCTCTAGCAGCTGTTCTATGAACAGCACTCAACTTGAAGGTCCGTTTATAGAATAGCATTCTGTGCTGATTATTTCTGGTGCTGAACTCTCAACACCGTTTACAGAATACTTTTTAGTATGTGTGTCGATCAATAACATGTGTACTTTTAGCAGCGTAGCTGACTTTTCCCTGAGGGGCTGAGGAAAGCCCAGGAGGCACTTCAGAAAATAAGTAAAATGTCTACCCCATCGCCCTCTTGCTATTACTCGATCAGGGTAGTAATTCCCCAACGTCATATCCTTAAGCTTCTACGCCCCAAAGGTGATTGATCTGACTCTGTCTTCCTTAACTATTCACAATGTAACCCATAATCGTTATGTAACAAATTGTACTTCCATCATTTACAATGTATTGTAAGCCACACTGAGCCCGCAAATAGGTGGGAAAATGTGGGATACAAATGCAATTAAATAAATAAATAAATAAATAAGTATGTGCCTGTCCCTTCAACTGGGGAAAATATCACTTCATTGGCTTCCGATCAGATATCGCATACAATTCAAGCTCCTCCTCCTTACCTACAAATGCACTCAGGCCGCGGCTCCTCACTACCTCTCCACCCTCATCTCCCCCTATGTTCCCGCCCGTAACCTCTGCTCACAGGACAAAGCCCTTCTCTCAGTACCCTTCTCCACCACTGCCAACTCCAGGCTCCGCTCATTCTGCCTTGCCTCACCCTATGCCTGGAACAATCTTCCTTTACCCATACGCCATGCCCCCTCCCTACCCATCTTCAAATCTCTGCTTAAAACTCACCTCTTCAATGCTGCCTTTGGCGCCTAACCGCTCGAGAAATATAGAATGCCCCAATCTATCCACCCTATCAGATTAACTGTTCACTCGTCCTCTAGATTGTACACTTGTCTTTAGATTGTTCTCTTGTCTTTTAGATTGTAAGCTCTTTGAGCAGGGACTGTCCTTCTATGTTTAAATTGTACAGCGCTGCGTAACCCTAGTAGCACTTTAGAAATGTTAGTTAGTTAGTTAGTAGTAGTTAGTTAGAAAAGAGCACCTGAAACAAATCAGCAATCCAGGTGGGGAGATGGAGCTCAGGGCCTAAACTGAAGTCATGAAAAAATAAACACAGAAGGGGAAAGGGATTGGGATTGATATTCTGCAGGACTTATTTGGGTAGGAATGGCTCCAACTCAGTTAAGTCCTGCTGATTGGGTCATACCCGGATCTTCAGTGTCATTTACCCAGATGGTGGCACTGAAAATCCAGTCAGATTGGCTCAGTATTATCCAACACAGGCTGGGAGTGGAGGAGTGGCCTAATGGTTAGTACTGTGGGCCTGTGATCCTGAAAAACCGGGCTTAATTCCCTCTGCAGCTCTGTGTAACCCTGGTTACCCTTAGCCCTCCATTGCCCCAGGTACAACATATATAACTTAAGTTGTGAGCCCATTAGAGACAGTGTAAAAGTATCTGTAAAAGAAACTGAAAACTGCATAGTCAGCTCAGGGATCACTTGCAGTACATCAAAGAGCTGAAAATAAATAAATAAATAAATAATGCAGAGCTGGGAATTACCCAGTAAGCAGCAACGTTCAGTCTGATAATGATTTATAGCCAATAACTATTTGGATAAGGTTAGGATGGCACAACAGCTGTCTGAATACTGCCGGTACCTGTGTAAGTACTAGTGGCTGCTTTATACCCAGATATTCAGATATGGTCCAGCTCTGAACATTCAGCTATAAAAAGTCTATGGTGGTCAGCATTAGAAAAAAATGCTGACCACCGTAGGCTAAATATCATCCCAAATATTTTAAAATAAAGCACCTTTATTAAGTGATCCCCCCCGGCCCCGTTCGATTATGGCCCTCCAAGTGGCTTAGTAAAAGGGCCCCTTAGCTGGCTATGTATTATCTGGCTCCGGAAACCCAGAAATTTGGTGGTACTGAATTTCCGGGTTTAATGGCTATTGTAGTGGTGTATAGTTGGGTACAGTAGGTTTTTTGTGGGTTTTGAAGGGCTCACTATACACTATAAGGGGGTAACGGTGAGATGTGTACCTAGGACCTTTTATGTGAAGTCCACTATAGTGCCCCCTAGGGTGCCCCACTGCTCTGCTGGGATGCCTGTTTGGCCAGTCTACTAGGAAAGCTGGCTCCTCCTACAACCCAATGGCTTGATTTTGCACGTTTTTCTCTTGGACTTTTTTTTTTTGGAAAATGGTCCAAAAAGGTAGATGTACTAAGCACAATAACATCTAGGAAATGGTTTGAAAAATGGTCATTTTCACTACTTTATTTTTGGATATTTTGAGCAAAACATCCCAAGTTGGATTAAGATGTCATGTTCAAAATGTCCCTCCACATGACTTGGTACATCTAAGTGCTTTCAAAATATACTGTACCTCTGAATGTCTGTTTTGAAAATTATCCCAGCAAATCTACTGGTACAGAGTTACAGCTACTCTATTGAAAGAGATTTCCTGAGAAATCTGTGCATATGCTTTCAAAATCAAAATGTATGTGCATAAACTCTAACTCTGCCCATATAATGCCTTTGCACTAGATGTGGAAAATTTTCTGTACATAGGACTTGATTCTATAAATTGCGCCGAGATTTCCCTATGGAAATCAAAGTGTATGCTATAAAGTGCACTCTAATTTAGGATTACTTTATAGAATACACCGAGCGCTGGTCCATGTGAATAAATTTAGTTGCGGTCAATTACGCCAACTAAAACCTGGTGTAAATCCTGATGCCTAAATTAGGTGTGGAGAAGGTGTATTCTTTAACAACACACATAAATTTTAGAAACGCCCATGACTTGACCATTCCACTCCCATACCTACGCCCACTTTTCAACTATCCAGCTTATTTTCAAAGGAGAAGGGCGCCCATCTTCCGACACAAATCTGGAGATGGGTGCCCTTCTCCTAAGGGCGGCCAAATCGGCATAATCGAAAGCCAATTTTGGCCGTCCTCAACTGCTTTCCGTCACAGGGATGGCCAAAGTTCAAGGGGGCATGTCGGTAGTGTACCGAAGGCGGGACGGGACGTGGATTAAGAGATGGCCGTCCTCGACTGATAATGGAAAAAAGAAGGCCGCCCCTGATGAGCATTTGGCCGACTTTACTTGGCCCCTTTTTGCTCATGACCAAGCCTTGAAAAGGTGCCCGAACTGACTAGATGACCACCGGAGGGAATCGGGGATCACCTCCCCTTACTCCCCCAGTGGTCACCAACCCCCTCCCACCTCAAAAAAAATTTAAAAACATTTTTTTGCCAGCCTCTATGCCAGTCTCAAATGTCATACCCAGCTCTATCACAGCACCTATGCAGGTCCCTGAAGCAGTTTTTAGTGGGTGCAGTGCACTTCAGGCAGGCGGACACAGACCCATCCCCCCCTACCTGTTACACTTGTAGTGGTAAATGGGAGCCCTCCAAAACCCACCTGAAACCCACTGTACCCACATCTAGGTGGCTCCCGTTACCCTTTAAGGGCTATGGTAGTGTTGTACAGTTGTGGGTAGTGGGTTTTGAGGTTTTTTTGGGGGGGGGGCTACGATACAAAAAAACAGAACAAGTCTTCGCAAAGAATATGATAAAAAACAAAACAGCGAAGAAGACAAAAAATATATTAAAAAGGACGACATCTCAGATAAAAATCCAAGTAAAAATTCAAAATTTATTGATCGTTGACTAGGACTCGACACAGCTGTGTTTCAGTCCACAGGACCTGCATCAGGAGTCTATTTACAAAACAACATATAAAAACAACATATAAAGACAGTAAATAAAAATTACATGTATGAGGGATCAAAACATATTAAGTACATAAGTACATAAGTATTGCCATACTGGGAAAGACCAAAGGTCCATTGAGCCCAGCATCCTGTTTTCAACAGTGGCCAATCCAGGTTACAAGTACCTGGCAGAAAAACAAAGAATAGCAACATTCCATGTAGAACCCCAAAGAGTAGCAAGATTCTAGAATTCTAAAGAATAACAAGATTCCATGCAGAATTTCAAAGTGTAGCAACATTCCATGTAGAACCCCAGAGAGTAGCAAGATTCCATTCTGAATCCCCAGTACATACAGTGGGGGAAATAAGTATTTGATCCCTTGCTGATTTTGTAAGTTTGCCCACTGACAAAGACATGAGCAGCCCATAATTGAAGGGTAGGTTATTGGTAACAGTGAGAGATAGCACATCACAAATTAAATCCGGAAAATCACATTGTGGAAAGTATATGAATTTATTTGCATTCTGCAGAGGGAAATAAGTATTTAATCCCTCTGGCAAACAAGACCTAATACTTGGTGGCAAAACCCTTGTTGGCAAGCACAGCGGTCAGACGTCTTCTGTAGTTGATGATGAGGTTTGCACACATGTCAGGAGGAATTTTGGTCCACTCCTCTTTGCAGATCATCTCTAAATCATTAAGAGTTCTGGGCTGTCGCTTGGCAACTCGCAGCTTCAGCTCCCTCCATAAGTTTTCAATGGGATTAAGGTCTGGTGACTGGCTAGGCCACTCCATGACCCTAATGTGCTTCTTCCTGAGCCACTCCTTTGTTGCCTTGGCTGTATGTTTTGGATCATTGTCGTGCTGGAAGACCCAGCCACGACCCATTTTTAAGGCCCTGGCGGAGGGAAGGAGGTTGTCACTCAGAATTGTACGGTACATGGCCCCATCCATTCTCCCATTGATGCGGTGAAGTAGTCCTGTGCCCTTAGCAGAGAAACACCCCCAAAACATAACATTTCCACCTCCATGCTTGACAGTGGGGACGGTGTTCTTTGGGTCATAGGCAGCATTTCTCTTCCTCCAAATACGGCGAGTTGAGTTCATGCCAAAGAGCTCAATTTTTGTCTCATCTGACCACAGCACCTTCTCCCAATCACTCTCGGCATCATCCAGGTGTTCACTGGCAAACTTCAGACGGGCCGTCACATGTGCCTTCCGGAGCAGGGGGACCTTGCGGGCACTGCAGGATTGCAATCCGTTATGTCGTAATGTGTTACCAATGGTTTTCGTGGTGACAGTGGTCCCAGCTGCCTTGAGATCATTGACAAGTTCCCCCCTTGTAGTTGTAGGCTGATTTCTAACCTTCCTCATGATCAAGGATACCCCACGAGGTGAGATTTTGCGTGGAGCCCCAGATCTTTGTCGATTGACAGTCATTTTGTACTTCTTCCATTTTCTTACTATGGCACCAACAGTTGTCTCCTTCTCGCCCAGCGTCTTACTGATGGTTTTGTAGCCCATTCCAGCCTTGTGCAGGTGTATGATCTTGTCCCTGACATCCTTAGACAGCTCCTTGCTCTTGGCCATTTTGTAGAGGTTAGAGTCTGACTGATTCACTGAGTCTGTGGACAGGTGTCTTTCATACAGGTGACCATTGCCGACAGCTGTCTGTCATGCAGGTAACGAGTTGATTTGGAGCATCTACCTGGTCTGTAGGGGCCAGATCTCTTACTGGTTGGTGGGGGATCAAATACTTATTTCCCTCTGCAGAATGCAAATAAATTCATATACTTTCCACAATGTGATTTTCCGGATTTAATTTGTGATGTGCTATCTCTCACTGTTACCAATAACCTACCCTTCAATTATGGGCTGCTCATGTCTTTGTCAGTGGGCAAACTTACAAAATCAGCAAGGGATCAAATACTTATTTCCCCCACTGTAAGTATTGCCATACTGGGAAAGACCAAAGGTCCATCGAGCCCAGCATCCTGTTTTCAACAGTGGCCAATCCAGGCCACAAATACCTGGCAAGATCCCCAAAAAGTACAAAACATTTTATACTGCTTATCCCAGAAATAGTGGATTTTTCCCAAGTCCATTTAATAACGGTCTATGGACTTTTTCTTTAGGAAGCCGTCCAAATCTTTTTTAAACTCCACTAAGCTAACCGCCTTTACCACATATTATTATACACATTTTGAATATACGGATTATGGCTTTTATTGTGTTATTATTTGGTTTTGTACTTAATATTTTACACATTTTGAATATATGGATTATAGTTTTGTACTTAATATTTTATTTAATATATGTATTGTATGCAGAAAGGTTGCATATAACTTTGGGCATGAGCCATACATTTGATATACTGACTTTCTATGGTAACAATCAATGCTGTTTACATATTATATATAGGTAATTTCTCTGTCCTTAGAGGGCTCATAATTTAAGGTTTTTGTGCTTGGGACAATGAAGGGTTAAGTGACTTACCCAGGGTCACAAAGAACTGAAGTGGGAATTAACCCCTCTCCTCTTGGTTCTCAGTCCATTGCACTAACCATTATTTATTTATTTGTTACATTTGTATCCCACATTTTCCCACCTATTTGCAGGCTCAATGTGGCTTACATAGTACCGTAGAGGCGATCGCCAGTACCGGTTTTAACAAATACAGAGTGAGGTTGTGATAGAGTAAAGGTCAATGTATGATAGACACATTGGGAATCGTATGGAGGAAGAGTTAAATTATGTCCAGTTCTAGCTTTGGTTTCGACATGCCGCCGGGTTAAGGTATTTAAGTTGGATCGTTAGGGTATGCCTTTTTGAACAAGTTAGTTTTTAGTTGTTTCCGGAAGTTTAGGTGGTCATATGTTGTTTTCAAGGCGCTTGGTAATGCGTTCCATAGTTGTGTGCTTATGAAGGAGAAGCTGGACGCAAAGGTTGATTTGTATTTGATGCCTTTGCAGCTTGGGTGATGGAGATTTAGATATGTTCTTGTTGAGCTAAATGTATTTCTGGTTGGTAGGTCTATGAGGTCAGTCATGTATCTTGGGGCTTCTCCGTAGATGATTTTGTGAACCAGGGTGCAGATTTTGAACGCAATACGTTCTTTGATTGGGAGCCAGTGTAGTTTTTCTCGTAGTGCTTTGGCACTTTCGAATCTCATTTTTCCATATATAAGCCTGGCTGCTGTGTTTTGTGCTGTCTGGCTACTCCTTCACTCCATTGCACACAGGTATACCTGTATACAAAATAAGCAGACATAAAGTGCAGCCTCTTTTATGCAGACTGTGCTTAGACATCCCTGGGGGTGTGACCTGGGCAGTATAGGGGTGGAATTGGAATGTATGCATATATTTATAAAATATGCAAGTATACACAGTTGGGGAAAATCTATAATTTGGTGTCTGATAGCAGCCTATTCTATAAAGAAAAATAGGTGCCTACTTTCCTTCCTAGAATACTAGTGTAACAGTGAAAATACAGGTCTATAAGGGGTCCTTTTACTAAGGTGTGCTGAAAAATGGCTTGCAGTAGTGTAGGCGCGGGTTTTGGGCGCTCGCCGATCCATTTTTCAGCACGCCTGTAAAAAAAGGGCCTTTTAAAACTTTTTGCCGAAAATGGACATGCGGCAAAATTAAAATTGTCGTGTGTCCATTTTGGGTCTCCGACCTTACCGCCAGTCATTGACCTAGTGGTTACGTCTCACGCGTGGTAATGACCTACGCGCGTCAAATGCCAATTGGTGTGCATTCGATATGTGCGTCCGAAAATAAAAATTATTTTTCAGCTGTGTATATCGGACCCACGTGGTAGCCAGGCGGTAGCTCCATTTTGGGGCATGTTGGGCACGCATAGACGCTTACATGGTCTAGTAAAAGGGCCCCTAAGTTAGGCACGAGCATTTACGCCAGCTATAGAGCTAACATACAGGTACCTAAGTTCTAGTGTTACATGCATAACTTACAGCGGGGATGGGAAATGCCAGTCCTCAATTGCCACACGTAGGTCAAGTTTTCAGGATATCCACAACAAATATGCAGTGACGATCGTAGGTCGGCTGCCACCCGGGGCGGATTGCCGATGTGCACCCCCCCTGGGTGCAGCACGACACCCCCCCCGGTGCAATGACACCCCCCCCCCAGTGCATCAACCTCCCCCCCGGTGCATTCTTGGCTGCCGGGAGCAGCCACGCGGCTCTCGGCTCCGCTGGCTCCCTGCTCCCTCTGCCCCGGAACAGGAAGTAACCTGTTCCGGGGCAGAAGAAGCAGGGAAACAGCGGAGCCGACAGGTGTGCGGCTGCTCTCTGCAACCCTCCAGCGGCATACACCCGGGGCGGACCGCCCCCACCGCTCCGCCCTTGCTACGCCGCTGCCAATATGCATGAGATAGATTTGCATACAATGAAGGTAATGCATGCAAATTTATCTCCTGCATATTCATTGTGGATGTCCTGAAAACCTGACCTACCTGTGGCACTTGAGAACTGGAGCTACCCCATCTCCGACTTAACAGTATTCTGTGAGTAATGCGTGCAAATGTGAGTACTGCCCAGACTCCGCCTATGTGTGGGTAAAATATGCATGCGTATGATATGCGCATGTTTACAGAATAATATTTAGACAAAATGCATACATGCCATTATATTAATGATTTATGTGCGTAATCGATAGGCAACTGTTAGCATGTACTTTAGAGAATTACCCTCCACGAGTGCAAGCACATGTTTACACTTCCTTCCAGGCAGGTGTTCATTTTTGTGTCACTATGGCTGATTCTTGGTGCCTCTGTTATAAAAGTATATAGGCTTAAATGGAAATTTCACATAAGCAACCTCTTATGAAATCAAATCCGTGCTATTTATTTTCCAGAATTACAGTTCTGATTTTATTATTTTTAGTTGTATTTTATTCACTCGTTGTTCCTCATTATTAGCACATCTGTGAAATGGCAGGTTGAATTCCTTGGGATCTGTGTGGATATGGTGGGCACCTTCTCTGTCAGCATCGATTACTCAGCCTTTATTTTATGTAGCTCACAGGGTGTTATGAACTCCTTTTAAGCTGTCAACATTATCTGAGAAGAGGTTGGGTTCGTGCTGGTCCTGACAGTCAGCTGTGGGAACCTTTTATCATATGTTGTTTGCTAGCCTGAATTTAAGGCAGTTCTGGGGTCCAGTTTGGGAGAGGATTGCAAATGTGTGAATTATTCAGGTTGAACTTACTTGTAACATTATTGTTCTGCGTTCAGCTGCTCTTCCCCATCTTTTGAATAAGGATAGAGCAAAGCTGTTTCCTATGTTTATGGGGGTACCATTCAACTAATTCTGTCTGAATGGAGAGATAACTCCGCACAGGCAATGAATGCTTGGTGGAATGTTATCTGGTTCGGAAGTATGAGGAAGTTGCTGCACTTAAGATGTAAAGAATTTGGCAGTTTTAAAAAGTGTGGGCTCCATTGGATGCTTTTTTTTCTCAATTGTAAATGCATGTATCTAATTGGGTTTCAGCTGTTGGAAGGTCATGTCCTGTGGTGGAAGGGGGGGGGGGGTTAATTGTAGTATTTATTTATTTTTTGCTACATTTGTACCCTGCGCTTTCCCACTCATGGCAGGCTCAATGTGGCTTACATGGGGCAATGGAGGGTTAAGTGACTTGCCCAGAGTCACAAGGAGCTGCCTGTGCCTGAAGTGGGAATCAAACTCAGTTCCTCAGGACCAAAGTCCACCACCCTAACACTAGGCTACTCCTCCACTGTTGCTACTATTTGAGATTCAACATGGAATGTTGCTATTCCACTAGAAGTCAGCCCTTGCAGATCACCAATGTGGCCGCGCAGGCTTCTGCGAGTCTGACGTCCTGCACGTACGTGCAGGATGTCAGACTCACAGAAACAGAAGCCTGCACAGCCTTCTACATGGAATGTTGCTAGTGGAATAGCAACATTCCATGTAGAATCTCCAATAGTGGCAACATTCCATGTAGAATCTCCAATAGTATCTATTTTATTTTTGTTACATTTGTACCCTGCGCTTTCCCACTCATGGCAGGCTCAATGCGGCTTACATGGGGCAATGGAGGGTTAAGTGACTTGCCCAGAGTCACAAGGAGCTGCCTGTGCCTGAAGTGGGAATTGAACTCCGTTCCTCAGGACCAGAGTCCACAACCCTAACCACTAGGCCACTCCTCCTCTGTACTTGGTAAAACCATAATTAAAAAATTGAACATTAACAAATTTAAAAAAATAATAAAGTAGAGATGTGTAAAATGTTGCTAACATGTTTTGACCTAGTTTGGAACTTGGCACTTTTAATTTTACTTTTTTTTTTTTTTTTTTAATTAATTCTATTTGGGCAATCTGAAGGGTGAGGGATTTTCAATGGGCAGAGCCCATGTAGATTTGCATGAATAGGAATAGGGATGTCGTTCCATGTTGGCAAATGAAAATAAGCAGAAATTTCATATTTTTTCTTTTGCTGTCAGTAGTGCGTTCTCGTTCAAAAGAATGTACACTATTGACTTCACTTCAAATTCAAATCAATTCTTGTATACCGCTAATATCTCCTTTCCAGGGTTCAGTGCAGTTTACATTCTAGGTGAGACAAAAGCAAATAGTGTTAGTGTGAGGTTTGAGAAACATTAGAGACCACTGGATTAATGCATGAGACTAAAAACATTAAGGCAAGGATAATGGATGATACTAGGAAGTAGCAGTCATAACAGATGGAGGAGTAGCCTAATGGTTAGTGCAGTGGGCTTTGAGCTTGGTGACCTGGGTTCAATTCCCACTGCAGCTCCTTGTGACCTTGGGCAAGTTACTTAACCCTCCATTGCCCCAGGTACAAAGACTTAGATTGTGAGCCCTCTAGGGACAGAGAAAGTACCTGCATATAATGTGTTCAGTACTGTGTACATCTAGTAGTGCTATACAAATGATTAGTAGTAATAATGGATTGTTATGAAGCAGTCTTTGGGAACAGAAAGGTTTTTAGCCTCTTTCTGAAGGTGACCATTTTCTGTTCTGATGGGAATAGGTAGAGAGTTCCATATTTTGACTCCAAGGACGGGGAATAGAGAGCTGAAAATCTTCTGATTTTCTAATTGTCTTTTGGAATGGTGATGCTAGCATCAGTTGCTGTTTCAGTCTGTTAGACTGGACCAGACATAGTGAAGTGGTCTTAGTCAGCAGTTCAGAGGTGAAGAAGCCCTGTAGGACTTTGAAAAACTAACTGGAATAGAGGAGTGGCCTAGTGGTTAGAGCACCAGTCTTGCAATCCAGAGGTGGCTAGTTCAAATCCCACTGCTGCTTCCTGTAATCCTTGGAAGTCACTCAACCCTCCATTGCCCTCCTGAGACAGAGAAATATCCAGAGTACCTGAATGTAACTTATCTTGAGTTACTACTGAAAAAGGTGTAAGCAAAATCTAAATAAATAAACAAGCAGCTTTGAACCTGAGTCTTTCTGTTATGGGAAGCCAGTGCATTTTGTTTAGTTGAGTCGAAACACTAGTATATCTGTTTATTAGTCTGGCAACTGTGTGCACGAAGAGTGCACACTTTTTCCCAATAGTGAATGCATGTGTCAACCATCGTGAATATGTGAATAGGGCACACATATATACTATCAGGAAATAGTATGCACTGAGGGCCCTTTTACTAATGCTTAGTGTGTGCTCACAGAATTAGTGCTCGCTAAATTCTAAGAAGCCCATAAATATATACCCCCAATTCGATAAAAGTGGCAAAAAATTGTGCATGAAAATTTAGGTGAATGCTCAATTTGCATATGCAATTAAATTAAATAAACTAATTATTGATTGGCTTGTTATCAACCAATTATTGGCACTAATTAGATTTAATTGGCATTTACATGCGTAAATTTAGGTGCGGTATTTATGCCTAAATTTTTCACACGAGTTGGAAAAGAGGGTGTGGAAATGGGAGGGTCATGGGTGGATTGGTGGCATTCCTAACATTTATGTGCATCGTTATAGAATGAAGGGGGATACATGCCTAATGTAGGCGCATACATTTCACCCTCAGGCTTCCTCAGGGATATAGTGCTGCAAATCAAAAACAGACAGTAAAACATCACAACCCAATATATTAAACAATCCACCGTTTGGTATCCAGCATGGCTTACTCCACATCACTAACCTTTAACTGAAGTCCGCCATTTTCTTTCTGGGTTCATCATAACGCATTACCACTGACGCTGAGTATATCTGCTCAACTACCAATCGGTAACCACTTGACATCCTGCTGATAAACAATCAAAACACCTATGCAAAACAAGCAACCACCACTCACAATCAAACTCACCCCGTGCTATGTCAGATGTCACAAAAAGAACCAAAAAATGGAAGGGAATTAATTTTTTACTTGAAGAATTATAGAATTCACCCCATAATGGGCTTCTTAGCATTTAGTGCAGGTTAATGTCCATTGGCGTGTTTTAAACTCACACTAAGCTTTAGTAAAGGGCCCCTGTGTGACAGTGCAGTCTTTTGAAAAAGCATGTGCTCTTTTGACAACATTGTCCCCATGATGACACAATGAAGAAGAAAAAAACCTGAACGAAACGAACATTCGTAGAAATGACACAAAGCAAAATTTTCTGGCTGCAGACCCCCTTAGGCAACTCTGCCCGTACCAGCTCAGTTCTGCTTGTCCCAGTTTTCTCCAGAGTTGGAACACTGGAAAATTCTGCCAGGTTTTAAGCAGGCTGAAATCCACATCGTTGTAATTCAGCCTCACATTTTCACTCATTTCCACTCATAAGCTTTGAGCCTGAACGAATTCATTCATTTTCAGTTTTTTTTTTAAAAACATAAATCTCTTTTCTGATCCATATGATATTACAACAAATCAATTCTTTACCTAAAAAATACATACATGAAATCTAGGAAGAAATGATTTTTTCTTGCACTCATGGTATCTTTTAGAATAGAGAATGAGTTTGCTATAAATTCAGAACTGCTAAATGCTTCTGGTCTGTGGTCTTAAGAGAACAAAATGCTAGAACTGAAGATCACTGCAAATTGCCATAGTGATATTTTTTCCTGACATATGATGCTGAATAGCGCCTCTACGCTGTGCTTTGATCCTTCTGGAGAAGCTTTGTTAGTTTGCTGGTAAGCATAAAATCTTGTAATGAGATGCCTAAATTGCTGACTGCCTTTGTGTCTTATCGATTGGGCGTACTGTTGCTGTATCATCACAGAATAAAAATGGTATCAATTTTTCCCCAATGCAGGAAAAAAAATCGTGTTCTTTTTAATTGAGGAATAGGAGGTCAGCTTAGAGTGTACCCTTCTGGCTTTTAATCTTGCAGGCAGATATTTTTGAAGTGAATAGAAAACCATGCATTCAGCAAAATAAACTCTGGCTAGAAAAAAAAAATGGCCTCAATGCCTCATGTTGTGCATCTAAGATGACCTTGGCATGATTCTTTTCAAAAGACTGGCTCAGCTCCTTTGTTATGCGCTGAATTCAGAGTGTAACTTTAACCTGACCTGGGAAGTGCAGTCTGAGGGAGTGATTGATATAGCGGTAGGTGTCCTTAAGAACACTCCCTCACTGACGTTGCAGTTAAGCCACCTTACAGCAGGTGGTGCTATCCTACTGAGCCAGAGGCTGAGTCACAGGGGTTCAGGAAGTGAGGTTAGTTGTGCACACAAATTAATTTAATAATGAACTGATAATTGGTGTTAATAAGCAATAATAGAATACAATTGGCATTAATTCCTGCTAATTGACACCAAGTATAAGTTACATGTGCAACTGCCCTTAGTTGGTATCTTATAACATGTGTGTGCAAATTCTATTGTGCGCACCTATTATGGGGTAAGTGCTCTCACCTAAAGTTAGGTGCATATATGTGGACTTACACTAGTATTCTAAAATGGCAATTGCACACGTAAGTGCCACTATAGAAACCACACTTACTCCTGGATTCTATTTAATGCACAACTAGCCTGATGTAACGTCCGTGAGGGCGGGGCACGGAAGGAAGGAGAGGTCTGCCCTGCTGCTGCTTGCTGCGAAGGTGAAAGGAGGTGTTTAAGGTTAGTTCCGGGAGCGACGGAGGGTGGGTGGAGGGGGGGCCCGGCGACCTTGGGTGGGGGGGGGGGGGGGGCGGCCCGGGGGCGGCCTTGTCCGGCTCTCGGCGGCCCTGCTTTCAAACAAAAATTTGCTAGGTCTTACTTTCGGGGGAGGCCTTACATCTACTAATTCAGGAAAACCTCTACTAGGTCTTATTTTCGGGGAAACAGGGTAATGTAAAAAGTTTTTAAGTGCTCAAATTTAGTGAGAGGAAAAACAGCACCAATGGTGTCAGAAAAATACCTCTCAAGGATTTTAATCATTGTTCTAAACCATTGTAAATAATTCTAAAACTGTTTTTAAATTGCAAAACTTCAAAAAAGAAAAAGGAACCCCCCCACCCCCCCACAAGAGTTGTAGTGAAGTCATCCAAAGTGCACTACATTTTCAATGAAACCATTATTGAGCGGAGCAACAATTATCTGGACTGAAAGTTTGAATGTAAAATCTTAAATATTCAAAACATGAAGTATTAAGTCCCCGACATTGACCATGTTTCAAAAAACCTGCTTCAGGGAGACCATCCACACCAAAATGTCCAGTTCAAACACTTGTCACAGAAAATGTCATTCTTGTCAAGGCTCACAGGTACAGTTTACAACTGTAGGTCTCAGTAGGGTACAAATCTCATTTTCTTTGGTGGCAATCTTGTGATTTTTCCCTCTCATGGTTATGTTTAAACCGGCCAAAGATATCCCATGTTTTCAATCGGCCAAATATGGCCTTTAAACCAGCTTTGAAAATCGGTGGATAGCCAGTTATGTTGGGTGATAAAACCACCTATCTGCTAGCCGCTAACCAGCAATATTCAGCAGGAGAGAACCGGTTATCCCCTGGTGAATACTGCTGGATAGCCGGCTATGTACCATTTAACTATCCAGGTGCCGTTCCTGCCTGGTTAAATGGTTTTGAATATTAGGGTGGGGGTGGGGGCTAATGAAATAGTGATGCATAGCGAGATTCTGAAAGAATAAGGGAGTCGGGGGTTATACCTGGATGAAAGTTTGGTTGTATGTCAAGGGGATGAGTTGGTAGTAATTGAATACTTTTACTGCTAAATTCATGTTGGGATTATTGTTGAAGGTTTACTATGGCTGGAAAACAAATGTTAATTTTATTCTGAATCCCAGTAAGAATGAAAATAAGGACGAATTTATTGTGGCATGGGGTGTAAGAGTGAGCTTGTAATATTTTAATTAAGTACAAACTGCCATAAAAGCTACATAGGGGATGCCAAGGTTACAGATAAAAAAAAATCTTCAATAGCTGAAGGGCTCTGAACTACAGAAGAGCTTGAAGAACATTTCAGCTAAATAATAATTAACTTTATTCTCAACAAGCGAATCAATCCGGTAGAATCAACCTGATTATTACTATTTGAGCATATATGAATGAAGCTGTTGTAAAAGTGCTTGTGATTAGGACTGTGAAACTGACATCTTCATCCAAAAAATTAACTCTGAGAATAATTTTACACAAATAAAAGCCTGATTGACTTGATAGCTAAAGGCTTATATTGTCTGAGCAGTTTCTTTTAAAATAAAAATGAGCTGCTCTCAGGTAATTTTAAAAAGGTATTTTGAGCTTACTGAGCGAAGGTTTCGAAAGGTTGTGAATTAATCTTTAAGAAGCTGAAGAAAAGAATTACATTTATAAAGACATTGGGGTAGATAATCAAAGTGATTTAAATGGCCTGGGGAGGCAGCAGCACTTAACCATACAGGGCCACTGAATATTCCTTTTAACCTGCTAGTTTGTAGGCGGTTCTGTGGCAGAGATTTTCAGTCTACTAACTAGCTAAGAAACTGCATAGAGATGGGGAAAGGGAAGGGGAATGGGGCTTGATATACTGCCTTTCTGTGTTTTTTTTTTGTAACTACATTCAAAGCAGTTTGCATATATTCAGGTACTTATTTTGTACCAGGGGCAATGGAGGGTTAAGCGACTTGCCCAGAGTCACAAGGAGCTGCAGTGGGAATTGAACCCAGTTCCTCAGGATCAGACTCTGCTGCACTAACCACTAGGCTACTCCTCCACTCCAGGACAGGACAGGACAGAAAAAAAGGCTGCCCTAACATTGTACAGTAAAGTCATCTGAGCACCAGTCTGAATATTGGCCGAGGCCTGGTTAACTTTCAAATCCTGGCCCAATGATCTGCCATCCCTCTCCCTCCCTGGCAACCCCCTGGAACATCCAGAACTCTGCCTCTAATCCCCCTCCCTTCCTCCCTCCCACATCCCACCCAGAAGCACAGCAAGACTCTCCTCCCTCCCACCCACTCCTGAATTCATTCAAGGACCCACCCCCTCTAATGTCTACTCCCCCCTTCCAGCCCCCGGAAGCATAGGAAAATATTAAACCATCTCTGACCTCATGAGCAACTTTCTTTAAATAAATCACCTTACTTTCTAACTCTTCTTACTCTCTTACCTATCTATATGTTCCATCTTTGCTTTACCATTCACAATCAGTTAAAATGTTCTATTACTTATTGTGTTGACATTGTAAGTAGTATACACACCATACTTTTTATTGTTATTTGAATAATTTTACTGCCGTAATTGCTTATTGCTCATGTTTGATCTATTCTTACTGTACACCGCCTTGAGTGAATTCCTTCAAAAAGGTGGTAAATAAATTCTAATAATAATAAAATCCCCTTTGAAGACCTCCCTGCCTCCCCCCACCCTCCAGAAATACAAGCCCTCCCAATATTAATGGACTTACCTGCCCATTTGCCTGGTGATCTAGTGGGGAAGTGGGCAGGAACAATGGTTGCTTACTCCTGCTCATTGTGGCAGCCTCCCTAAAATGGTTGCTATGACATCTAGCAGCAGCCTCATGGTATTTTGAATGTCTGGGGGGGGGGGGGCAATAATGGCCCCTATACTTAAGATCTATGGGGGCCACTACTAGCTTCTGGGCCTTGTAATGAAGAACACTGAATTAGTTGAAAAGTGATGTAGGATTCTAGAAAGAATAAGGAACACAAAGAGGGGCATTTTCGAAAGGGACGTCAAAGTTTTGATTTGGACGTCCTCGCAAAACGTCCAAATCCAGGGGCGGGGAAACCCATATTTTCGAAACAAGATGGACGTCCATCTTTTGGTTCGAAAATACCGTCAGGGATGTCCAAATCCTTAAATTTCGCCGTCCCTAGACATGGACGTTTCTGATTTTTGGCGATTTTCAAAACCAAAGACGTCCATGTCAAAAATGACCAAATGCAAGCCATTTGGTCATGGCAGGAACCAGCATTTGTAGTGCACTGGTCCCCCTGACATGTCAGGACACCAACCGGTCACCCTAGGGGGCACTGCAATGGACTTCATAAATTGCTCCCAGGAACATAGCTCCCTTACCTTGTGTGCTGAGCCCACCAATACCCCCCCAAACCCACTATGTCATGGACCTGAGTATGACATCTGAGGCTGGCAAAAAATATTTTGAAAGATGTTTTTTAAGAGTGGGAGGGGGTTGATGACCACTGGGGGAGTAAGGGGAGGTCATCCCCGATTCTCTCTGGTGGTCATCTGGTCATTTTAGGCCCCTTTTTCTGCTTTATTTGTAAGAAAAACAGGTCTGGGTGAAAACGTCCAAGTGCTCGTCAGGGACGTCCTTGTTTTTTTCGATTATGGGTCAAGGATGTCAAGTGTTAGGCATACCCAAGTCTTGCCTTCGCTATGCCTCCTATACGTCCCCTTGAACTTTGGCCGCTCTTGCGATGGAGTGCAGTTGAAGAAGTCCTAAATTGAGCTTCGATTATACCGATTTGGACGTCCCTGGGAGAAGGACGTCCATCTTCCGATTTATGTCGAAAGATGGGCGTCCTTCTCTTTCGAAAATGAGCCCGATAGCTAAAACTCAATGAGTTAGGGATATAGTATTTCTTTCTAAGGTTTAAAGTTAATATAGTAGGTGCTGCTCCAGTCCTGAGGAACATGAACTGTATTGAAACCAGAGAAGAAAGACCTAAATAGAATCTGGATACAAACCATCATATTCCTGAATGATGCCCTATACATGAGAGTTTTCAATGGTTAAGAGAAGTGAAGAGATAAGGGGTTTAAATACTGGTACATACCATTGGTTGTGGTGGTGGTAGGGGGATCAAACAGTGGAGATAACCAAAATATAGACAGTGTGCAAATCAAAGTCCTTAAAATGTCCTTTATTGAGACAGTGCTAATTAACAATAACTTAGTGGAACTAGACATGGGCCATGTTTTAGCGCTGTGGCCTGTATCAGAACTCCAAAGGTATAAATATATTTTATAATGGTGTGACTACACAGGGTTTCCCCAATTAATTCAGAATTTTGCAGAATGATTGAAAGTTGTAAGCGACATGATCACATCATTCCATATCTGCAAAAAACTCCACTTGTTACCATTACAATAAAGGACTTAGGACCTTTTTTATCAAGCTGTGCTTATCGGTTTCCAGCGTGGCAAATGAGAGGAAGCCAATTCAATTTCTATGGGTTTCCTCTCATTTGCCACATGGGAATCGCTAGCACGGCTTAGTAAAAGAAGCCCTAAATGTATTAATTGAATTTAATGTATTTATTTCCAAAAATTTGATAAACTGCTAGTCACAAAACAGTATCAAGGCAGTTAACAATGATAAAACTCTAAAGAGCACCTAGAAAGGCGGTGGACTTCGCTCCTAAAGAAGCATATAGCGAAACAGAAGCTTGCTGTAGAGCGTCCCCTGCTAGATCAATGCTACAAGCTCAGATAAGTGCAGCCAATAACTATACATTTACTAGACTGAAAGAGTTTTCAAGAGGTTTTTGACTGATGAGGAGCTGGCCTAATTTACATTAAAAAAAACCCCAAGGTATTTCCTTAAATAATGGATATTGTAGGCATCAACCACGCAAAGTTAATTTAATATTAACAAAGAAGGTTGAGCATCTGAAGTCTTTCCTCTTTAACAATCCAGCATTATATAAATCGAGAGGATTAATTGCTTTATTTAGTTTATAACGGTTGTTAACAAGCAATTTTCCCTCGGTTATTTAAAATAAAACTACAGCAGCAACACAGAGAGCATGGAGATGCTAAATGGCATAGACAGGATATCGCTGCATCCACAAAGTATAGGGTCTCGAGGATAGAGTCAAACAAACCGAGAACAAAAAGCACGCTAAATGAAAAGGGGAAAGGCCTCCATGCTCTCTGCGTTGCTGTTGTAGTTTTAAGCAATTTGATCCCTGAGGAAGGCTTGCTGCCGAAACACGGACCATGTTGGGTCCCAATAAACTTGTTTTTGATGTTCTTACTTCCTGTTTGGGCTGGCCATTTGGTCTTGCTTCCATCTTTGTGCGTTGTGCTTGCATTTTTGTGGAAGGCGTGGACCCCCCTTTTTGTTTCCATTGGTTGGCATAATAAAATTATACGTTTTTAAAACTCATTTTATCATTTATCGTTTGTTTACTATACCGTCACTTATTGCATAGCAAACCAGAACGGTTTACACGTCAAAAATGTACAATAACATACAATGTAGTTTAAGCTAGGAAATCCATTATATGATAGGACAGCACAGACAGAACTTTCATACTGAAGATAATAACATAGAGGGGCATAACTGAACGGCACCAGCCATCTATATGGCCTGCCCCGTAAAGCGGCGCCCCAACCTTATTATTGAAATAAGATAGCCGGCTATCTTTCGTTTCGATAATACGGTCGGAGCCGGCCAAATCTCAGCATTTGGGCTGGCTTTAGAGGTGGCCAGCATTGGTTTCCGGCGATAATGGAAATTAATGGCGGCCATCTCAAACCCGGCCAAATCCAAGGCATTTGTTCATGGGAGGAGCCAGCATTTGTAGTGCACTGGTCCCCCTAACATGCCAGGACACCAACCGGGCACCCTAGTGGACTTCAAAAATTGCTCCCAGGTGCATAGCTCCGTTACCTTGGGTGCTGAGCCCCCCAAATCCCCCCCAAAACCCACTCTCCACAACTCTACACCACTACCATAGCCCTAAGGGGTGAAGGGGGGCACCTACATGTGGGTACAGTGGGTTTTGGGGGGGGGGGAGGTTGGAGGGCTCCCATTTACCACCACAAGTGTAACAGGTAGGAGAGGGATGGGCCTGGGTCCACCTGCCTGAAGTGCACTGGACCCACAAAAAACTGCTCCAGGGACCTGCATACTGCTGTCAGGGAGCTGGGTATGACATTTCAAGCTGGCATAGAGGCTGGCAAAAAAATGTTAAAAAATGTTTTTTTGGGTGGGAGGGGGTTGGTGACCACTGGGGGATTAAGGGGAGGTGATTCCCGATTCCCTCCAGTGCTCATCTGGTCAATTGGGGCACTTTTTTGAGGCTTGGTCCTAAAAATAAATGGACCAAGTGAAGCCGGTCAAGTGCTCATTAGAGCTGGCCTTCTTTTTTCCATTATCAGCCGAAGCTGGCCATCTCGTAACCACGCCCCCGTCCCGCCTTCTGCACCCTTCCGAAACACCCCCTTTAACTTTGGCTGGCCCTGCGACGGAAAGCAGTTGGAGCCGGCCCAAATCGGCTTTCGATTATACCGATTTGGCCGGGTTTAGGAGATGGCCGGCCATCTCACGATTTGTGTCGGAAGATGGCCGGCCATCTCCTTTGAAAATAAGCAGGATAGACAATCATTACATCAGTCATATGCAATTTCAAATGATTTATGTCTCCTTGTATAGTATAAAGCACTTTTCAGACCTGTGTGGTCTTTCTTCTCAAATAATGTTATATTTCAAAAGCTGTTTGATAAAAGTAAGTTTTCATAACTTTACTGAAAAGAAGATATAATTGTTCTAACCTAATTGATTGTGAAAGGGAATTCCACAGTGCTGGGGACAAAAAGGAAAATGCTGAATCACGGGTGGATTCCCATCTAGCTCTTGAGGGTCGTGGGATCATTAATCTATTGTCTGTGAGTGAACAGAGCGTTCGCGATGGTGTGAATGGAATAGTTAAGGTCGCGTTAAATGTACAACTCTAATTTAGCCTAAATGATTTCTAGAGTTACAAATAATTTATAAGTAGAATCACTCTTTCAGTGATTGCAGTGGCTCATTATACAGTGATAAGGAATGGATCTATTCTTCGAGATTTTGTCCAGTGTTGTGTCCTGGATTGTGAGAAACAGGATGCAGGGCTTGATGAACTTTTGGTCTGTCCTAGTATGGCAACTATTTTGTTCGTATGTTCTCACCATAATTAGTATTGCTTTGCATGTTCTTCCTTCATTTTCTAATTTCTTCAGCACAAATGTGCTTTGGTGTCCCCATGCGTGCCTCCGGCCCGCCCCCATCCTCCCACCCTGTCGGACTGTCGTGGTGGTGCTTGGGTGTTTTCACTTGTATACACTGTCAGCTAGCACATTTGCTTGTTTCCGATCTGAGGAAGAAGGGCAACCTTCGAAAGCTAATCAAGAAATGTATTAAGTTATGTCCAATAAAAAAGGTATCATCTTATTTTCTTTTCCATGTTTTATTTTGTTTGATTTCTATTGATAACCTTCAGCACAAAGACATTTCATAAGTAGTTTCTAAATAATATGTATGCATATAGGTGCCTGTATTGCATGCCTATGGGAAATATTCTTCATTGGTATAGAAGGAATAGAAAGAACAAAGAACCATTATTAAAAAATATATGCAGTTTTAAAACACAGTCAGCCTTTGCTGGACTAAATGTACAATTATAAATATTCATTTATTTCTAGATTGTGAGAAAGATAACACAAAAAAAATGTACCACAAAATCAGATCAATTATTTTAAACCTCTGCCCACAACAGGCTGCAAGACTCCTCCATGTATTTATTTAATCTTGGTTAATAACCATGGCAACCTCAACTATACTCAAAAGATTTTATACTATAAATATGCATTTAACAGAATGAGCTTTTTATTTCAAACTATGAAGCTAGAGGCATTACTAGGTACTTAAAGACTTGCCACAGGCCAATGTGCTCTTGCCAAGATTTTAATAATTAAATTCAATATTGACAATTAGCCCTCCATCATAGCAAAAATATGCACATTTAACACCACTGGAATTCAAATACCAGAGATATAATACAATGTTAACATAATACTAATGGTACACCTAATAAGCATGCGTTAGAACATTCAACTAACAGATATGACGCTAAAGATTTTCTACAATACTGCTTACCATACAGCTGAGGGACCAAGAGCAGATATATGTTGGGAACAAGGTGCATGGTTCAGAGTCAGCTGTGATAATTTGATGGTTAGCTAAAATCAAGGCAAGTTCTTTGTAGAGTTAAGCCACCCTATGCATGAAAGGCTTGGGAGAAGAACCAGGCTTTCACCTGCTTCCTGAAGTAGAGAGGTAGTCTCAAGCAGTGGCATAGCCACAGGTGGGCTTGGGTGCCATTTATGGCTCAGGCCCACCCAACAGTAGCACATGTTTAGTGGTAGCTGGTGGGAATCCCAAGCTCCGCCAACTGAAGATTTTCCCCGGATGGTAACGAAAACGCTACTCTCCACGACACCTGAGCATGCTCAGTTTTCAGTGCATGCCTGCTGCCAAGGTGGAAAGAAGCGTTTTCCCACCAGCTGAGATAATTTTTTTTTTTTTTTGGGGGGGGGGGGGGGGAGAGAACACTTGGTGCCCACCCAATTCTTGCCTAGGCCCACCCAAAATCTGTTATCTGGCTACGCCCCTGGTCTCGAGTTATACGTAGCCCTTCTGGGAGTCAATTCCAGAGTATGGAGGCTACTCCCGAGAAGGCTCGCTGGCGGGTATCACATATCAAGGGGCTCTTGTCATCTCTCTATTCCACTTGGTGATGCAATAATTATTTAAGCTCATTTTATATAACAATAAAAATGATACATGTAACACATCTGTACATTAAGAGGTCTTTTTACTAAGCTGCAGCAAAAGGGGGCCTCCACTGGCGTCAGTGTATGTGTTTTTGATGCGCTGAGGCCCCCTTTTACCACAGCGGGTAAAAGGCTTAAAAAAAAAAAAAGAATTGGCCATGCAGCAATTGTCGTGCGGCCATTTTGTGAGGGGAGCACTTACCGTCAGCCGTTGAGGTGGCAGTAAGGGCTCCCGTGCTAACCCAGCGGTAACCAGGCAGCACACGGCAATGCCCGATAACTGCCAGGCAGGGCTTTTCTTGAGGGGTACTTGGGGGGTACTGAGTACCGGCACCTTTTCTATTGTCTGCTAAAATTGACCCATGGTCCCCAAGTTCTAATGAAAGAACTCAGGCTTTACATACCAATTCTGCCTTGTCATAGATTCTGTGACTGGTTGCAGGGGGCCTGGCTAGTGTGGGGTGGGTTCCTCAGCGATTACCCCACCCCTGAAGGGTGGCCAGGCATTTGAGTACCGGCACCTTTTCACTAGAAAAAATGCACTGCTGCCAGGTAAATACTGGCGCCAGAAAAATAAAAATATTTTTGTAGTGCTGGAAATGGCTTGCGCTGGGCTGCTGTGGTAGCCCGACAGTACTTCCGGTTTAGCGAGTGGTAAGCCCGCGTTGAGCTTTCCGCTACTTAGTAAAAGAACCCCTTACTTAACACTGAATATCAATATATATAAAAGGCGAGTGTCGTACTCACTCGCAAATGCGCAGTAGAGACCTTCTCTGCCCCGCCCCTGCGTCAATACGTGATAACGGGGGCGGAACAGAGAGGGTCTGTACTGCGCATTTCTGAGGGAGGGACACCGCCGTTTAACGCTCCCCCCACCCGAGTCGCCGCCGCCTCTGTCCCGCCCTCAACGACGTTACGTCACACGAGGGCGGGACAGGCAGAGAAGAAGAACGAAGGCCGACGTCGGCAGCTCAGCAGAGCTCAGTGCTGCGTTCCCAGACTCTCGCTGTTTCAATAGCGGAGCGAGGGCCCGGCCGGGTGGAAGGTGGGTGGTGACGGCTCGGGGGGGGGGGGGGCAGCGGCGAACTCGGCAGCGGGGGCGGGCCTTTCAACCCTCCCCCCCTTACTATAATAGCCCGTTTTTACGGGCTCAAAGGCTAGTTTATATATAAAGCACCATTTTAGTTTGTGTATGGGAGAATAAAACTGGGTGGGCGGGCCTAAGCCGAGATTGGATGGGCCTGCCCGTAGCTACGCCCCTGCCTGAGTGATGCAAATCAATCTTTATTAAAACCCAATGAAACACCTGACACAGGCCAAGTTTCACCCAAAAGGGCTGCATCAGGGGCTAAAAGATGATCTTCATCAACACCCTACCCACCCAACTTAAATGCCTGTACCCTGGAACACAACGAAAGCAAAGCTCGTAATGGACATATAATAACTCTTCCTCTCTACGATTCTCTTCCTCTCTACGATTCCCTAATGTGTCTGTTACACACGAACCTTATTCTACCACAACATTACTGTATTTGTTCATACCGGAATTGGCGAACGCCTTTACGGTACTATGTAAGCCACATTGAGGTGGGAAAATGTGGAATACAAATGTAACAAATAAATAAATATCGTCGAAGTGAAATGTGACATATTTCATAAGAGCAGGGTTGCACGTGTAGGTCCCATCTAGAAAAAACATGTAGGTGAGGTGGGACATGCATAGGCTAAGGTGCTATCCATGTACTGTGGGAGGACCTATTTTAGGGCCCCTTTTACTAAGCCGCATAGGAGCCTACGTGCACCAAATTGGAGTTACCGCCCGGTTATCGCGTGGCCCTTGCAGTAATTTCAATTTCGGTGCACGTCTGCTATGTGCATCTGAAAAATATTTTTTATTTTCTGGTGCGCGTAGCGGGCATGCGCCTAGTGGCATCTGATGCACATAGGTCATTACCGCCCAAATTCTTTACCACTAGGTCTACGGCTGGCGGTAAGGTCTCAGACCCAAAACGGATGTGCGGCAATTTTGATTTTGCCGCACGTCCATTTTCGGCAAAAAAAAAGAGGCCTTTTTTACAGGTGCCCTGAAAAATGATTCTGCGTGCGCCCAAAACCCGCACCTACACTACCGCAGGCCATTTTTCAGCACACCTTTGTAAAAGGACCCCTTAGTAACCTGTATATTTAGAACATAGATAAGGTAAGAACCAGGACTTACTTTATCTATTTTCATGTACATTTACAAAATGGCAGCCTAATGACAGTATATACATGTGTATGGCTGCCATTTTGCAAATGCACATGTGTATCTCCTGATCCCCCCTGTTATCAGATACTAACCCCAAACAGGTATTTCTGCCCTTATATGGAAGGTGACCATTAGTGGTAATCGCACAGGACTACCATTTGAGGTCATGGACCATCTGTTAGGATTAAGCAGATTAATCTATAAGTGCATTCACTCTGCAGCTCCTCAGTACCTCTCCACTCTCATCTCTCCCTACATTCCTCCCGGGGAACTCCGTTCACTGGGTAAATCTCTCTTATCTGCACCCTTCTCCTCCACTGCTAACTCCAGACTCCGTTCCTTTTATCTTGCTGCACCATATGCCTGGAATAGACTTCCTGAGCCGGTACGTCAAGCTCCATCTCTGGCCGTCTTCAAATCTAAGCTAAAAGCCCACCTTTTTGATGCTGCTTTTAACTCCTAACCCTTATTCACTTGTTCAGAACCCTTATTTTATCATCCTTACTGTAATATTCTCTTATCTCTTATTTGTCCTGTTTGTCTGTCCTAATTAGATTGTAAGCTCTGTCAAGCAGGGACTGTCTCTTCATGTTCAAGTGTACAGCGCTGCGTACGTCTAGTAGCGCTTTAGAAATGATAAGTAGTAGTAATGGTAGTCTTTGGGATTCTGCACAGAATCTTGCTACAGTGGGATTCCAGAATCTTGCTACTCTTTGAGATTCCGCACAGAATCTTGCTACTGTGGGATTCCGGAATCTAGCTACTCTTTGGGATTCTGCATGGAATCTTGCTACTCTTTGTCCTTATCTCTTATTTGTCCTGTTTGTCTGACCTAATTAGATTGTAAGCTCTGTCGAGCAGGGACTGTCTCTTCCAGGGGCGTAGCTGCTATGGGGCCACGGGGGCCTGAGCCCCCGTAAATTTGGCCCTGGACCCCCCTGCCGACACCCCTCTCAACCCCCTCCCCCACCAACCCGCCGTCGCCGTCTGTACCTTTGCTGCACAGGAAACTATCATTAGTGCTTATTGCTGCATAGTCAAAAGTCCTCAAAATTCATCTCACAATTTAAATAATTACAATAACCAATGCACGAATTTCATCATAAATAAATTGGCTGGTGAAAGCACCATGTGACCGAGCTGGAAATTGGCTGATGGAACTAATCCTCAAAACAAAAGTAATTACTTTTTGAAAAAAAAAACAAAAAACGCTAATCCAACTAAAAAAAAAACATCAGCTAGAACAAACTGAGGTCGAGGGTGAGAGTCTAAAGCTGTCCCAATCACTTTCAGAGCTTCACCCTGGGGAACATTGATATATAATGAGTTAACATCTAAAGTCAGGGTCATGGACTTAAAATCCTTTTCAGTTCCAGAGATCTCTATAAAACAAGTTGAATTTCTTACATAATAGGGAATCAATATCACGTACGGTCTCGAAAAAATATGAACAAAAATAGATATTGTAACAGAGAGCCCTTGGCAGAAATAGTGCGGCATTCCGGCAGCCTGATCAATGTTTTATGAATTTTAGGACGAGTGTAAAGGACTGGTACTAATGGACAATCGACTTTTAACAACAGATATTCCTGCTAGGTTAGCAAACCAGTGTGTAATCCTTTTTCAAATATTTAAAAACCTGCACCTGTAAATTCCTAGTCAGATCTCCCATCTGCTGCTATAACTGTGGTGCTCTGCCAACGACCTGAATAGCTTCACAGCTATTGAGTGAACCACCAGCACACCATGGGCCTCTTTAACCAAACTGCACTAGCGATTCCTGAGCGGCAATGCCAACGAAGCGCGTTCAAAGTGAATGGGTTTGTCGGCATTACTGCACTGGGAATCGCTAGTACAGTTTAGTAAAAGAGGCCCCATCCTTATTTGCATTTTTTTTACCACTATATTACACTGCTTAAATGGGCATTAAGCCCTAATGAGTGCTTAGTGCACAGGGAAATGTTTACTGTAAAAGGCTTTAAAGCACTTTGTGGTAATTTAATATTTTCTGCATTCTAAACGCATGGGCAGGGAATGCAAAGAAAAGGAGAGGGAATCCAATGTACAAAAGTCCAATCAGAAAAGCAGCAAAGGCCTCCAGAGGGGTCCTTTTACTAAGGTGCGCTGAAAAATGGCCTGCGTTAGTGTAGGCGCGGGTTTTGGGCGCGCACAGAATCATTTTTCAGCGCACCTATAAAAAGGGCCTTTTCTTTTGGTCAAAAAAAGAACGTGCGGCAAAATCAAAATTGCCGCGCGTCTGTTTTGGGTCTGAGACCTTACCGCCAGCCATTGACCTAGCGGCAATGACCTACGCACATAAAATGCCACTTGGTGCGCGTAGCTCACGCACATTAGAAAATAAAAAAATATTTTTCGGAAGCGTGTAGCGGACATGCACCAAAAATGAAATTACCGCAAGGGCCACGCGGTAGCTGGGCGGTAACTCAGAAATGGCATGCATTGAGCGCGCGTAGGCGCTTATGCGGCTTAGTAAAAGGGCCCCTAAAAGACCCAACGCAGGCTGTGTTTCGGCAGCCCCTGATGCAAGCGTGGCTGCCGAAACACGGCCCCTGTTGAGTTTTTTAATAAAACAAATTGCCAAAAGTAGAGGCTGACTGATGGACACACCAACTCGGGAGATGATGTTGAAGACATTTAATAAAACCCGACATGGTCCGTGTTTCAGCGCCAAGGGCGCCTGCCTCAGGGGTCACAGATAAAATTCTACAAAAAACATATAAATATATCACATTTAAACGACTACAAGGAATATCTATGGCTGTGAAGTATCTACATATCATGAATTGTATAAACATATCAACCAATTTTTAAATGAAACATTTATAAATAACCATATGTTTTCATACATAAAACTATGTATATGTAGCTAAATCTTTTTTTAATAATAATGAATTAAACAATCAAAAATGCGTGGGATAAACATAAAGGAATCCTGTTCAGAAGGAATGGATCCTCAGAAGCTTAGCCGAGATTGGGTGGCAGAGCCGGTGGGGGAAGCGGGGCTAGTGGTTGGGAGGCGGGGCTAGTGCTGGGCAAACTTCTAAGATTTGTGCCCTGAAAATGGTAGATGCAAATCAAGGTCAGGTAAACAGATAAAGTAGCACATATGAGTTTATCTTGTTGGGCAGACTGGATGGACTGTACAGGTCTTTCTCTGCTGTCATCTACTATGTTACTATCACGCATATTTTCGAAAGAGAAGGACGCCCATCTTCAGACACAAATCGGTAGACAGGCGTCCTTCTCTCAGGGTCGCCCAAATCGGCATAATCGAAAGCCGATTTTGGGCGTCCTCAACTGCTTTCCGTCACGGGGACGACCAAAATTCATGGGGGTGTGTCGGCAGTGTACTGAAGGCGGGATGGGGGCGTGGTTAAGAGATGGGCGTCCTCGGCCAATAATGGAAAAAAGAAGGGCGTCCCTCACGAACATTTGGCCGACTTTACTTGGTCCCTTTTTTTTCAGGACCAAGTCTTGAAAAGGTACCCGAACTGACCAGATGACCACCATAAGGAATCGGGGATGACCTCCCCATACTACCCCAGTGGTCACCAATCCCCTCCCACCCAAAAAACAAAATTTTAAAAACATTTTTTGACAGCCTCTATGCCAGCCTCAAATGTCATACCTAGCGCCATCACAGCAGTATGCAGGTCCCTGGAGCAGTTTTTAGTGGGTGCAGTGCACTTCAGGCAGGCACACCCAGGCCCATCCCCCCCACCTGTTCCACTTGTGCTGGTAAATGTGAGCCCTCCAAAACCCAACGCAAACCCACTGTACCCACATGTAAGTGCCCCCCTTCATCCCTAAGTAGTGGTGTACAGTTGTGGGGAGTGGGTGTAGGGGGGGTTTGGAGGGGGGTTGGGGGGCTCAGCACCCAAGGTAAAGGAGCTATGCACCTGGGAGCAATTTCTGAAGTCCACTGCAGTGCCCCCTAGGGTGCCCGGTTGGTGTCCTGGCATGTGAGGGGGACCAGTGCACTATGAATGCTGGCTCCTCCCACGACCAAATGCCTTGGATTTGGTCATTTTTGAGATGGGTGTCCTCGGTTTCCATTATCGCTAAAAACCGGGGATGACCATCTCTAAGGTCGACCTAAATGTTGAGATTTGGGCGTCCCAGACCGTATTATCGAAACGAAAGATGGACGTCCATCTTGTTTTGATAATACGGGTTGCCCTGCCCCTTCGCGGCACCGACCTTAGAGATGGGCGCCCTTAGACATGGTCATCCCCGTTCAATTATGCCCCTCCTCCACGTTACTATGTAACAGTTAAAATGAAATATAGTGAAGTAGGTATAATAAAGAATGTTCTGCTATTCCAGCTCTGGAGGCTCATGGTGGTTTTTTTTTTTTTTGCTTTTCTGGATGGGCATGGAATGGGCATGTCTGTATTAACCAGCTAATGCACTTCCATTAGAATGTACTAACTGGTTCATGTAGAGTTAACCCGGGAGCACACAGCACCTCCTAAATAGGATGCATACGATCACTATACAACTTTGTATTTGTTATCCACCGATTGGGCAAACGCCTTTGACGGTACTATGTAAGCCACATTGAGCCTGCAAATAGGTGGGAAAGTGTGGGGTACAAATGTAATAAATAAATAAAAAGTACTCACACGTTTTGTTGCTGGTCTCATGCACTAATGGAAAAACTAGCCCAGGACCTGAAACATCCCCCTCCCTCTCTATTTTACGGCAATGGTAAAAATGGACTTAGTGTGCAGAAAAATCCTGGTTTAAAATGCACTAATCCCATTTTAATGCATTTTAGTAAAAGGCCTCCTATTTCACTTTGCATGATGAGTGTCTTGATCACTTCCTAATTCTATTAGGAGTTTGAGATTCTAATCTCTGAACATCCCTTCTAAGCAGCCTTTTAAAAATAGAAAACATTCTTATGTTTCCTTTGTGTAATTTATTTATATTCTTTGCTCTCTGGACTTGTATTTTCTGTACAAGAGATTATGCTTGATTTAATTTTGTAAATTGCATAAATATAAAAACAGAAAGATAATATTGCCTAAGATGCTACTATTCAGGCGTCTTATTTTCTATGGTTCAGGAAAAGATAGTATACACAAAGACAATTACTTTGACAAAGCTATTGAAGAAGCCATTTCTCTGCCAAGAGGGTTTGATGATGTAAGAAGTTTGAATTCTTTTCATAAGGATCCCAGTGATGCTAGTAAGATAAAATGTCAGGATTTTGTTTTCAAGCTTATGGCTTTTGTGGAAGACTCCACTGGAGGGACTGGAGGAGGTCACCTCCTTAATCCCTGAGTGGTTGACGTTGGCCTGAATGCAAAACTTACAAGGGTTATCAAACTCTGAGATAGGTTAGGTACAATAACCCCCAGATTGTAAATATGGGGCCGTATTTTATATAGGGTAGGGGCATAGCCAGACAACAGATTTTGGGTGGGCCTAAGGAAGAACTGGGTGGGCACCAATTGTTCTCCCCCCTCAACCACCACCCAAAAAATATCTCAGCTGGTGGGAAAACGCTTCTTTCCACCTTGGCAGTCTGCAGCAGGCATGCTTTGAAAACTGAACACACGCAGGTGCCGATATCATGGAGAGTAGCGTTTTCGTTACCATCAGGAGGAAGTCTTCAGCTGGCCGAGCTTGGGATCCCACCAGCTACCACTAAACGTGTGCTACTGTTGGGTGGGCTTGAGCCCGAGGCCCACCTGTGGCTACGCCACTGATATAGGGTGCCTGAAAACTCCACTGGAAAACATTTCCGCCTAAGCGTATTCTGTAAGCAGCACCTAGTTTTAGGTGCAGTTTATAGAATATGCCTAGTTGATATCACAGTGCCTAAAACTACAAGCAACCATTTACACGTTACCAAAAGTGGTTTAAATGCCAGTGCATAGATTTAAGTGCACTGGGCCATATTTTATAACAATGCATGTAAATTTTGGAATGCCCTTGAAATGCCCATTTTCCTGTGCACAACTATGCCCTTTTTTTGCTGCACACATTAGAATTTAGGCGCAGTGCATTACAGAGTATGCTTAGCAAGTTATGTGTGTAAATTCTAATTATTGCCAATTAAGCCCCAGGTTACACGAATACCCTTATCAATCTGCCATCTAGGAATTCTTGCAGATCATCCCGTTCATATTTAAACCTACATCATTCTACCTGTAATGGTCTCAAATATAAATCCACATACGCTTCCACCTTTTCCTTTATTAGCACTCAACTATGGAATGCATTACTTAAATCTGTGAAAATCATTCATGATCAGAAAATCTCTTAAAACCAGATTATTTGGAAAGGTTTACCCTAATGGACCCGTCTCAAATTCATAATTCCTGGAACACAACTAATTTATGGACCTCATGGACTCTATTACCCTTCCCCTCTTTTCCCTCGTCCCTTGTAATTACTATCCTTCCTATTCACCTTCCTATACTTCGTTTGTTTGTTTGTTTACCGGATTGGCGATTGCCTTTACAGACTGATGTTAGCCACATTGAGCCTGCCAATGGGTGGGAAAATGTGGAGTATAGATGTTATAAATAAATAAAAAATACTCATTATTGCTTATTAAGTGCTGTTAATAATGCTGATTGGTTTGTTAAGCCAATTAAGTTATGTGCACTGTTATAGAACACACTTGGGTTTTGGTGCAGAATGCTAGGCATGCTATATAGAATCCGGGGGATGGTGCCCAGATTTTGGTGCATGCTTCTGAGATGTGCAGTTGTACGCACAACTTAATTGGCTAATGAGCTGTTAATCATCAATAACTGAGGGCTTCTTTTACAAAGCCACGCTAGCGATTCCCACGCGGCCCAATGAGAGGAAGCCCATAGGAACTGAACGGGTTTCCTTGCATTTGCTGCATCGAGAATTGGTAGTGTGGCTTTGCAAAAGAGGCCCTCAATGCTATCAACCAATTACTGATGTTAATTGGCACCAATTAGGATTTGCGCACACATATGTCTGCACACTATTCTATAATGCAGGGTGCCTAAATCCCAGAGCATGGAACCCCAAAGGGGATGTGGCCATGGGAAGGGCATGGACGGGTCATGGACATTCCAAAAAGTTGCACACAGTGTTATAGAATAATGGGTTTCTGTACCCAACCTGGGTACCGGGCATAAATCTGGCGTCTAGAGTTGGACACAGGAACACTTCGCTAAGTGGTATTCTATAAAGGGTGAACTGGAAATGGCACACGATGGGGGTAGGAACTACCACTGGGCTTCAGTGATAGTTCCGGATTGTCATGCAGCAATGCCCCTAAGTGCGTAGTGCCTTAATCCGTAACTTCAAGAGGGACGTACAGAAGGCTGGAGCATGAGAAGGGCATGGACATGTTTCCAATTTATGTACATAACTTCTAGAATACTATGTTGAATGTGTTGCATGGCATACTTAGTTGCATCCGTTTATGCCTGCCATTGACCTAGCCCAAATGGTTGAGCCTAAATACAACAGAATTTATATTCCGCTATATACCAACTAAGGATCAATGTGGATTACAAATTAAATAAGAATTAGGCCATCACTAGGAAAACACAAAAAATATAAGTAGAATTATATATAATCTACTCATAACTATCTCAGTACAATAAACGTCAAAGTTACATTAAGTAGATGGAAAACAGATGAGCCTTTAACAATTTACAAAAGCGTAAATACGATTCTA
The DNA here is from genome assembly GCF_901765095.1 of Microcaecilia unicolor. NCBI lineage: Eukaryota > Metazoa > Chordata > Amphibia > Gymnophiona > Siphonopidae > Microcaecilia > Microcaecilia unicolor. The sequence goes on along the minus strand of NC_044037.1, from coordinate 27,425,276 downwards.
CCAATCTGAGCTCCAATTTGGGTTTACGCTAGTATTCCGTAACAACATCTTGGTGCCCAGATGCCATTATAGAATTGTGATGTTATGCCAATTCTTGTATTCTGCCTATATCTATATAGTTCAAAGATGGATTCCATAAAAAGAATTACAAAACAAATGATAACAAACAGATCCAGTGAATTAAACAGCACATAATCCAGCTTTACAGAACAAAAAAAAATCTTTTAAATTCTTTCTGAACCTAAGTTAATGAGAACATGATCAGAAACAGAAAGAGAGTTGATGCCACAACTTCGCTAGTTGATATTGAATAGAGGAAGAAAGGAGTCTAGCCAATTTAAGTTCTCTAAACATTGGATATCTAAGTTGGAAAAAAACTACAGTTCTATATCTTGTAGTGGAGCCTTGTAATAGAGTCACTGGATCTAACATATAAGCAGCTGATTTCAAGATTTTAAAAGTGGTGATACCCAGTTTGAATTCACGCGACAACATGTAGCCAATGCAGTTTAGAATAAAAAGGCTAGAGTGATTCAAATTTAGATAGATCAAAAATCAATCTTAGTGCCGAAGTTTGGACTAGTTATAACTGATGGATTAATGATTTAGAGCACATATCTAAAAAAAAATTGCAATAATCTAGTCTAGAAAGGATTGATTGTCGTTGAGTGCAGCAGCATTGGCATGACTAACATTCATTTGGAGTGGGCGCTCATTTGCTTTAAGGATTTTATTGGTTGTGAGCAACAGGTAACATCATTGGTCAGACCTCTTTTCAAAGCTTTTGTGGTAATACAGGTAAAATGAATTGTAATAATAAAAGTTTCTCCCTTTGAAGTTTCTAGATTCTGAACACAGGATTGATATTGACTATTTTTCTAAATTAAGTGTTTTGATTGACATTTTCCTAATTAAAAGTTTTTTTTTAATAAGAAGACTTCAACAGCAAGTGGATGGTGCTTTGTTTTCTTTCTTTCTTTTTGGGATTAATGATCTGAGATGTGTGCTAGCTGGTTTTTGTCACTTGCCACTGTGAAGGCTGAACTGGTGAGACAGGCTTTTGGAACCCTTGAACTCATGCCTTGTGCCAGCCCCTGTGTGCTAGCTGATTTTTAAAATTTAAAAATTAAATTGGTGGTTGTGTTTACTATTCTGGTAGCCTTGAAATCAAATTAGTGACTGCGGCTCTGTTCACCACTTAGGTCTTTTTTACCTACAGCCCTGAAAACTATTAACGAAATAACTAACTTTCGCAAATCTCTGAAGACATATCTCTTCAACAAGGCCTACAAAGAGAACCCATAGCCTTATAAAACTACCTCACCAACCCAGCCAGTATTATAGTCCACCTTTTATACTATCCTGCATAACATCCTCCTTCTCTCTTCCCTTACTTAAACCTTGTACATTACCAATTGTATCTGATAACATGGAATGACTACGTCATAACAAAACTCTGTAAGCCACATTGAGCTTGCAAATAGGTGGGAAAATGTGAGATACAAATGCAATAAATAATAATAATAATAATAATAATAATAAAGGAATGGCTTTTTAGGATGGAGCATTTAGGGGATATTTATTGAATACAAATAGCTGGTTTAGAAAAGTTTTACAGTGGAATTTTTTTTTTTGTTAAATTTGTATGGTTTTCCACTGTCTTCATACTTCCTCATAAAACCTGTTTCTTCTCTCCCATCACCCTCTCCAGTTCTATCACTATCCCTCCTCCCTTCATCACTTATGGTCCTCGATCTTACACCCCCCCCATCAACACTCTAGTCCAACCTCCACTCCATACTATCTCTGTTTCTCTTCACAGCCCATCCTCACGTATGATTTTCTTGCACACAACCTTTTAAATCTGGATTTTTCTCACACCTCCTTCCCATTTCCACTAACACTTGTGTACTGACCCCCCTCTCTGGATCTTATGCGCCTGTACTCCCCTCCACAGAGATTTAAATAATGTTATTGAATGTTGCATATCCCCTTCTTTCACCTGCGTCTAATGAATGCCTCCACCTATCTTTTCTTTCAGCTCAGATGGCCCATGCTTGCACTACTGATTTCCCAGACCTGCTTATCCCAGTATCAGTGGCGTACCAAGGGGGGGGGGGGGGGGGGGGCGGTCCGCCCCGGTGCACACTGCTGGAGGGGGTGCCGCGTACCTGTCGGCTCCGCTGGTTCCCTGCTCTCTCTGCCCCGGAACAGGTTACTTCCTGTTCTGGGGCAGAGGGAACAAGGAGCCAGTGGAGCAGACAGGCGGGCGGCTGCTCCCAGCAGTCAAGAAGGCACCCGGGGGTGTGTGTGTGCCGTGCTGCACCCGAGGGGAGGGGGTGCGCAGCGGCGATCCGCCCCGGGTGGCAGCCAACCTAGGATCGCCACTGCCCAGTATTCAATCCCCTCCTGATTTCCCCAGAATTCACTCCTTTTGCCATCCATTCTGTGCCTCCAACAAACACTCAAAGATACTGGGCTGGTGCCAGCAATGACCTCCACCTTCTAGGTCAATTGCAGTATAGAAAAAGAAGCAATATCCAAGATGTTCCAAGTGGGTTGTGGTGCCCTGAGTCAACTGTTACTCTTGCAACCCTCCCCCCCCAGGATAAATGCCCTCCCTGCCCTTTGCCACCCCCCCTCCCCGCCAGCATTGGCTTTACCTGTTCTTTTACATTGGCAAGAGCATGTCACTTTGCTTTCACTGCTGTGCTTTTCTCTGCACTTGGCTGCTGGTACCCATTGGAGCCGACATTGGAGCCGACTCTGTGGGTGCTTGAGCACCCCCAGTATTGAGAAAATTCCTTTTATGTGTCCAGGGAGGGATTATTTCCATTGGGCTTAGCACCCCCAATAATTTTGAAAAGTTGGCTCCTATGCTGGTACTGCCCCAGGTTTAAACATGAGAACAGAAAGCATTTGTTTGCATATTTAAACCTGAAGTGATGCTGGTAACCGTGTAGAGGAGGAAGCACAGAGTGACCCTTTTGCCACAGTGAAGGCTGAACTGGTGAGATAGGTTTTTGGAGCCCTTGAACTCTGGTGTCCTGAGCCAGTGCTTCGCCTGCCTCAAGCCTTGTGCCAGCCCTGTGTTCACTATCTGACACTGCCTTGCAGAAAATCACCACTCTCATGCCACCAGCATTCACCACACTCACCTTTCAGCATGTATCTCCTCTCCGTCTTTATAAATCATTCATAGCTCCCTGACTTATGCTTAAGGGTATCTTTTCCCTTCTTCCTCATTCTGGCCTTAGTTGAGTCCTGTATTGTGTGATTACAGGTTGTGACTATGACTGTGTCTGTGTCTGCTCCAGCCTCTTCTCTGCCTGTTGCAGTTGGAAAGAAGAAATGATGCTGGATGGATTCATCACTGCAGAGCTAAAGCAATTGATCTGCTCCATTCTCTAATCTCTCCTTCTTATTCCTTGCAGGATGTCTGAGGGAAGGGGTTGGAGCAGAAAGCACAAACAAGGCTGCCTGAAATTCAGAACACTGGCCAATAGCTTTGGAGAGGGGCCCTGTGTGCCCACAGTGACACCCCTGTATAAGTCTGATTCCTCAAGGACTTTCCCCATAGACACAGAAGAAGTATGTAATTGTGCAAGATCATTTACAGAAGTTTATGGCCACATTCACCCGTAAATGGACTCGTATAAAATAATGGCGTGTAAAAGTGTGCACCAAGACATGATGCCGTGTACTTTTCTGGTAGGTGTGTACAGGGATGGAGTTTGGGCAGACTGTGGGGTGAATTTTGAACGTACGCACATAGCTTATGAAATATGCTAATCTATACAAGTACTACTACTACTACTACTTAGTATTTCTACAGCGCTGCTAGATGTACGCAGCGCTGTACACTTGAACATGAAGAGACAGTCCACCTCCTTCTCTTCCCCCTCCCCCTCCCCATCTCCATCCCGTGCCAGTAAGCACTCCCTTTCCCCAGAACGTTCCCCCCAACCACCAACACCCCCGGATCTAGATAGCTCCCCCCACCAGGCTTACCTGTATGATATCCCTGGTGGTCCAATGGGGGTGATAGGGGTAGGAGCAAAGCCCACTTGTTCCTGCCCCTTGTGGCTGCTTGTGGTACTTCACAAGGAGAAGCATCAAAGTGGTTAAACTTCTCATTCCTATAATGTAGAAGGGACCAGAGATACTATTTATTTATTTTTCATATTTATAGCCCACAATAAAAACATTCATTAGAAGAATCACATTTCATAAGCATATAACAAACACACCCTTCTACTGTACCATATATGCTGTGCTACCCCCGTGTATCCTGTTCTAACAATGACACAGAGGCCTGGTGATACCTTATAACAATGATCCCCAAACTCTTAGTGTTGCTGTAAAGAGCCTCTTTTCCTTTGGTTGGATCATATTAAACTATAAGGGGAATATGCTATTTTAATCCCCTATAGGTATGGGTCCACTTTGGAAAAGCGCTAAGTTACTTTTCTAAGCATGGCTGTATTTTTATTTCACATTAAGTCAGCAATTATGATTGTTTTATTTTTTGGTTTTGCGCTGTTCTATTTAATTGTGTGATTTTACACTAGGCAAATACACATCCACATTAAGGTCATCAGTTTGCTTGTTCAGTGTTTTGCTGCTTTTATATGTCTTGATTTGAAGCAGTTGGAATGACCTATACACCGTCTGGCATTAGCCAAGTATATATACATGTGGAAGGCACCTTTAAATGTATTAGACAATTTTTAAACCAATATATGTCACTGATTGGACGCCACTGTATTTTATTTATTTATTATATTTGTATCCCACATTTTCCCACCTTTTTGCGGGCTCAGTGTGGCTTACAATATGATATGAATAGTGGAAATACAATTTGTTACAACTTGGTAATGGATTACATTGTGCAGAGTTATGCGAGACAATCAAAGTATCGTTGAGGAATATAACAATGGAACACAAACATTGAAACATTGGAAGGAGACAATGGGAAGCTTAAAGGGCAATATTAAGACACGAAGACATATGGTATACATATTTCTGTGAGTAAAGGTATGAGTGATGTGAGATTACAGGGGATGAGAGTTCAGAAGTGGATGTATGATGCATTAATGAACAGAGAGTGTGGACTTTATGTGTTTTGGCTCTTTCCGTAAACTTTTTCAAAAAGATGGGTCTTCAATAATTTGCGGAAGGAAGCTTGCTCGTAGATTGTTCTTAAGTTGCACGGCAGTGTATTCCAAAACTGCGTGCTCATGTGAGAAAAGGTTGATGCGTGTAGCGTCATGTATTTCAAGCCCTTGCAATTAGGGAAGTGGAGGTTGAGGAAGGTTCGGGATGATCTTTTAGCATTTCTGGGTGGTAAGTCTATTAACTCAGACGTAGGCTGGGGCTTCGCCGTGAATGATTTTGTGAACTAATGTGCATACTTTAAAAGTGACGCGTTCCTTGAGTGGAAGCCAGTGTAGTTTCTCTCGTAATGGTTTTGCACTTTCATATTTTGGTTTTCCGAAGATGAGTCTGGCTGCTGTATTCTGGGCTGTTTGAAGTTTCCTCAGTATTTGCTCTTTGCAACCTGCGTATAGTGAGTTGCAGTAATCCAGATGGCTGAGTACAAGGGACTGCACTAGGCTGCGAAAGACGGATCTTGGGAAGAATGGTCTAATCCTTTTCAATTTCCACATGCAGTAGAACATCTTTTTAGTTGTGTTGTTTGCGTGAGTTTCGAGTGTTAGGTGGCGGTCGATAGTGACTCCAAGGATTTTTAGCGTTTCTGAGATTGGAAGGTTTAGGTTTGGTGTGTTTATAGTGGTAAATTCCTTCGTGTTGTATTGGGAGGTGATTATCAGGCATTGAGTTTTTTCTGCATTTAATTTCAGACGAAATGCATCTGCCCATGTGTTCATGATATGTAGACTTTGATTGATTTCGTTGAAGATTTCTTTGATGTCTTGCTTGAAAGGGATGTATATTGTCACATCATCAGCGTATATGTATGGGTTGAGGTTCTGGTTTGATAGTTTTGCCAAAGGGATCATCATTAGGTTGAAAATGGTTGGTGAGAGGGGTGATCCTTGTGGTACTCCGCATTCAGGTGTCCATGTCATAGACGTGGTTGAATTTGATGTGACTTGATATGAACGCTGGGTTAGGAACCCCTTGAACCAGTTCAGGACATTTCCTCCAATGCCAAAGTATTCAAGTATGTGTAATAGGATTCCGTGGTCTACCATATCGAAGGCACTTGACATGTCAAATTGTAGGAGGAGTATGTTGTTGCCAGTCGCGATTATTTGTTTAAATTTAGTCATAAGGGTGACTAATACTGTTTCTGTGCTATGATTCGACCGGAATCCTGATTGGGCATCATGCAGTATTGAGTGTTTGTTTAGATAGTTTGTGAGTTGTTTAGTTACCATTCCTGTATTGATGCTCCACCATGTGTTTTATTAAGTTGTTTTAGTTATTATCTATTATGCTTTGTGGTTTAGTTTGTTATATGATTTTAATTGAGTTGTTTGTTTTTATTAGTTATTACCCCTGACACAGCCTGAGGGTGGAACATGGCCATGTCGGGTTACTGTTTGAATAAATAATACAGCACCTCTGAACTTTTGGTCTGCTTGTTTTTTTTAATTGTCTATTTCTGATTATGGACTATTGCCTCTTTTTTTGTCTGGGGTAATCCCAACTAGTCAGGTTTTCAGAAAATCAACAATGCATATTCATGAAACTGATTTGCCTCCTAGTTATGCAAATCAATTTCATGCATATTCATTCCTGAAAACCTGACTGGCTGGGGTCACCCCAGGACAGGTTTGGGAATCATAAGGTGAAAAGGTCATGGATTTGAAATAGATGATAAGGGTAATGGGATTTGATATACTGCCTTTCTGTGGTACAAGTAAAGTGATTTAAATTATATACAAGTATTTCCTCTGTCCCTACTGGACTCATAATCTAAGTTTTTATATCTGGAGCAATGGAGGGTTAGGTGACTTTTCTAGGGTCACAAGGAGCCACAGTGGAAATCAAACACAGCTCCTCAGCCCACTGCACTAACCATTAGACTCCTCCTCCACTGGACCAGGATAACAAATTTACTGAGATCTAAGTTTTTGAGGACAATAGTCTGTTTCATTACTTGTCCTTGAAACTAGTGCCTCAATAAATCTAATAGTCTATAGGATGCTGCTAATCTCTCCATTGTTCTTGCTACTGAGATTCACACTTGTACCCTTCTATTGACTTTTTATCACCATCAGCTGTGCTCAACAAAGACAATTTAATTCCCAGCTTCTATTCTTAGATGTTGATCTGTCATTAAAAAAAGGTGGTTATATCCAGCTAATTAGGAATTCTTTTAGGGTATAAAACCTCAGTCTTTATTGGTTAAAACATAAAATAATATATTGGAAATAAAACTTAGGGGGGGAATTATCAAAGTGGGCTATCGTTAAGACGTGTCATTTTACCACTAACTCGGGCCATTTTAGCACAAATCCCAATGAGACCTAGTTAATAATAACAAGGGTTAACACTAAAATAACCCATCCTGGAGTAGAGGAGTAGCCTAGTGATTAGTGTCAGGGGCGTAGCCAGACCTCGGCGGGAGGGGGGTCCAGAGCCCAAGGTGAGGGGGGGCACAGTTTAGCCAGCCTCCCCAGCCGCCAACCCCTGCCACTTTCAACCCCCCCGCCGCCGCCGACCCCCCTGCCATTTTCGACCCCCCCCTGCCGCCGCTGATCCCCCAGCCACTTTCAATCCCCCCTCCTGCCGCTCTCTGTTTACGCACACAGGATGTCAGGGGACAGGACTCACAGAAACAGATCAGCGAAGGTGCCGGAGACCGATGCTGAAGAAGACTTTGGCTGGCGGGGGTTGGGGACCCCCGCCAGCAAATGTACCAGGAAGTGGCGGTGGCAGGGGAGGGTCATCATCGTCAGCGGGAGGGGGGATCGGAAGTGGTGGGGGAGGGTCAGTAGCAGGGGGGGCCAGGGCTAAATCTGTGGGGGCCCGTGCCTCCGTGGCCCCACCTAGCTATGCCCCTGGTCTGTGTAGTGGCATTTGATCCTAGGGAACTGGGTTCAATTCCCACTGCAATGCCTTGTGACTCTGGGCAAGTCACTTAGGGGTCCTCTGGTCATTTAGGGCACCTGTTTGTGTGCCTTATTTGTTCTAAAACCAGGTGTAGATCAAAACATTGAAGTTTTAATCCTATACGTTTTCGTTTTGTTCCATTATGGCTATAAATCGTCCAAGTGTTAGGAATGTCCTAAGCCTGTCCCCAAAATGCCTCGTCATTCCTCCTTTTGATTTGAATGCACTGCAGATGAATTGCATAGATAAATGTCTGCAAAATAGGTTTTGAAAATACCAATTTGGACATTTTGAGAAGAAATTCATCCAAATACTGCTCTATGACACTTCTTGGACGTTTTTCTCTTTTGAAAACGAGCCCCATAATGGTGCAGTGGTCACTAGTAGTTAGCGCTAAGTAAACATTATACATAGTTTTTTAAATTAGTTTTACAGTGTAAACATCTTTGAATGCGCAAAAATCAATGCTCACGCTAAAATGTCTGTAAGTTTGCCATGTTTAAGATAATCTAATTCCACTCAGTACATAAACGTAAATAGTAATAACAATTAAAGCTGTAAAATTTCACACTGAAATTCTAAGAGGTTGCTGAGAAAACACCAAAAATCTTTAGGGGGCTACTTTTTTTTTTACCTCACCCTCTAGAGGTGCATGCAGTGGTGTGCTGGAGCAGGCTCTCACAGGCTCGCAAGAGCCGGTTGTTAAGTTTTTAAGAATTTTGGGAGCCGGTTGTTAAAGTAGGGCCCTCCATGGCTACTTTAACAACTGGCTCCCAAAATGTGGGCTTGGGCCCCCTGCTGAATTCTCTTTTACTTTGCTGGTGGGAATGCTGAGCCCTGCCAGCCAAGTAAATAGACTGCTGCTGCTCCCCGCTCCTTGTTTCCAGTTCTGGGCAGCAGGCTGGGACTTCTCGAGCATGTGAGAGAAGTTCCAGCATGCTGCTCAGAGCAAGACATTGGGAGTGGTGGCAGTCCATTTATTGGCTGCCAGCAAAGATATGCCTAGCGTGCCCGCATGAAGGGAGGGAGGAGAGAGAGGCAAGTGTTGCTCCCCCCCGGCCCTTCCAACTGCAGAGCTGGCTACGTCCGGAGAAAGAGCCTGTTGTTAAAAATTTATCAGCACACCCCTGGGTGCATGCTTTGCGTGATGCACTTATACACATCTATTTATACCTGCCATTGTCCATGGTCATCCCTACATTTTGGCATGCCCTTTTACCTATCCTTTCCTTGTCTACCTCCCTTATTCCAATTCATATACTCTTGGGCACTGTTACCATTATGTTTATCACAGTTTATAATATTCTTCTTACATGTCCTTTGTAATGCTTTTTTACTGTGTAAGCCGTACTGAACCCGCTGTATGTGGGAAAGCGCGGGGTACAAATGTAATAAATAAATAAGTTTACATTAATATTCTGTAATGGTATCGTGGTACACAAATGCCATTACAGTGATACCTCGGTTTTCGTTGATAATCCGTCCGAAAACAATCAACGAAAACCGAAACAGATGAAATCCGAGGCCATTATTTCCATATGAATCAATGTAAATCCAATTAATTCGTTCTAGACACTCCAAAATACATACCAAAAACACATTTTATAGAGAATAAATATAGTCCCATGATGGAGCTAAAGGGAAAGGGTTAACTTATTAGCAAGGGAAACACTTAACAGGGAAAATGAGATTTGAGCACATGTGATTTTATCTTGCGTGCATTGCGTTAGACGCGCGGGGTGATGCTCACAGAACGAGAATCAACGCCACAATGAGCAGCAGAATGCGTGGGTCGCCCTTTGTTTTGGCAAAATTAGCATCGAGGTCACATGGGCACGCCAACGAAATCCAAGGCAACCGATGAAATCCGAGACAAATTTTTAACTGAAAAAATCAACGAAAACCGAAACCGACGATAACCGAAGTCAACAAAAACCGAGGTTTCACTGTATAGAATTGGCGCTCAGTGTGTGGCATCAGCTTGCCTAAATGGAGACGCCAAATTTTAGAATTGCCCCCATTACATCTACAAGGTATGTTTGCTTAATCAATAAATTGAGATGCATTCACTTATCCTAGGGGTGGGCAACCTCAGTCTTCGAGGGCCACAATCCAGTTGGGTTTTCACGATTTCCCCAGTGACTAAGCATGAGATCTGTTTGCATGCTCTACCTCCATTGTATTCAAATAGATCTCACGCATATTCATTGCCACAATTCCATTATAGGTTCACTCTCAATTATTAGTTGCAATCAGTATAATATACAAATTTGTCAACAACCGTTACATCAGTAACACTCAATCTTTATTTCTATATTTTCTTTTTCTATTCACATAATGGTCAATTGTATGATCTATTAGAGATCTCGAGGAAGTAATTCTGCTTATATTATTGGAGCATTTTAGGAACATTGCTGTAATTTCAGAATATAGATAGTTGTCTATGGTATGAGAGATGAGTGAGTATGTAAGTTGGTAGTTAGAGTTTTAATTGATACGAACAACAATTTGAATAGAAAAAGAAAATATATAAACGTATTTAATAAAGATCGAGTGTTATTGATGTAACGGTTCTTGAAAAATATGCCTATTCATTGGGGGCATCCTAAAAAACCTGACTGGGTCACGGCCCTCAAGGACCGAGGTTGCTCACCCCTGACTTATTCCAAGAGAAGTACAACGGTTTTACTTCATATTAGAGCAACACATTCTACTTCTCTCTTAGGTCAAGTCAAGAAGCCTTTGTTCGGGAACTACTTTCTCACAGAAAGTGTTAAACTTTTGCAATTGAGTATATTCAGTGATATTTGTATGCTTAGCACATGCACACATTTTTAATAGATGTTTCAGTTTGTTTAGGAGGGTATAGCCAGACATTTTTAACTCAGTGAGCATACTGCTTGTCACCCTTAAAACCGGAGCCTCTAGCAGCCTTATTTTACTCTGAATGATGCAAGACTGGTGCAGTCTAATCACTTTGTGTTTTCCAAGCTTTGAGAATTACATTTCAGAGCGGATGTCAGTTTTGGAACACTGCCTGCAATCCTGGACATTGTGTTCACATGCTGCTCAAGTTTTCATTGCTTCAGGGGGGATAGACATGGCAGCAGAATAATTTGTCTCCTAACACGGTTGCCACACTGTCACTTGTATATGCACGGTACACTAAATGAAGGATGTTTGAATGTAAATAGATAAGACTGTCGACGTATTATCACATTGTCAGTTAAATCAGTCACTGATGCTGTAAACCACACGCAGCAAATGAGTTTCAGTAGTTGCATGCATTCTGGTGATCATTCAGCATATGCAAAATGAACATGTAAAGCGAGCTATACATAAGGACTGCCGTAGCTTTCGTAACGGACCTTTTCCTAAAGGGTTGCCACATGGCAACCCGGAACTACTGCCGGCCCGACACGGGTGCCAACGGTAGCTCCACCCCCAGCATGCGCCATTTATAAGCACATAAGCACTGCCACGCTGGGAAAAGACCAAAGGTCCGTCAAGCCCAGCACTCCGTCTCCGACAGCGGCCAATCCAGGCCCCAAGAACCTGGCAAAATCCCCAAATTTAATAGCGATCAATGGACTTTTCCTTCAGGAATCTGTCCAGACCCCCTTTAAACTCAGCAAGGCCAGCTGCCGTCACTACCTTCTCCGGCAATGAGTTCCAGAGTCTAACCACGCGCTGAGTAAAGAAAAACTTTCTCCAATTTTTTTTTAGTGGAAATGCTGAAAACATATTTCTGAAGGGGGGTTACCCAGCAGTAATCAGACAGCGTTGTGCACTGTCCGGTTACCGCTGGGTTAGCGCAGGAGCCAAAAATGCCAACTTACCGCAAGGACATTTCATTTTTCATTGTTTTCACCCGTTGCGGCAAAAGGGTCTCTGGTGCATGGCAGAAATGGCTGCTGGCGCAGGGCTCCTTTCACTGCAGCTTAGTAAAAGTGCCCCTTAATGCTTGAAATAGTGTCTCGGCTATTTTGGGAGCCCTTCTACTAAAGAACGTTAAGCACTTAGGGCTGGATTTAGTAAATGGTGCCCAAATTTAGGCAGCGAAAAAAAAAAAAATAAGCGCCAAGTACAACTCTGAGTGTTCTGAGTTGGACGCCATTTATAGAATAGCACTTAGTGCCGGGATCCGTGCCCAATTTTGGGCAAGAGGATTTACACCAGCGGAAACTTGGTATAAATTCTTGTGCCTAAATTAGGCACGGATCTTCCGTATTCTATAACACGTTGTGTGTCTTAAGTGAGCACCCCTGACCCGCCCATGCCCCTCCCATGGCCCCACCCCTTTTCAGTTGTATACTAAAACATTTACGCGAGCATCGTTATAAAATAGTGCCTAGCAAGATGCACACGTAAATTCAAATTGTTACCAACTACTCCCTGATTTATTTTCCACTCCCCCCTTGTTTTTGGTGGTCTAAGGAAGTGACAAAAGTGAAGTATTTTTGTTTCTTGATTTGAACAAATCTCTATGATAGAGTATATGCTATGTATTTATTTGAACTCTTTAGTTTCCTGTGTTGCATGTAACAAGATGATTACTTGTGTATATAATTATTGCATAAATAATAATAATAAAAAAAATTGTTACCAATTAGTGCCAATAATTGATTATTAGCACCCAAGTATTGGCCCTAACTGACTTGTTGCTCAATTAAATTGTGTGCGCAAATTTATGCACGCAGTTTTGAATGCCATTTATAGAATGCGGTTAATGTGTGGTTAATATGCAGAAACAGGCTACCGCTAACTGCATTAAGAGGTTTGGTGGTATTTTGCCTGTTACCGCCCATTAAACCATCTGTTACTTAATTGTTATGAATTTTTCTATCGGGGGGCAGGGGGATGGGTGGCGAGTGAGTGTGGAAAGCTTTTAGCAGTTAATGTACTGCACTTACCATGCACTAACTTCCTAACGTACAGCTAACACAAGACTACTTACTGCCTCCTAAATAGGAGGCCGCAAATCCTAATTCTACAAACTTGGGTGCACAATTTTGTGACCAGTATGCAAAAATTCAGTATGAATGTTGTATAATAGCACCTAACTTAATTGTTTAATTGGGCACTAATTGACTCTAACTGCCAATAATAACCTTTAAGTGGCGTTAATTGGCACTGACATCAATTAGCAGTTATACATGTAAATGCATGTAGAGGCTATTCTGTCAAAGCTCACATTAAGGCTTAGGGGTAGATGCACTAAAAAAAATCGTTAAAGCCCTTCCCTTACCAATTGCTTAGCGAATCGGTAAGAAACGGGCATGTATCAAGGAAATCGCATGCAAATGAGCCGGTCGCTGCTAGCTCATTTGCATGGGATGTCCTTTCAAGCCAGTCGGCCAGCTGAGCATGCGCAGAGCAGCCAAGCGTTATACACAACAACAACAACAACAACAACAACAACAAAAAGGACGTCCCTGACGAGCAGGAAACTTGTCAGCAGCCCGAAACCTCAGAAGAGAAAGAGTGCTGAAAAGAGCCCCAGTTAATTTAAGTGCTGCTGCTCTTCCCTTGTGTAACATTTCCATTGTTTACTGCTTTGCATGTTAAAGGCAGGCTTACATCAGGCAATTAGGAAGGACAATGAAGAAAAAAAAAAGGACATCCCTGTTTTTCTTACCTGCCTGAACTAACCACAACCACAGTTCTCTGAACAGTCCCCTCCAAAGTTGTTTTCAGCTTGCGCCCCTCCTCCACAGGATCGGGACCTGCGAGGACCTCCAAATCAAAACTTTTTGGATGTCCCGCCCTCCAGGTCTCTCTCAGCCAATCACAGCACGTTTAGCTGCTGTGATTGGCTGAGAGAGACCTGGAGGGAGGGACGTCCAAAATGTTTTGAGTTGGACGTCCTCGCACGTCCTGATCCTGTGGGGTTGGGGGGGGGGGCAAGCTGAAAACAACCTTGGAGGGGCTGTTGAGAGAACTGTGGTTGTGGTCAGTTCAGGCAGGTAAGAAAAACACGTCCAAGAAGGACGCCCATCACAAATGTTGCAGGAAGACGTCCAGCTCGTGTTACGCACTTGGGCGTCCCTGACGAGCACTTGGATGTTTTTTTTTCCTTCCAATTCCCTCGCAGCAGCCCCAACGAGAGGTGCAGAGCTCCCTTTAGGTTTTCCACGGTGAAGGGATCGGAAAACGGTAGTGCATCTCATTGTAGTACGAATTATACACATTATAATACTAATTTGCTCTTTTGCATTCCGTTTTCGTTAGTTGCTACCGTGACAGGGAAATGGCTCGGAGAACCCTTTTGTGCAAGTCCCGGTTTACTACGTGCGAGTTAAACTGGTTAGAACCAGTTTAATAACCACGTTGCTGGCTAGTTAAGTTTAGTGCATCTGGCCCTACCTTAGTAAAAGGGTCCGTCCTTTAGATAGATACAGCTCAATGGGTCAGAGCAAGCATACATTTAGCAAGGAGAAATCTTGCCTTACCAAATTATACCGTAATTATTATGTAACTCATGTTACATAATAAGCATCAGGGTAGGTTACATTAAATAAATTTAGGACTTGTTTCTGAAATCAAGGTCCAGAACAGTTTGAAATGGGAGGGTTGGCTGGCACAGTAACCCACTCACTCAGCATTCTCCTTTCATCCAATAAGTCAGTCCAGGCCAGAAACTGCAGTTTTGAACCAAAGGTTTATTTAACTTGGATGAGGTCAAGATAAAAAGGGATTAATGCTCAACATTAACTATGTAGAAGGCTAAAGTAGGTCACGTACTTACAGGGGCTGATATTCAGACTGTGGGAGGCTGCTTGCTAACTCCCATTGCCAGCGGTGAACCTGGAAATTCAATGCAGGGCTGTATCTGGTGATCAACATTGAATTTCTGTTTTTTTTTTTTTGGCTGGGGTGATATTCATTGGCTGACTGGCTAAGTTATAATTTATTTATTTGGATTTTGCACACACCTTTTTCAGTAGTAGCTCAAGGCAGTGGCGTTCCTAGGGGGGCGGACACCCGGGGTGGCGCCCCGCCCCCTGGGTGCAGCACCCCCCCCCGATGCAGCGCGGCCCCCCCAGGTGCAGCACCCCCCTGATGCAGCGCGGAACCCCCCCCCCGGGTGCACGCTGCTGGGGGGGGGGGTGCCGTATCGCGTGCCTGCTCAGAGTTCCCTGACTTTGCGCGTTCGCTGGAGCTCCCTCTGACCCGGAACAGGAAGTAACCTGTTCCAGGGCAGAGGGAGCTGCAGCGAACGCGCGAAGTCAGCGAACTCAGAGCAGGCACGCGCCGCGGCACCCCCCCAGCGGCGTGCACCCGGGGCGGACCGCCCCCACCCTTGGTACGCCACTGGCTCAAGGTGAGTTACATTCAGGTACTCTGGATATTTCTCTGTCCCAGGAGGGCTCACAGTCTAAGTTTGTACCTGAGGCAATGGAGGGTTAAGTGACTTGGCCAAGATCACAAGGAGTAGCAGTGGGATTTGAACTGGCCACCTCTGGATTACATGACTGGTGCTCTAACCACTTGGCCACTCCTCCACTCTTATCATTTATGCAGGTCTATTTGGTCACTAAAATTCACTGGCCAGTTGATGAATATTAGTGCTAACTGGCTATCTCGTGCTAAATATTAGTGCTTAGCTGGCTTAAAGTTATTTAAACAGCCAGGAGTCGTTCCTGGCCAGATTAATTGCATTGAATATCATGGGGACAGTCTTTAGTAGATTTCCTTATGAACTCTCTGTCTTGATAGAGGTTCCCTGCACTCTTCTGTCTCTTTTTGACAGCAGTGCTCTCTGAGTCTTCATGTACAAAGTCCTTCGAGGAAGTCTTTTTCTCAATGAGAACTCAGGTACCGGGGTTCTCTGTCCTCAGGTTTCTTCTGGAACTCATTTTTTTTGTTACATTTGTACCCCGCGCTTTCCCATCCATGGCAGGCTCAATGCGGCTTACATGGGGCAATGGAGGGTTAAGTGACTTGCCCAGAGTCACAAAGAGCTGCTCAGTTCCCCAGGACCAAAGTCCACCACCCTAACCACTAGGCCACTCCTCCACTTTTCTGTTTCAGGCTTGATTTTCTGACTCTTTCTCCCTATTTGTCTCTGTAGGAATGGTGTTGTGTTGACTCCCTCTTTCAGCTTAGCTTTGCACAACTGCAGTAGTTTTGCTGGTTCTGTTAAAGCCATTTATCTCCTGCTCTCTCCAGGTACAGTGGTTTGGATAGCCAGACACTCTCTTCTTCTTAGGGCTAGATGCACTAACCCCACGTAAAGAGCCCTTTCCTTACCGATCCCTTAGCGAATCGGTAAGGAAAAGGCATGCATGAAGGAAATCGTGTGCAAATGAGCTGCTCACTGTTAGCTCATTTGCACACGATTTCCTTCCTTCCAGTCGGCCAGCTGAGCATGCGTAGAGCAGCCAATCGTTATGCTGGCTGCTCTGCATGCCAAAGACGTTCTTCACAAAAAAAAAAAAAGGACGTCCCTGACGAGCACTGGACGTTTTCCTTCAGCCTTTGTGATGGGCGTCCTTACATAAGTACATAAGTACATAAGTAGTGCCATACTGGGAAAGACCAAAGGTCCATCTAGCCCAGCATCCTGTCACCGACAGTGGCCAATCCAGGTCAAGGGCACCTGGCACGCTCCCCAAACGTAAAAACATTCCAGACAAGTTATACCTAAAAATGCGGAATTTTTCCAAGTCCATTTAATAGCGGTCTATGGACTTGTCCTTTAGGAATCTATCTAACCCCTTTTTAAACTCCGTCAAGCTAACCGCCCGTACCACGTTCTCCGGCAACGAATTCCAGAGTCTAATTACACGTTGGGACGTGTTTTCCTTAAGTGCCTGAAATGACCACAGCCATGGAGGTTCTCTCAACATTCTCCTCGTCCCCTCCAAGGTTGTTTTCAGCTTGCATCCTCCCCCTCCTCAAGATCAGGACCTGCGAGGACGTCCAAATCAAAACTATTTGGACGTCCCTCCCTCCAGGTCTCTCTCAGCCAATCACAGTGCATTTAGCTGTCACTGGTATCAGCTAAACGCTGCAGATAACTCAAGCTAACCTTTAGTAAAAGACCCCCTATAATGGGGAAACCAGAACTACACGTCCCTGCATGCAATGTGGTGATTCCAGGACTGAATCAATCCTGTCAGGCAAATCTGGATCCAGCTGGCAGCCCTAGAGCCTTTGCATGTAAAAAGCTGTTATACACATATAAGCCTCTAGTAAAATTACCCCCATAATCGGTTTTGAAAACATTGTATGTGCATATTTTACTCTAGATAAAATGATGCAAAGAGGAAGAGGGATGCTGTTATCTCAAGTCTTAAATTTTTAGAATTTCTTTTATTCAGATTTTCCACAAAATCTTTGAACATAGAAATACATATAAAGCTGAATGCCGACATATTATGGAATATGTCTAAGGAAAAGAACTATACTACAAAACCAAAAAAAACAGACAGGGGCAGTAAAAATTTAAGTAGTGCTTTAACGGCGAATAAAAATTCTCCTACATGGAGTGTCAAAAGACATATTATTGGAAACATTATAGATTGCTAACATTTCAGCTGCCTTTGTTTTTATGTGCTTCTGGCCTGGTCGTGCGGCTGCCATTTCTGTGTCCTTAAGAATGATTGCAAGACTATACCTTACATTCACCGCTGTAATTTTCATGAGAGGCAGATAATCCTCCTGGTGAAAAACTGTAAATTGTGTACAGAAAACTGTACTTTTCTGTGACAGTTTCATGTCTTGTATACCCTTTGCTGAAATTACGTATGAAAAGAGATGGGGTAATTTGAATCTTTTAAACTTCTCTTAATTTTCTTCCAGAACTAATACTAAAAGAGTCTAGTCTGAGGGCAAGTCCAGAGAGAATGAGATTTATTAGTAGCATAAGCACTATATAGACAGCTAGAGTGGTTTAGCAAGTTCTAAATAACTATAAACTAGTCTTATAGGTTATTTATAAGAGCAATATATGTGAGATGCAACATTTATGACCCGGTATCCAAAAGGGTTCTCAAAGTAGTAGCTGAAAAGGTAAGAGGTTAGTCTTTATGAACTACAAGAGACATAGACGTGGAGGGGCATAATCGAACGAAAACGTCTATCTCCATGGGCGTTTATCTCCGAGAACGGGTCTGTGAAGGGGCGGACCGAACCGTATTTTCGCAAAAAAATAGACGTCCATGTTTTATTCGACAATTTGTGAGCTGGGCGTTTTTGTTTTTCAGCGATAATGGAAAATGAAAGCGCCCAGCTCAAAAACGAATAAATGCAAGGCATTTGTTCGTGGGAGGGGCCAGGAGTCATAGTGCACTGGTCCCCCTCACATGCCAGGACACCAACCGGGCACCCTAGGGGGCACTTTTACAAAAACAAAAAAAAAGGTAAAAGAGCTCCCAGGTGCATAGCACCCTTCCCTTGTGTGTTGAGCCCCCCAAATCCCCCTCAAAACCCACTGCCCACAAGTCTACACCATTATTATAGCCCTAAGGGGTGAAGGGGGGCACCTACATGTGGGTACAGTGGGTTTGGGGGGTTGGACGACTAATAAGCATTAAGCAGCACAATTGTAACAGGTGGGGGGGATGGGCCTGGGTCCACCTGCCTGAAATCCACTGCATCCCCTAACAACTGCTCCAGGGACCTGCATACTGCTGCCAGGGAGGTGGGTATGACATTTGAGGGTGAAAATAAAAAGTTGTGAAACATCATTTTTTTGTGGTGGGAGGGGGTTAGTGACCACTGGGGGAGTCAGGGGAGGTCATCCCCGATTCCCTCCGATGGTCATCTGGTCATTTAGAGCACTTTTTTGGGACCTGTTCGTGTGAAAAAAGGGTCCAACAAAAGTGTCCTAAATGTTCACTAAAAACGCCTTTATTTTTTTGATTATCGCCCTAACGCGTACATCTCTCCTTGGCCGATAACCACGCCCCAGTTCCACCTTCGCCACACCTCTGACACGCCCCCATCAACTTTGTCCGCATCTGCGACGGAGTGCAGTTGAAAACGTCCAAAATCGGCTTTCGATTATACCGATTTATTCGTTTTTGTGAGATAAACGTCTATCTCCCGATTTGGGTCAAAATCTAGGCATTTTTCTCTTTCGATTATAAGGTGGATAGTGACATAGTAGATGACGGCAGAAAAAGACCTGCGCGGTCCATCCTGTCTGCCCAACAAGATAAACTCACATGTGCTACTTTTTGTGTATACCTTACCTTGATTTGTACCTGTCCTTTTCAGGGCACAGACCCTATAAGTCTGCCCAGCACTATCCCCACCTCCCAACCACTAGCCCCGCTTCCCACCACTGGTTCTGGCACAGACTGTATAAGTCTGCCCAGCACTAGCCCTGCCTCCCACCACCGGTTCTGGCACAGACCGTATAAGTCTGCCCAGCACTATCCCCGCCTCCAAACCACCAGTCCCGCCTCCCACCACCGGCTCTGGCACAGACCGTATAAGTGTGCCCAGCACCATCTCCGTCTCCCGCCACCGGCTTTGCCGCCCAATCTCGTCTAAGCTCCCAAACTACAAGAGATCGCAGGAAGAAGAAGACGACAGGTAACAATATCTGGAAAAGCCAAGAGAAGCTGGTACAGTAGTCAGGAAAGCAAAGATGAAAATGGAAGAAAAAAATAGCCAATACATTAAAATGGGGGGGGGGGGGGGGGGGGACAAGACATTAAAAAAAATATGTTAGTGATAGAAGGAAGTGCAAAACTGGCATTGTGACACTCAAAGGTGAAGGGGAAGCATATGTAGAAGCTGAGAAAGATATGGCGGAATTGCTTAGCAAACTTTCTGTTCTGTGCTCACAGTTGAAGGGCCAGGAGTAGAGCTGCAGAAGACAAACACAAATTTGAATGGAGGGGTAGTAGTCCCTGAACAAATTTCAGAGGACTGTGTTCATGAGGAGCTGGCAAACTAAAGGTGGACAAAGTGATGGGGCTTGAGGGTATACATCCTAGGGTTCTGAAGGAACTTAGGGAAGTTCTAGCGGCTCTGCTGGCTGACCTTTTCAATGCTTCTCTAGAGCCAGGAGTGGTCCCAGAGGACTGGAGAAAAGCAGATGTGGTCCCTCTCCACAAAAGCAAAAATAAAGAAGAGGTTGGGAGCTACAGGCTGGTAAGTCTGACTTCTGTGTTAAATAAATTAATGGAAATGCTTTTAACACAGATAATAGTAAAGTTTTTAGAATCCAATGAATTACAAGACCCGAGGCAACATGGTTTCACTAGAGGCAGATCTTATCAGACAGATCTAATTAATTTCATTGGCTGGGTGACCAGAGAGGTGGATCAAGGGAGAGTGCTAGATATGGTGTATTTAGATTTTAGCAAAGCCTTTGGCACAGTTCTGCATAGATGACTAATAAATAAACTGAGTGTCCTCGATATGGGCCCTAAAGTGACTGACAGGATTGGGGACTGGTGGAAGGCAACAGAGAGTAGTGTTAAATGGGGCTCATTCTGAGGAAAAGGATGTTACCAGTGGTGTGCCACAATGTTCGGCTCTTGGGCTAGTTGTTTTTAACATTTTTGTAATCGATATTGATGAAGGGCTGTCCACTGTCTATTTTGCCTCTTTGCAGATGATATCAAAATCTGCAATAGAGAAGATGCCCTTGATGGTGTAGCTAACATGAGGAAGGACTTAGCAAAGCTAGAGGAATGGTCTGGAATTTGGCTTAGATTTAATGCTAAAAAAATGCAGGGTCATGCTTTTTTTTTGTTTTTTTTGTTACATTTGTACCCCACGCTTTCCCACTCATGGCAGGCTCAATGTGGCTTACATATTGTAGACAGGTACCTGAGGGAACAGTAGAGTTGAGGGGGTGAAGAACTTTTGTGCATTCACGAGGAGTGCGACTTGGGTGTGATCATATGTAATGATCTTAAGGTGGTCAACAGGTAGAAAAGGCAATGGTGAAAGCTAGAAGGATGCTTGGGTGCATAGGGAGAGGAACGGCCAGTAGGAAAATGGAGGTGATGATGCCCCTATATAAGACTTTGGTGAGACCTCATTTAGAATTTTATGTACAATTCTGGAGACCTCACTTTCAAAAAGATATGAACAGAATGGAGTCGGTCCAGAGAGCGGCTACTAAAATGGTCAGTGGTCTTCATCATAAAGCATATGGGGACAGGCTTAAAGATCTCAATATGTATACGTTGGAAGAAAGGCGGGAGAAGGGAGATATGATAGTGACATTTAAATACCTATGTGGCATAAATGCACAGGAGGTGAGTCTCTTTCAACTGAAAGGAAGCTCTGGAACGAGGGGGGTATAGGATGAAGGTCAAGGGGGATAGACCAGTGGCGTAGCCACAGGTGGGCCTGGGTGGGCCAGGGCCCACCCACGTAGGGCTCAGGCCCACCCAACAGTAGCACATGTTTAGCAGTAGCTGGTAGGGATCCCAAGCTCTGCCAGCAGAAGACTCCCCCCTGATGGTAATGAAAACGCTACTCTCCACGATACCGGCACCTGCACATGCTCAGTTTTCAGTGCATGCCTGCTGCAGACTGCCAAGGTGGAAAGAAGCGTTTTCCTGCCAGCTGAGATATTTTTCTGGTCGTAGTGGGGGAGGGGGAGAGAACACTTGGTGCCCACCCACTTCTTGCTTAGGCCCACCCAAAATCTGTTATCTGGTTCCCCCCCTGGATAGACTCAGGTACTTTCTTCAGGTTACTTCTGAGTCTATCCCCTTTGACCTTCATCACGGAATACTTCTTCATGGAAATTAGTGGAACGGCCTCCCGGTGGAAGTGGTGGAAACAAAAACAGTATCTGAATTCAAGAGAGCTTGGGACAAGTACATAAGATTTATAAGGGGGCAGGAGAGTAGATGGTATGGATGAGCAGACTGGTTGGTCTTTATCTGCCTATATTTTTCTTTGTTTTTATGTTTGGAGACCTGTTGCAGGAAAATAACCAATAGGTTAATTTGGGTACTAGGAGCACACATTGGTTAATTTGGATAAGATATGAATTTTGATGGTAACAATCCTGTCTAACATTAAAAGATGATAAATTGCTACCTTTCAAGCTCTGCTCTAATTCTGTTAATTATGCCTGGAAAATTTATCCTGCAAAGGTCATCCAACTTTGTCAACAATTAATTGCTAATTATCAGGTTTATATAACACACGACATGAAATCAGAATTTATATAAATAAAAGAGTAATTGCACTTAGGGTTCAACATCGTATTGTATACAAGTTAGTAATACTGTAAACTGCATTAAGTATTATTTATTATTTAGTTATATTTTATCTCTGGTTTGCTCATCAAAATTCCATATCCAGAGTGTTGACCAATACTGTTTAATCTTCTGATAACCACTGAGATACTTTTTTGAGAGTCAGGTGTACGTTAGGAGGGTAATTTTATGATAGGGAATCTAGGCAGGAAAGGCACATTTGACACATGTGGTTATTTTAAAACGTTCTGACTATACCTTAATAAACATGTTTCTTAAATCATAAAGTTATACCACATCCACTTCTCCTGTAAATAACTTATTAAATGAACTTTAATGAACTTTAATGCAATACCACTTTGCATTTCTCATGCCGGAAATGGCGATCGCCATTACGGAATAATGTAAGCCACGTTGAGCCTGCAGTGGGGAAATGTGGGCTATAAATGCAACAAATAAATAAATAAATAAATAAAAAAAATAATGGGAACCTCAAATCTCTCGATAGAGGCAACACAACACATTTAAACCCACTATCATCCAGTCATGCGGAGAAAAACAACTGATTCCAAAAAAATCCCCCTATATTCATAAAACAGGAAAAAATGTATGAATATATTTTATATTATAATCAGGGGTTCTACTGTTATATATCTACGTTGCTGAAAAAGGCACGTCAAACCTCCTACTGAAAAAGCCCCAAACTACAAAAAGCACAAGGCTAAACAGCTCTCACTAACCTTGTAAGTAATAGCATTGTCCAAAGCGGTTCTAATAAAAAATCCTTCCAACATCGCTGTCAGGGACTGTTCCACTCTGCCTCCGCTTCTACTCAATGTAACAGTGCACTGCCTGTTCTGCAATTTTCTTCCTTTTTTCAAGGAGAGTACCTTGTTTCGCTCGCATAACTTGCTGCTTCAGGAAGAAGACTTCCCCCTCTGAAGCTGAGCTTAAAACCTGCACTGCAAAAAAAAAAAAACAAGATGGCTGCGGGACTTAAAAAAGATGCCGAAAGCAAAGCGTCCAATGAACTTCCAGTCCAGAGACAGTCTTAAATAAATACACATGGAAATTTTAAAAGAAAACATTCCGTTCTACATTCTTATTCAGTCCACAGGAGCTTCAGAGCTTTGGCAGGACATAGGAGACACGGTAGCAAAATGTTTTAAAATGAACGGTGTTCCTCAGGATCACGGTTGCAGGGTGAAATTAATTGTGCCGGAAAATTCTTCAGCTTTGTGTGTAGAGCTATAATGCAGGTTCTCAGAATAGCACAAGAGTGATCTGCTCTTAAGAACTAGAAGAGCCTGGAAAATTGAGGGATAAGCCATTTGGTGTCGCACTTGACTACTTTGACTCAGAGGTCTTTGAAGAAGGTCTGTTGATTTTTGTAGGTGTGATATTTGCTATTTCAATAAGCTTATATTATTGTGACTTTGAGTTTCAGGAACCTGGAAATGATGATGTGATCTGCCAGTAAGTGTCTGGTATAGAAGAAAAGCAGCAATGTGCATTTTTGGCTATAATAGTTTGATACTTTGGGCATCTCAGGCAATCTTCCTTCTAATTTTTCCAGAAAAGTGTCAGTGGATAATACTCTACTGCACAAGAATGAGCATGTGTGTTGTTTCTACCAATGGACCTTCTCTTCCTTTTTCTCGTGTTCTCTCTGTGCCACTCTCCCCTTTATTACCATCTTTTCTCAAACCCCTGTAGTTTTTTACTTGCATCTTTCAATTCCACTTCTACCCTTCTGTTGTTTCATTGTCTCTCATCCCCTTTATCACCTATTCTATCATGTGCTCCACACCATCCTTTATGTAAAGGGACCTGTTCTGTTCCCATTGGAGGGCATGTTTGATGATGTGAAGCCCCATTTTGCACTGCACATTGAGGAAGGCATTGGAACGTCCAGGTCAGGACATTCACAATTTCCCCAGTATTTTACAAAAGGCACTGTCTAATGAAAAGCCTTTTGTAAAATATGTACAGCAGGAGCATCCATTGTAAAAAAATATATGTTAAAAAAAAGAGTAGCATCAAATGCCAACACTTATATATATATATATATATATATATATATATACAGCTCTATTTTTAGAAACGACATGGAAGAACTAGTTGGGCAGAATATGGGGGAGGGGTGCAGCTCCAGCACAGAGGAAAAGTACCGAGTGTTGTACAGGTCTTCAAGTACAGGCTCATGGTTAAGCACTGCCATGCGCCTCCGCAGTCCAATACAGACTTACTGTCAGAAGGGGCCTCCTATGGCAGTGCTCGAGCGTGGGCCTGCATTTAGAGGGTCCACACATCGTTCAGTACTTTTATAGCTTTGAGCCTGTTTTGGGAGGAGGTACGGTGGCAGCAGCAGAGGCAGGAGACCTATAAAGGAGAAGGGAAGGGGGAGATGCTGTACATGAGAAGGGGTAGAGATGTTGGCCACCTGGGGGGGGGGGTAGGGTAGGGAGGAGAAGGGAAGATAGTGGTCACCTGGGGGGAGGGGGAAGGAGAAGAAAGGGATATGCTGGCCCCTTGGGGGCTTGCCATCCTGCAGGACTATGTGACTTATAGTGGAAATGGGATCTGAACCTCAGTGTGCATATTTGGGCCTGCTTTGAAGAAGGTGCATGTATACCCATTATGAGTACATTATGGATTTCTGTATAAAACCTCAGTACTTACTCTGATTCTTACTGAAAATCAACCCTTTGTTTCTATTTTCATCAATTCACACTTCTTACCTTGTCTCTACAAACCATCAATTTCTCTTTCCATTTCCCCCATTCATATGTCTCTTTTCCCCAGCTTTCTTCCTTTCTTTCTCTTTCCCAGAATCTGAACCTTTGCATCTTCCTCCTCTCAGCATCTATTCCCTTCCTCTTCCCCCCATCCACATCCTTCTACCTCTTTTTCCTCTTCCCTATTAAGCACTCTGCTGTCCCTTTTCTGCTCCCGGTCTCTTTCTCCCCTTTCCATATAAGCAAGAAGGCAAGACAGGATAGGAGATATTGACTCCTTTATTGAGGAGAGACTGTACAGCAAGGAGGAAAGGTCACTGGTGGTAGCTGTGCTACATGTCAAATCCTTGCCACTGGCAATGTTAGTATGTGGTCTTGGTCCAGACACAGAGAGAACAAAGTGGTGGGCAATGAAGGAACAGTAGAGAGAGAAGGGATAAAATATGTAATGTAGTCATCTCACACAGGACCATGTGGTGAGACATGGCAGAGAAGCAGGAGAGTCAAAGACCAGAACTTAGCATGCATAATACCATGCAGTTTCTTCCCCCATACTTTGAAGAAGACAGAAAGAATTACCAAGATCAAATTCAAGTACCAAGCTCCACTTCAGTCCAGGGGCGTAGCCAGACAACAGATTCTGAGTGGGCCTAGGCAAGAAGTGGGTGGGCACCAAGTGTTCTTCACCACCACCACCACCACCAAAAAAATATCTCAGCTGGCGAGAAAACGCTTCTTTCCACCTTGGCTTACCATCAAAGGGAAGTCTTCAGCTGATAGAGCTTGGGATCTCCACCAGCTACCACTAAACATATGCTACTGTTGGGTGGGCCTGAACCCTAAGTGGGTGGGCCCTGGCCCACTCAGGCCCACCTGTGGCTATGCCACTACTTCAGTCCACGCCTCTACTGCTCCATGTACATTGAAGCAGGATAAAAGACTCAACTGATCAGTTGCGAGCAGGAGAGTACTCATACTCCACCTTGTATTCACGTAGCACGACTACAGGAAGCAGTTCAGAGGGCTTTTTCAGGTTCAGCTCATTGTGGCAGCAAAGCAGGAAGTGAAAGTAGAAGGAATCCAGCCAGACATGGCAGGTTAGTTCGAAGTGAGCAATTAAGTTCCTTTACCTCCTCTCAGGAGTTGAATACTTTGGAGCCAATATTAAGTCCTCAGTGGTCAGATTTTTAAAATACCGGCTGCCATGGCTAAAAAAAAGATTGGATATTCTGTGTCAGAATTCAGATACCTACCTGCACTGAATATCCAGGAATCAACAGTGACTGGCAGTGCTATCCAGTTAACAGTGATATTCAAACTGCAAACCAGATAGCTAACCGTATAAGGTAGGACAGCCATGTCCAACTAAGTCCAGCCAATGTACTGTTCTGGCACTGTTCAGATAGTACCAAGGTGGTCAGAGTGAATATTCAGTGACGGTCAAGTATCCGGTTAGCAGAGTCAGATACTTGCCTTTCAATATCACCCGGTTTGAATTTAAGCCCCAACGTGCACAAAGAGAAACAGCTTAGAGGGAATAGTACCCTCTGGAATCATACAAATGTGAATCTTTTTTTTCTCCCCAGCCTGTTCTGCCTTTGGCATGATCCAGCAGAAGTTTAAGCAGGCACATTAGTGAGGTCAAACAAGGCCACATCATCCACTGACAAACCAGATGTACTTCTATCTGAACTGACATCAGTGAAGCAGAAAATCGAAGAAACCTCTGAAAAAGAGTAGAGAAGCCCTTATGGGGCACAGATGAACTGATAGTTACTGACATCCTACTGTGCTTGATTTATTGAAACAGCAAAGAGAAGTTTGGCACCACCCAGCTGTAAAAGACCCAGCACCAAGCACTCTGTTTCATCTACCGGTGTCTGAAGCAATGTTGGTAGAGTCGTTAGGTTTGATTTGGGGCTCATTTATTTATTAGGATTTATTTACCGCCTTTTTGAAGGAATTCACTCAAGGCGGTGTACAGTAAGAATAGATCAAACATGAGCAATAGGCAATTACAGCAGTAAAAATATTCAAAAACAATACAAAGTATGGCATGCAGGCTTATTTTCGAAAGAGAAGGGCGCCCATCTTTTCACACAAATTGGGAGATGGGTGCCCTTCTCTCAGGGTCACCCAAATCGGCATAATCGAAAGCCGATTTTGGGCGTCCCCAACTGCTTCCCGTCGCGGGGACGACCAAAGTTCTGGGGGGCGTGTCGGAGGCATAGCGAAGGCGGGACTGGGGCGTGCCTAGCAGATGGGCGTCCTCAAGCGATAATGGAAAAAAGAAGGGCGTCCCTGACGAACACTTGGCTGACTTTACTTGGTCCTTCTCAAAGAAACACCCACATTTTGGACGTCCTCAACTGCCGTCGCAGGGATAGAGGCATAGCGAAGGACGTCCTGCACCCATACTCAAAAAAAAAAAAAAAGAAAGATGTCCCTGACGAGCACTTGGACATTTTCACCTGGACTTGTATTTTTCTAAGGTTGTAGATGGCAATTTATTTAAGGTTGTAGATGGCTATTATACATGCAGCTTGTCTGAATGTATGAAGCCATCTTTGGCATGTACAGAGCAGCCACGCATAATGCTTGGCTACTCTGCACTGGCTTCCCCTCCTTAGGAAGGAAATCACGTGCAAATGAACTAACAGTGAGCAGCTCGTTTGCATGTGATTTCCTTCATGCATGCCCGTTCCTTTCCAAATCGCTAAGGGATCGGTAAGGGAAGGGCTTTTTCCGTTCAGTTAGTACATCAGTTAGTCCACTGCAGTGCCCCCTAAGGTACCCGGTTGCTGTCCTGGCATGTCAGGGGGACCAATGCACTACAAATGCTGGCTCCTCCCACGACCATATGAGTTGGATTTGGTCGTTTCCATTATCGCTGAAAATCAGAAACAACCAAGTCCTGAGGGACCATCTCTAAGGTTGACCTAAATTTGCTGATTTGGCCATCCCCAATCATATTATCGAAATGAAAGATGGCCGCCAATCTTGTTTTGATAATACAGGTTGCCCCGCCCCTTGCTGGAGCTGTCCTGTGAGGACGTCCCTAGAAAACTTGGGCGTCCCCTTCGATTATGCCCCTCCATGGTATGCTACTTACAATGTCAACACAATACGTAATAGAACATTATAATATGTATATATATATATATATATATATATATATATATATATATATATATATATATATATATATATATAAACACAGTGCACTCCATTTAAGTGCACGTCAGATAAGCACATGCTCTGTTTAACTGCATGCCATACTTCGGCCCCGTTTTTGGCGCCATCAATTTCTACGGTGACAAACTTCGGTTTAGCGCACCACTGTTAAGCGCAAGATTCGCTTATATGCATGGTTTAAGACCGCTCCTCTGCAGGAAAGACTCCGATTCTAACATGTGGTCTAAAAGCATAAAAGTACAGTGAGTCCAGGTAGATATATTTGACAGATCAATGTAGATGCGCAGTGGAGAGAATGAGTGAGCGGTTCATTTTGGAATATCTTAGCGGCTCCCCCTACCTTTAATTGCCATGATATGTACAAGTCCCATTGCATAGGGAGTTTTGTGCACATACTCTCGAATTCTATAAAAAGCGCTAAAATTTGGGTGCACAAATTTGGGCGCATGCCCAATTTTCACACACAATTTAATTGAATTATGAGCTAATTAATGCCAATAATTGGCTTTTTAACAAGCAATTATTGGCATTAATTAGAATGTTGAGATTTGGGCGTTCTCGACCGTATTATTGAAACGAAAGATGGACGCCCATCTTGTTTTAATAATATGGGATGCCCCGCCCCTTCATGGGGACATCCTCAGAGATGGGCGCCCTTAGAGATGGTCATCCCCATTTGATTATGCCCCTCTACATAGCATTATAGGCGCGTTAGCATCTTTAATGCGAGTTAACCATGTACACAGGCACCTACACGGTTAATGAGCATGCTAATTGTAGGTGCGTTAAAAATGCTAATACGCCTTAGTAAACAGTGCCCTAATTTAGGCGTGAGCATTTGCACCACATTTCCATTGGTGTAAATGGTCACACCTAAATGTAGTCATGGTTCCCGGGTGAAAGTGCTGTTCTATAAACTGCACTTAACTTTAAGTATGGCTTATAGAATAGCACCGAGCGGGGTTTTCTTGCTGCTGATTTATTTTGGCGCCATATAAAGCATGTAGACCATAGAGAGGGGCATTTTCAATATGACGTTTAATTCCGACTTTGGATGTTTTGCTAAAAACGTCCAAAATACGAATAGAAAAGAAGGTCATTCTCAAAAAAGAAAGTCTATCTTTTTTTTTCTTTCTGAAAATACAATTTCGAACAAGGTTTTGTGCTTTGGACGTTTTGTTTTTTGGTCCATTTTTGGAAAAAACCCGTATAAATGCAAAACATAGAGATTCATGCAACTGGGTGTAGACGGAGCCAGCATTTTTAGTACACTGGTCCCCCAGACATCCCAGGAGAGCAATGGGGCACCCTAGAGGGCGGTTCTGTGCATGTCATAAAAATGTTCCTAGGTACACATCTCACCTTTGCTCCCTTATCTTGTCCCCTGAGCCCTCTAAAACTCACCCAAAACCCATTACCCCCCACTGTACACCACTAGAATAGCCCATATAGGTGAAGGAGGGACTTATATGTGGGTACAGTAGGGATTTGGTTACTTTGGGATTGGTCACAGTTTCCACCACGAGTGTGACAGGTACAGACAGATAGGGACCCGAGTCCCCCACTCCATAGTGCACTGCACCAACCACTACACTACTCCAGGGGCCTGCATGCCGCTCTAATAGACCTCAATTTAGCATCTGAGGCTGTCAGAGGCTGGTAAGTCACAATTGTATTCACATTTTTTGGGGGAGGGAGGGGTTTTGGGGGGGGGTCACCTCTGATTCCTCCAGTGGTCATCTGGTCATTTATTTATTTGTAGCATTTGTATCCCACATTTTCCCACCTATTTGCAGGCTCAATGTGACTTACATTATGCCATGATGGCGATCACCATTCCTGGTATAGAATTTCAAATGGTAATACATTTAGGTGCATACATTCATGGTACGGGAGAGTACATTTTGGTATTGCATACAAATGATTTTGCATACATGGTACAGAGGAATGCATTATGGCACCTTTTTTGTGCCTCAGTCGTTATAAAAACAGGTCTAGCTCAAAACTTCTTAGTTTTAGTCCTGGACGGTTTTGTTTTGTTCCATTATGGCTGAAAACGGTCTCTAAGTCTCAGGAACACCCACATCCCTCCCCTAACACGCACCCGACACGCCCCCTTGAGATTTGGACGCACTGCAGAAGAACAGCATAGAAAAACATCCAAATGCAGATTTATGCCACTTTTTGAAAGTTTTTTCTCTTTTGAAAATGAGCCCCGTGGGGTGTATATAGGTAAAGCAAGCTGTATATAAGCAAAAAATAAATAAATTCTGTTCCAAAAGAGAATTGTTTTCAGAACCAGCAGGCCCTCACCTGCTATTCTTTTATTTTGAATCATTTTTTAGCTCAAAAAAAAACCAAAACAAAACCAAGCACTGTGTAGAGAATCAAAAGATGGCCCTATTTAAGTCTGCTTAATTTTTTATGCTAATATGCATTATTTATAAAGGATTCACTTTGAAGAATTTCAATTTGCAGCCTGAGTAGTTCAATTTCCAGATATGGAGCAATTCCTGCTACAGTTTAATTACAGCCAAGATGTGTCTGAAAACCAGTGAAGCATTAAGCTAGCAAAACACAACAGTTAGTTTATGGAAACATTTAAGGTTATTTTCCCTAAAATAGATGAAAGACATAAATAATTGCACAACATCCATATCAACTGGAAAGCTGAACAGGACGATATGAGAAATATGATTAATGGTAGGGCTTGTCTTTTTCTGATCTTGTCTACAACTTAGCTGCTTACAAAAACAAAAAACAAACAAACACAACCACAAACACACACACACATTTGGAAGTGTCCAGATAGTCTACATCCATCAGATGAGCTTTACGTTAATGAGACTTTTCATGAATGTACACCATGCACTACAGTGAATGGAAGGTTATTAATTCTGACCCAAACACCCTCCCCTTGATACTTCTACCTAAAGTGACTGCAGAGTGTTTAATTGGCAACTAAATAGGGTGACTGACTCTCTTCCGTATAGACTTACATTAACCAAAAATGGACATTCAAAGAGGCATAGCTTTTCCTAACTTAACTGTCAGCTGCGCTGTACATAGGTAAAAAGGAACTATTAATTAATTTGCCAAGCTTAGGTTAAATGAAATAGAGATGAGGGAGGACGATTTTCGAAGCCAAGTTCATGGGTAAGACAGTGGTTTACCAGTGGAAAAGGTTTTTTTTTAATCAAACAGTCCGCTCCAGGTCTTTTTTTGACGGAGTACTTGGGGATACTGAGTACTGGCACCTTTTCAATTGTCTGTAAAAATTGACCCAGGGTCCCCAAGTTTTAATGAAAGAGCTCAGACTCTACACACTAATTCTGCCTTGTCATTGATTCTGTGACTGGTTGCAGGGGGCCTGGCTATTGTGGGGTGGGTCCCTCAGTAATCACCCCCCCCCCCCGAAGGGTGGTCTGGCATTTGAGTACCGGGACCTTTTTTTCTAGAAAAAAATGCACTGGGACCTTTTTACGAAGCTGAGGTAAAAAGGGCCCCGTTTTTGCTGCGCACTGATTCCCTTTTTACCAAAGCGGGAAGAAAGGCTGAAAAAAGAAATGGCCACGCAGTAAGATTTCACTTACCGCATGGCCACGCAGGGAGGAAACACCATCACCCATTGAAGCGACGGTAAGGGTTCCCGCGCTAGCCTGGCGGCAATCAGGTACTGCACGGCTCTGCCTGATTACCGCTCGGTTAGCGCCTGCAGAACCATTTAAAAATATTTCCACCAGCACTTGAAATGCCGCATTCTGGGGGCGGAACTACCACCAGCGCCTGCAATGGGCCAGCGCTGGCTCCAGATTGGCACGCGGTAAGCCTGTAGTGGCCTTACAACCACTTTGTAAAAGGGCCCCTATATGCGGATAAAAGGATGCTCGCATATGCTCAGTTTCATTAAAACGAGCGTGTATAGCGACTGAAAACAGAACAGGGCACCAAGCAATGTGAGACCAGCGTGGGACAAACACTTTAGCTGGCGGGAGTTAGGGACCCCCGCCAGCCAAGGTACCTTCACAGTGGCAGTGGGGAACGGGGAGTGGCGGCGGAGGGCAGAAGTGGTGGCGGAAGGGCGGCGGAGGGGAGACGGGCCAAAATGTGCCCACCCACCTTGGGCTCGGCCCCCCCTCCCATCAAGATCTGGCTACACCCCTGGAACAGCTTGTACTAAGCTTGTACAATATTCAAAATGTTCAATACACTTGTAGTATATTGTACTACAAGTGTATTGAACATGTTGCTACTTGTTGGCTTTACATGTGAGTTGTCATCAATAAAAATGATTGGAAACAAACAAACAACACAACACACATACAAAAAAACCCTGCTTTTGATTTTCAAGGCCCTTGGTCAGAATGGGCCAGAGTACCTAAAGAAGAAGTTGACCCTCTGTGTGCCTTTGAGGCTTCTAAGGTCCTCTCAAGAAACATTACTATCCATTAGGAATAGGCTTGTTGTTTATGACAAAATGCTGTTCACCTAAAGATTGTGCAGGAGGCTCTCCTGCTCACTTAAACTCCATTGAAAATCGACCCCTATAATTTCACCAGAGAGACTGGTGACAAGGGTGCACCACATTGACTTACAGCCCTGTCAGTCCCTTATTTACAGACAACAAACATAGGCTGTGTGTGGAACCTTAGCCTGAACCGACCTTTAAGATTTCAGTGCAGTGACTGCAGCGCATTGTAGTCTGGAACAGCAAATCATAGTAGTAATTAAAAGCAAATGAATGTACTTGGAAACAGAGGGAGAAGGGGCGCACAAGAAGGAGCAAACACGGAGGGTGATGCCAAAATAGTGTAGAAAGCGTTTTATCACATACAAAAGCAATGGCAGCCTCTGCACGCTGAAACTGTTCCCATGTCAAATAGAGAACACTTCTAATCATGTAATTAAGCACATCTGTTTGCATCTCCTAATCTCTTTCTTCTTCTGTTTCCCTGAATGAAATCGATCCAAGTTTGCTCCTAATAAGCAGAACATTTTACATTTAGATGTGATGAAAAAAAAAAAAAACCCAATTTGATTACGTGGCAGCATTTGGCAGTTTTAAGTTAAAAAACATGTGATTCAGTCATCATAGCTGGGACATTATGATAGAGCTATTAAAACGCCCATGCTTCAGGCTACATTACCTGTAATAGGCACCATTGTTTTAATAAGAATTCCAACATATTTTGGAGGTTCTTATAGAAACCTTACTTGCAATTTCCATGGGGAAATGATACCCATGTGTAAATGAATAAACATGTGGATAAAGGTGAGCTGGTCAATACTGTGTATCTGGATTTTCAAAAGGCATTTGACAAAGTACCTCATGAACGACCCCTGAAGAAATTAGAAAGTCATGGGGTAGGAGGTAGTGTCCTATTGTGGATTAAAAACTGGTAAATAGATAGAGGTCAGAGAGTAGGTTTAAATGGTCAGTATTTTCAACGGAGAAGGGTAGATAGTGGGGTTCCCCAGGGGTCTGTGCTGGGACTGCTGCTTTTTAACAGATTTATAAATGATCTAGAGATGGGAATAACTAGTGAGGTAATTAAATTTGCTGATGACACAAAGAGGTGTATTTTAAAAGCAATTAGACTTACAAAGTTCTGTGGATGGGGCATTTTCTATATGATGTCTAAGTCCGATTTTGGACGTTTTACTCAAAGTGTCCAGAATCCAAATAGCAAATATAGAAATTTTCTAAACTGCAATACATCTGTCTTTTTTTTTTTTAATGGCTACTTGCTAGATATTTTTGTGCTCTGTGCGTTTATCTTTTTGGTCCATTTCTGAAAAAAAAAAAAAATACATACAAGTGAAAACGCACATAATCAAGCCATTAGGATGTAGGAAGAGCCAGCATTCTTAGTACACTGGCATCACAAGCATCCCAGCAGAGTACTGGGGCATCCTAGAGAGCACTGCAGTGGATTTCGCATAAATCTCCCAGGTACACATTTCACCGTTGCCTCTTTATATTGTAGAGAATGCCCTCCAAAACCCACCAAAAACCTACTGTACCCAACTATACACCACTACAGTAGCCCTTATAGCTGCAGGTCTCACCTATATGTGGGTACAGCAGGTTTTTGGTGGGTTTTCGAGGGCTGGCACATTCCACCACAAGTGTAACAGTTAGAGTGGATTATTGGCCTATGTCCCCTTCTCCACAGTGCACTGTACTGACCATTAGGCTACCCCAGGGACCTGCTTGCTGCACTAATAGTACTGGCTATATATAACATCTGATGCTGTCATAGGTATGTACTGTTTCTTTTACATCTTGGAGGGAGGGGGTTAGTGACTACTAGGGGAGTAAGGGGAGGACGTTCCTTTATTCCTCCATTGGTCACGTGGTTATGTGAGGGCACTTTTTTGTGTCTTAGTTGTTATTAACAGCATACAATGGAGAGGGTCAAAGTACACAACAAAGCAATCCAGAAAAAAAGCACAGCGAGCTCTCAAGAAAAAGTACTAGTGTGCTTTATTAATGACCCGACATGGGCCGTATTTCAGCATAAAATAACGCCTGCCTCAGGGGTGAATTCTACAATATGAACAGAGACATTTTTTGAACATACAACAGATATATCATATGTATATACATTGCCCTAGAAAAGATAATGACAGTGACATTGACATTAATACTGTACTATGACCAGATACCAGGATAAGTAAAATATAATGTGAAAAAAGGGAATGAAAAGTGTACACTAATAAAATATAAAATGTAGAAAATAATAACTAAAATACGCTGTGATGGAATGTGACATACATAGTGAAGACGATATGTGCGTGTGTGAAGAAATACCAATATTCATTTGTGGAAGACTGGTGATGACCAGTTGACGGAATGGAAACCACAAACTGGTGACTAACCGATGAAGTGAATAGGTTAATGTAAAAATGGGTTGATGTGAAAAAAATTACCATTAGGACTGCACAATTAATAATAATCAGAGAGTAGCCCTTTAATAGAATAAATAAATAAATAAAAATTCAATAGTTATTGCGTTCAAAAATAGCGCAATAACTACAGATGTAGATATGGAGTGCAGAAACCAACATAACTGCTCCCCAAACTTTATCCTGATCAATAATTAAAAAAAAGATGGCCGGTGACTGAGCAGCCTACTGCAGACATCATACCAACAGCTAGCTGCGAGACTAGACACACAAAGAGTAGCAGAAATTCCAAGTAAAATAAAATCAAGAACATTTATACCTGCTCAAGAAAATATTTACCCAAAGTATGCGTGACCATCTGCATTTTATAAAGTCCACATGTATCTTTTGACCCTGCAAGCACTGTACCCCAAATCCACCCCAAACATGCCACACCTGAGTCACATAAAAGTGCATAAGTAATGCCACACTGGGAAAAGAGCAAGGGTCCATCGAGCCCAGCATCCTGTCCACGATAGCGGCCAATCCAGGCCAAGGGCACCTGGCAAGCTTCCCAAACGTACAAATATTCTATACATTCCACTGCGACTGTCCCTGCTGCCTTTAAACATGCTGTGGTCACACCTCTCCTTAAGAAGCCTTCACTCGACTCTACTTGTCCCTCTAATTACCA
Source organism: Microcaecilia unicolor (assembly GCF_901765095.1). NCBI lineage: Eukaryota > Metazoa > Chordata > Amphibia > Gymnophiona > Siphonopidae > Microcaecilia > Microcaecilia unicolor. The sequence goes on along the minus strand of NC_044037.1, from coordinate 27,389,490 downwards.
ACCCATCTCCCTCCTTCCTTTTCTCTCCAAATTACTTGAGCGTGCTGTTCACCACCGCTGCCTTGATTTTCTCTCCTCACATGCTATTCTTGACCCACTACAATCTGGTTTTCGCCCTCTTCACTCAACCGAAACTGCGCTTACTAAAGTCTCCAATGACCTATTACTGGTTAAATCCAGAGGTCAATATTCCATCCTCATTCTTCTTGATCTTTCCGCTGTTTTTGACACTGTCGATCACAGCATACTTCTCGATACCCTGTCCTCACTTGGATTCCCTGTCCTCACTCTGTCCTTTCCTGGTACTCTTACTACCTCTCCCTCCGCACCTTTAGTGTTCACTCTGGTGGATCCTCTTCTACTTCTATCCCTCTGCCTGTCGGCGTACCTCAGGGTTCTGTTCTTGGTCCCCGCCTCTTTTCTATCTACACTTCTTCCCTTGGTTCATTAATCTCATCCCAAGGCTTTTCCTACCATCTCTATGCTGATGACTCTAAAATCTACCTTTCTACCCCTGATATCTCACCTTGCATCCAAACCAAAGTTTCAGCGTGCTTGTCTGACATTGCTGTCTGGATGTCTCAATGCCACCTGAAATTAAATATGACCAAAACCGAGCTTCAAATTTTCCCCCCCAAACCCACCTCCCCGCTCCCCCCGTTTTCTATTTCTGTTGATGGCTCTCTCATTCTCCCTGTCTCCTCAGCTCGAAAACTTGGGGTCATCTTTGACTCTTCTCTCTCCTTCTCTGCTCATATCCAGCAGATTGCCAAGACCTGTCGTTTCTTTCTTTACAACATCGGTAAAATCCGCCCCTTTCTTTCCGAGCACTCTACCAAAACCCTCATCCACACCCTTGTCACCTCTCGTTTAGACTACTGCAATCTGCTTCTTGCTGGCCTCCCACTTAGTCACCTCTCCCCTCTCCAGTCGGTTCAAAACTCTGCTGCCCGTCTCGTCTTCTGCCAGGGTCGCTTTACTCATACTACCCCTCTCCTCAAGACCCTTCACTGGCTCCCTATCCGTTTTCGCATCATGTTCAAACTTCTTCTGCTAACCTATAAATGTACTCACTCTGCTGCTCCCCAGTATCTCTCCACACTCGTCCTTCCCTACACCCCTTCCCGTGCACTCCGCTCCATGGATAAATCCTTCTTATCTGTTCCCTTCTCCACTACTGCCAACTCCAGACTTCGCGCCTTCTGTCTCGCTGCACCCTACGCCTGGAATAAACTTCCTGAGCCCCTACGTCTTGCCCCATCCTTGGCCACCTTTAAATCTAGACTGAAAGCCCACCTATTTAACATTGCTTTTGACTCGTAACCACTCGCCTCCACCTACCCTCCTCTCCTCTTTCCTGTACACATTAATTGATTTGATTACTTTTTTTTTTGTCTATTAGATTGTAAGCTCTTTGAGCAGGGACTGTCTTTCTTCTATGTTTGTGCAGCGCTGCGTACGCCTTGTAGTGCTATAGAAATGCTAAATAGTAGTAGTAGTACATGTTATTCCTGGAACTGTGGATTTTTCCCAAGTCCATTTAGTAGTGGTTTATGGACTTGTCCTTTAGGAAACCGTCTAACCCCTTTTTAAACTCTGCCAAACTAACCGCCTTCACCACGTTCTCGGCAACGAATTCCAGAGTTTAATTATGCGTTGGGTGAAGAAAACTTTTCTCCGATTTGTTTTAAATTTACTACACTGTAGTTTCATCGCATGCATTCTTGTGATCAATAGGGGGTCTTTTACTAAGCTGTGGTAGCGTTTTTAGCTCGTGATACAAATCAGCTGGTGGTAAACACCGAGATGCCCATAGGAATCTAATGTTCATCTCGGCATTTACCGCGAGCTAAAACCACTACCGCGGCTTAGTAAAAGACCCCCACATACTTTTGCACAGGGGGCTTATTCTATAAGAGGCGCTTATATTTTCTTTCATGTCTTGTACCGTAGAATGCCTTTTTGATCCATCAGCTGTCAAATAATCCTCTATTTGTGTCTCACTGATTCCAGAAATTCTTGGAAAGCATTAAATCAGTACCACAGATTTGGAATTTGTCGTGGGAGTCCCTTATGTTTCATGATAGAAATTTAAAATGTCTTATTCCTGTTCCAAATATGATTGTGGGGATGATCTCTGCAGAGAAATTGCAGGAAAGAGGTTCTTTTAAAACACCATCTGAACAGAAACAGCTGTCACACCATACAAAAGCGAAGACAAAGCCACAGGAAAAAAGTTTCCTCACACGCAATAACCCTAGTATTAGAATGTTCAACTTTTTAAAAAATGTATTTGCCCATCATTTTTCTTCGACACTTGCAAGAGATGAATTTGCATGTGAATGGGAAAGCACTTAATTATATTCCTGGGTTTACACAGAGAAACTCCAGATTAGCTTTTATAATTTGACTAGTACCATCTGAGACATTTTCTCTTTTTATTTCCAGTTTCTTAATATAAAACCAATCCTACTTTTCCTGCCAGCCTTGACTTGTCAGCCAAAGTTCTATCTAAATATTTCATATGATTTGGGGCCTGGGAAAGAATCATCTTGCTAAAAACTATCTCAGCAGCACATGTGAGAATGATATATTTCTTCATTTCTGTCCTTTGGAAGACTTTTTTTTCTTCTGCCTTTACATTTTACAATCTGACTTACATTTCGTTTCCTGCTGACATTTTTAAAGCTCTCTTTATGCCATCCTGCAATTATAGAAGATTGCCCTTTCATCTCATAAATTGATATCTATTCTGTGTTATTTGTAAAGCTAAATGTTATAGCAGTAAATAACTAGTTTATTTTAGCATAAACTACAGGACTGCAATTCCCATCGTAGCCGATCATTTCTTATCCTGTGAAAATCCACCATTAAACCTGCATTCCGCATTTTCTTTTGCAAACAGCCAGAAGAGAAAAGAAAATGAATCGGAAATGGTAGATCCTCAAACACTATTTTCGAAATTCAGATTTGTACAAATTTCTGTTTTTGATGGGTTTTTTTCTTCAGGTTGAGGGTGTCGAAGGGGATGGAAAAGAGAGATCAGAATGGTCGATCCTAATCATTGCACAGTAAAGAAAAGATGCTTAATGCAGCACCACTTTACACTCTATAGGGTAATTTGATAGATGCATTTTTTTGCATATGTGGACCAGTATATGTGTATATGTCAACACCATGTAAACCTGAATGCGGAGTACCACAAGGATCACCGCTCTCGCCGACCCTTTTCAACTTAATGATGATACCATTAGCCAAATCGCTAGCCAACCAAGGACTCAACCCGTACATCTGTGCAGATGATGTTATGATATACATTCCGTTCAAACAAGATATAGCTGAAATCACAAATGAAATCACACACAGTCTCCAAATAATGAACTCATGGGCGGACGCATTCCAACTAAAGCTGAACACAGAAAAAACACAATGTCTCATCTTGTCTTCACAATATAATACAAACAAACCCAATACCATAAACACACCGGACTACACCCTCCCGGTCTCAGACAGTTTAAAAATTCTGGGCGTTACAATCGACCGAAATCTCACACCGAAGATCATGCGAAAAATACAGCAAAAAATGTTCTACTCAATGTGGAAACTTAAAAGAATCAAACCTTTCTTTCCAAGGGAAGTATTCCGCAGCCTAGTACAATCAATGGTGCTAAGCCATCTAGACTACTGCAATGCCATGCAATGCCAATGCAATGCAAATCATTAAGAAGCTTCAAACCACTCAAAATACAGCAGCCAGACTCATATTTGGGAAAGCGAAATACGAAAGCGCCAAACCCCTAAGAGAGAAACTACACTGGCTCCCACTAAAAGAACAAATCGCGTTCAAAGTTTGTACCCTGGTCCACAAAATCGTTCACGGGGAAGCCCCAACCTATATGTCAGACCTTATAGACTTGCCTACCAGGAATGCAAAGAGATCATCTCACACATTCCTCAATCTCCATTACCCTAACTGCAAAGGACTAAAATGTAAATCCACATACGCGACCAGTTTCTCATACATCTGCATGCAGCTATGGAACGCACTACCGAAGGCCATAAAAATAACGCCAAGACCTAACTATCTTCTGAAGGCTACTGAAAACAGATCTGTTCAAGAAGGCATACCATAAACACCCATCTTAAACACCAAAAAATAAGACTTTACACGACATAGACATGATTGAAATCTTATCACTTGACTGATCAACCTCCTTACCACTAATGAATAAGCATAACCACTTCAATCTCTATGTCGAATATGGTCTCTCCATAGTCGATGACCTAAAGAATGATACAACCCAATTTCGTACTCAGGAACGTTCATGTATTACTATAATTTATTCTTCCTTAACATATATATGCACATGATATATATCTATACCATGATCTGTTCACGTATGTTATGTTACATGTATGTTACCATGCATGTATACAACTTAACACATTACCATTTGTAATTCTGTTACCCGGAAATGGCAACCGCCATTACGGCAAATGTAAGCCACATTGAGCCTGCAAATTGTTGGGAAAATGTAGGATACAAATGCTACAAACAAACAAACAAACAAATAAATAAATAAAATGCCACTTAGGAATCCCTCCCACCCGCTCCCTGCATTTGGGTTTACACAGCGATAAGAACATGGATACTTTTACGTAACTCAGATGTAGGCATGTTGAGAAGGGAGTTTTGGGTGAAGCAGGGGTAGAGTCACAATTTATATGCATATTTATAAAATAAGGGCTCATTTTACCAAGCTACTTGGCTGGCGCTGTTGACAGCATGTGGGTTTTCTATGTTCTATGGCCATTTTTAGGGAAGCAGCAAAATGGCCACCTTTCCATATTTGTAATGGCCACGTGCTAATTTCCCAATTAGCGCGTGGCCATTATTTATTTATTATTTGTAACATTTATATCCCACATTATCCCAAACAAGTTTGAGCTCAGTGTGGCTTACAATAAACAGTATAGGATACGTAACAAAGAATAATGCATAAGAAAGTAATTTGTTGTAAGAATCCAATTTTACAATGCAGTATCATAAACAAACTGGGAATAGCTATGGATGTTTAACATTTAGAAAATCTATTATGAATGAGAAATTGTACGTGAAGCAAAGAGAAAGTTAATGGTAAATAGAGTAATATCCAATTCAGGTAATAATTAATTGTTTGAAATATGGTCGTTCTTTGTGAGGGTTTGTTTGAATAGGAACAATTTGAGGATTTTGTGGAATCTAGTATATTCCTGTATATTTCTTATTTTTACATTACCGTGGGAGCCCTTACCACCACCTGTTTAGCAGATGGTAAGGACTCCTATGCTACTCCTATGCGGTAATGTACAGGGGCTACTTGATTTCGTACAACATTAGAAACAGCATTAAGGCCGCCATTTAACGGTCTCCCACAGAATTCGCCATCTTTTCTCAAAATCTGCTGTCGATACGGAGCGATGTTGCCGCTTTTAGCGGCTCTAGAAGAGGAGTAGCCCCACCTTGATTCTAAGCTGCCTGTTTTGCTTGAAGAAGGAGGAGCCTGTTTCGGCACTGGACGTCTTGCAACTAATCAGCTGTTGCATCTCCCTTCCTCCTGTTTGCCCTAACTGCAGATCTGTGGAGAATGCTCCGGGCTTTATTTAATCTGCCAAGATTAGCCTGTTACAAATGGATTCCCCTTCTTCACTAGCAAGATTACAATTAGATTAACTAGATTACAATCTCATCTCCTGCCACCTCCTGGCATAATCATGTTCTCGTCCTCCATAACTCAAATTCTCTACCTGTCAGCCCTGTTGCACTCCGTCCTAACTGCTACTGAATCCTCTTATGGCCACATTCCCATCATCACTGGACATAGGAAGCTCTCATCCCGCACACCATCTTGCAACTCGTCACATGCTGATCAACTATCTGTCTCTGTTGCCTCTAAGTCCCATCCTCGCAAGCAATATCATTACTCAACGGTTCCCATTGTGCAAGCGAAACAAGTGCAATTCCAATCTTTACATGTGGGCTATGTAAATGCGAGATCAGTAGTGAGCAATCCTGAAATGATATCTGACTGGATCTCCTCCGACGCTCTAGATATGTTGTTCATCACAGAAACCTGGATAAGAACACCTAAAGACCCCATTGTATTAGATCTCTGCCCTGCAGGCTACAAAATCATCCACTGGGACAGAAAAGACAAGCGAGGGGGCGGGTTAGCGCTCATTTACCGCTCCTACCTCATAGTAGATACAATTTCGGTTTTGACCTCCTCGTTGCTGGAAGTCGCTGCTGTCAATGTTCATCACTCCTCCCTTCATGGCCAGCTAGCCTGTGTGCTGATTTATAGACCACCAATTTCCTGGTCAAGCAGTCAATCTGTGCTTCTGGATTTCATCTCTAATGTCTGCATGAATAACTCGAATACACTTTTCTTGGGCGATCTTAACCTCCATTTGGATAATACCACCTCTCCAGATGTATCCCAGTTCCTGGATTTTCTCCACCTTTGTGATCTTGAATGTCCTATCTCAGGTCCAACTCACTGTAAAGGCCATTCACTGGACTTCCTCTCATTTAAATTTTTAGAAGATCGTAACTTTTCTGTTCATGATATTGACTGGCTGGAAACGGCCTGGTCGGATCACTTTAAATTGCAGTTCACCCTGCATTGGCAAACCTCAAGTCCCCTCCGACCTCGTCAGTCTCACCAATATTACACCAGAGGCGTCATCGACCCCAGCTTGTTCTGGAGATCTCTCTACAGTCATGGCTTGGATCTGCAACCATCCTCGCCCAATTATCTCTCCGATTGGGACCACACTTGCAAAACAGTATTGAATACAATTGCACCCCTGCGTCTTAAATCCTCGTACAATCGTAGATTATCACCTTGGTTCTCAACAGAACTGAGAGCTTTGAAATGTGAGGTACGACGTACGGAAAGAACTTGGCGAAAATGCAAAACCGATCTGGCTTGGGAGGCCTGGAAAAGTAGTCATCGCAAGTATAAATATGCTATCCGATCTGCAAAGCGCACCTTCTTTTCATCTAAGATGCAGGTGGCAGGCCGGGACATCCGACAGATATACCAGCTACTAAACACCTTTCTAGATACTCGCAAGTTAGAATGCTCCAGTGTTAATCCTCCTTCAGCTATACAACTAGGATCTTACTTCAAGGAGAAAATCCTTACCCTGCGGTCTTCAACCGTCAGTAACCTCTCTGAGGTGGACGACTTCCTGGCATCCCTGGTCGTGCCATTGGGCGCTTGCCCGGCTGACCGCTATTGGATCAAATTCAATCGCCTGTTGCCTGACAAGGTGACTATGGCTTTACGTAAATTCACAAATAAAAGCTGCAGATTAGATGTATGTCCAACCCACCTCCTAAAAGTTGCACCAAAATGTTACATTGAAGAATTGACTTGTTACCTCAATTATATGTTAAACGCAGGTTTTTTCCCGTCAGGCCATGGAAACATCCTTCTCACCCCAATCCCAAAGAATCCTAAGATCAAGCCAGATGTCATCTCCAACTATCGTCCAGTGGCTTCGATACCTCTAGTTATCAAACTGATGGAAAGTCTGGTCAATGTTCAGCTCAACGAGTTTTTGACTAATTTTGATATCCTCCACCATTCGCAATCAGGATTTCGAGTTCATTACAGCACGGAGACAGTCCTGGTCACTCTCTTATCTAACTTTAGACGAGAACTATCGGTTGGACGGAAGATTCTTCTACTACAATTTGACATGTCTAGTGCTTTTGATATGGTGGATCACGAACTCCTGCTCCATCTACTGGATTCTTTCGGTATAGGAGGGCCAGTTTTGCATTGGTTCAAGGGTTTCTTGACTTCAAGGTCCTATCAGGTCATGGTGAACTCCCACACTTCAGAACCGTGGAATGCTTCCTGTGGGGTCCCTCAGGGCTCTCCTCTTTCACCTACCCTGTTCAATATTATGATGATGCCGTTAGCCACAGCACTTGCAAACTTAAACCTCAACCCTTTCATCTATGCGGATGATATTACAGTTTACATCCCTTTTCAATCCTCAATATCAGAAGTTGCCAACCTCATAGATGCATGTTTCACCACTTTAGAACACTGGGCCAAGGTGTTCCGATTCAGGCTCAACAGGGAAAAAACTCACTGTCTCATCCTCTCGTCCACGTACGCTCATGTATCTGACACTATGCTTCCAGTTCTGGGCTCGGCCCTCCCGATTGCCAACAGCCTGAGACTTTTAGGAATACATCTGGACTCACATCTCCAGCTGGTTGATCATGTACATTTGGTCACCAAAAAAATGTTCCAGGCAATGTGGAGGCTTCGGCGCATCAGATACCTCCTTCCAAGAGACTTGTTTCGAACCCTTGTCCACTGGCTTGTCCTATCCCATCTGGACTATTGTAGTGGTATTTACGTGGGTTGTCAGGCCTCCTTATTGAAAATGCTCCAAACGGCTCAGAACACTGCGGCGAGGCTCATCCTTAGAGTAAGGCGTTTTGAACATGCCGAACCCCTGCGCTTTAAACTTCATTGGCTGCCTGTACACGAGCGAATTGCTTTTAAGATCTGTTCCCTGACGCATAAAATCATCTATGGGACTGCACCGGAATACATGCTCCCCTTGATTGACCTTCCGCCTAGAAATGCCAATCCTGCTGCTCGGTCCTATCTCTACCTCCATTTTCCGACCTGTAAGGGAGTAAAGTACAAGAAAATCTTTGCCTCGTCCTTCCGTTACTGGAGTCCCAAACACTGGAATTTGTTACCTCATCACCTTAAAACTCAAGAAGACCATGGCCTTTTTAAGAAGTTGTTAAAGACATTCCTCTTTGCTAAGACTTACTCCTCAACTTACAATGTTGATTAATGTATCCTTTGTCCCCTTCCCTATCTAGTTCACTCTGTTAGATGCTTGCATAACCTTTAAGTTTGTACTTTTATTTAACTTACTGTAAGCCACATTGAGCCTGCACGAGTGGGAAAATGTGGGATATAAGCAACAAATAAATAAATAAATAAATAAATAAATTAGTGTGGGGCACACTTACTTTTTGTCCCCAAACCCACCTCTTGCACCAAAAAATTTTAAAAATATTTTTTAATGCAGGAGGAGCACGTGCTGATGGCCAAACTATTGTGGGAGGTCTCAGCATGTCCCGCAGCAGTGAAACATAGAAACAGAGAAATATGATGGCAGATAAAGGCCAAACGGCCCATCCTCCATAACCCTTAACTCCTCCTTTACCTAAGGGATCCCACATACTTGTCCCATGCTTTCTTAAACTTTGACACAGTCCTCGCCTCCACAACCTCCACCAGGAGGCCATTCCACGCTTCCAACACCCTTTCCGTAAATGAATACTTTCTTAGATTCCTCCTAAGCCTATTTCCTCTTAACTTCATTGTATGACCCCTCAGTCCAGAGTTTTCCTTCATTTGAAAAAAGGTTCTCTTCCTGTACATTAATGACCAGTAATGCTCTTTTAACGTGTGCTAGGTATGAGCTAGTGCCCCTTAGTAAACTCATGCATTTTTTGCATGAGAACATTTACTCTTGCTCCTTACCCAATGTAAGGGGTCCTTTTACTAAGGTGAGCTGAAAAATGGCCTGTGCTAGTGTAAGCATGTGTATTGGACATCCATTTTTCAGCACGCCTGTAAAAAAAGGCCTTTTTTGGCTGAAAATGGATGTGCAGCAAAATAAAAATTGGCGCACATCCATTTTGGGTCTGAGACCGTACCGCCACCCATTGACTTAGCGATAGGGTCTCACGCATTAACCGGGCGGTAATCGTCAGCGCACATACACTGCCGATTACCGCCCGGTTAGCGCTGTGCATTGGAAAATAAAAAATAGTTTCTGGCGCGTGTATCGGACACGCGTAAAAAATGGAATTACCAACCAGGCCACGTGATAAATTGGTGCATGTTGGACGCACATAGCCACCTACGTGGCTTAGTAAAGGGGCCCCTAAATGTCCATGGTTTCATTTTTGCTATGACTTCTGCAGCTCTGTGGTGCAATGTTATAAAGACACGTGGAGGGGCATAATCGAATGAGGCGCCCAAGTTTTCCTGAGGGTGTTCCCGCAGGACGGCCCCATGAAGGGGCGGGGAAACCGCTATTATTGAAACAAGATGAGCGTCCATCTTTCATTTTAATAATACGGTCGGGGATGCCCAAATCTCAACATTTCTAAATGTTGAGATGGTTGACCTTAGAGATGGTCGTTCCCGGTTTTCGGCGATAATGGACACCGAGGACGCCCATCTCAAAAATGACCAAATCCAAGGCATTTGGTCGTGGGAGGAGCCAGCATTCATAGTGCACTGGTCTCCCTCACATGCCAGGACACCAACTGGGCACCCTAGGGGGCACTACTGTGGACTTCACAAATTGCTCCCAGGTGTATAGCTCCCTTACCTTCGGTGCTGAGCCTGCCAAACCTCCCCCCCCAAAACCCATTCCCCACAACTGTACACCACTACCATAGCCCTAAGGGGGGGGGGAAGGGGAAAGGGGAATGGGACTTGATATACCACCTTTCTGAGGTTTTTGCAACTACATTCAAAGCGGTTTACATATATTCAGGTACTTATTTTGTACCAGGGGCAATGGAGGGTTAAGTGACTTTGCCCAGAGGGGTGAAAGGGGGCACCTACATGTGAGTACAGTGGGTTTCGAAGGGCTCACATTTACCAGCACAAATGTAACAAGTAGGGGGGGATGGGCCTGGGTCTGCCTGCCTGAAGTGCACTGCACCTACTAAAACTGCTCCAGGGACCTGCATACTGCTGTGATGGAGCTGGGTAAGACATTTGAGGCTGGCATAGAGGCTGGCAAAAAAATTAAAAAAAATTTTTTTTAAGGGTGGGAGGGGGTTGGTGACCACTGGGGGAGTAAGGGGAGGTCATCTGGTCAGTTTGGGCACCTTTTTGAGGCTTGGTCGTGAAAAAAAATGGACCAAGTAAAGTCGACCAAATGCTCGTCAGGGACGCCCTTCTTTTTTCTATTATCGGCCGAGGACGTCCATCTCTTAAGCATGCCACAGTCCTGCCTTCGCTATGCCTCCGACACGCCCCCGTGAACTTTGGTCGTCCCTGCGACGGACTGCAGTTGAGGGTGCCCAGAATCGGCTTTCGATTATGCCGATTTGGGCGACCCTGAGAGAAGGACACCCAACTCCCGATTTGTGTCGGAAGATGGGCGCCCTTCTCTTTCGAAAATGCCCCTGATAGGCATCCATTATCTTTATGTAATAGGTCCAAAGAAGCACCTACTGACCCTCTCCCCAATATAGGCATTCTGTTGTAAAATTTCTCTCTATTTGATTAAGTAACGAAAAAAGCACCAGGAGCCTTCAAAATCGGGATATAATTTCTTTATTCATACACCTTGAACATCAGCCCATTGTCTAAATGACCCGATACGGGCAGTGTTTTGGCGCACAGCGCCTGCGTCAGGGGTCAAAAGGGTAGTAATTGATAAAGATCAGCTAGAGCTTCCTTCTTAAGTGGTGAAAGAAGGAACTGTTCTGGCTCCAGTGATTCGGCGCATCTTTATTGTGAGAAGCGGGACTACGACCCTACTTGTTACCACTTAAGAAGGAAGCTCTAGCTGATCTTTATCAATTACTACCCTTTTGACCCTTGATGCAGCGTTGTGCACCGAAACACTGCCTGTGTCGGGTCACTTAGAAAAGAGCTGATGTTCAAGGTGTATGAATAAAGAAATTATGTCCCGATTTTGAAGGCTCCTGGTGGTTTTTTTCCCATTACTTGGACTTTGTGCTGTACTTTGGACCCTCCCCTTGTTGCTTTGTCTCTATTTGATTAAACCATCCTTTAATCTAACTTGAGGAGATTCTGAGGTAAATGCCCTATTTTGTTATCTGCTGCTTCAAAATGCTTATATTTCTCACCTTGAGGCAACATCTAATCTAATCCTAGAAGATTGTAAGCTCTTTGAGCAGGGACTGTCTTTCTTCTATGTTTGTACAGCGCTGCGTATGCCTTGTAGCGCTATAGAAATGCTAAATAGTAGTAGTAGTAAGATGAATGTGTGCATTTTGAGATATCTATAATAAATATTAGATTTTCTCTCTCTCCCCTTGATTGAATTGTTTTAACAACAGTGCTCGTCTTTATATAAAACTGATTTATAAACAATGAGGTTTTTCTCAAATAGTAGGATCATATTATGTAGAGCCAAAAACATGGGTATATTTATACATCAAGATATGCAGGAAACTGGAATATTAAAAAAAAAAAAAAAAAAAAACATAGAGGATGATAAAAAGGCAGTGGCGTAGGAAGGGGGGGGGGGGCGGGAGGAGCGGTCCGCCCCAGGTGCACGCACTCGGGGGGTGCCGGCCCCGCTGGTTCCCTGCTCCCTCTGCCCCGGAACAGGTTACTTCCTGTTCCGGGGCAGAGAGAGCAGGGAACCAGCGGGGCCGACGCAGCTCCGAGTGACGTGCACTTGGGGCGGATCGGCCCTCCCGCAGGTAAGAATGCGGTCCGGGGGGGGGTTGCGCTCTGGGGGGTGCGCGCCGCAGGGGGGGGGTCGCGCCGTGCTGCACCCGGGGGGGGGGGGGGGGGTACGCAGCGGTGACCCACCCCAGGTGCCATTAGCCCTCGCTACAGCACTGTAAAAAGGGTCACTAATCTAGGAAAAGTGTGGTGAAATCTGACCAGGTTTTAATGTGGGACTTCCCCATGCATTAAGCCCAGATTTAGGGCCTCTTTTTGCAAAGCTAATGACATTAACACCTGACCTGCATTAAAATATTTTTAATTCCCCATAAGTGCCATGTTAAGGGCCCCTTTTACAAAGTGTCAGTACACGTACCACTGTTTTGCCACGCACCAATCCAGGAGCCCAGCGGTAGTGCCTGCCCCAATGTGCACCATTTCTTTGTTTTACCTGTTCTTTGCAGTGTGTTACTAATGCCTCCTACTACTACTACTACTATTTAGCATTTCTATAGCGCTACAAGGCGTAGGCAGCGCTGCACAAACATAGAAGAAAGACAGTCCCTGCTCAAAGAGCTTACAATCTAATAGACAAAAGATAAAGCAAATCAAATCAATTAATGTGGACGGGAAGGAGGAGCGGAGGGTAGGTGGAGGCGAGTGGTTACGAGTCAAAAGCAATGTTAAAGAGGTGGGCTTTCAGTCTAGATTTAAAGGTGGCCAAGGATGGGGCAAGACGTAGGGGCTCAGGAAGTTTATTCCAGGCGTAGGGTGCAACGAGACAGAAGGCGCGAAATCTGGAGTTGGCAGTAGTGGAGAAGGGAACAGATAAGAAGGATTTATCCATGGAGCGGAGTGCACGGGAAGGGGTGTAGGGAAGGACGAGTGTGGAGAGATACTGGGGAGCAGCAGAGTGAGTACATTTATAGGTTAATAGAAGAAGTTTGAACAGGATGCGAAAACGGATAGGGAGCCAGTGAAGTGACTTGAGGAGAGGGGTAGTATGAGTAAAGCGACCCTGGTGGAAGACGAGACGGGCAGCAGAGTTTTGAACCGAAGAGGAAAGGTCAGGTCCGGGGGGGGGGGGGGGGGGGGGTCCCTCTCAAGCTCGGACCTTCTCGCTGGTACAGCAGAGGCTAGAACGTTACACCATTGGTACCCTTGCTAGTATGTCTGGAGGTCCTGTTGCAGCGGACGATATAGGAGCGTTTCCTGCTCTAGATTTGGAGGTTTCTCTCTCCCCTCCAAACGCCAACCCTCTTCCATGTCCAGCAGCTGCTCCTACCACGCCTGTGGTGACTCAGGAAGTGGAAGTTGTGTAACTGAGTCCCACTAAGGAGGGGGCTGGTTTGGAGAAGAAGCTTGCCATGAATTCCATGAAAGGGGTTGGAGGTACATCATTCCCCTCTACAGGGGTGACCTTGGAACATATCTGGAGAGGTCTTCAGTCTTGGAACACCACTGTGGCTGAATCTATTATTGAGGTAAAACCTTTATTGATTAAAATTCAAGAGTTGGCATCTGTTATGGACAGTGTTAAGGTGGACTGTTCTAATCAATTTCAACATTAAAAGGAGGAAGTGAAAGTTCTACAGGACTTCAAATCAACAATGGCTAAGGACAAATTGTTTTTGCATATAAAAATAGAACAGCTGGAAAATTATAATAGGAGATTAAATCTCCGCTTGATTGATTTTTCTAAGCCTGCTGGCATGCTTCCCGGTGATTTATTCAGGAAATTTTTGATTGAAGTTTTACGTTTTACCTCTGAAACTATACCTCCTTGGAATAAAATATACTTCATACCTACTGCCACTAAGGAGCCAGGGAACGTTGGATCACAAATTGTACGAGCTAAAGAAGGTGATTTGGACTTGAACAATTTGTCCGCTGTGTTGGAGGAATCAATATCAGATGTTACAGAAAGAGCCACCTTGGTAATATCTTTTGTATTTGAGCAAGATCTTAATCATGTAATGAGACTTTATTTTTGGAATGTTAAGACCTTTGTTTCATGGCCAAAAGGTCTGGATTTATTCTGACGTTACAAAATCAACTCAAGAAAGAAGGAAGGCATTTCTTGCCATGAGACAAGAGACTAAAGATATTGGGGCTTCTTTTTTTATTATCCTATCCATGCAAGTGTTTGATTAAATATGGTGGGACTATATATATATATATATATATATATATATATATAGATATAGATATAGATATAGATATATATAGATATATCTAGATATATATATATATATATTTTAGCCCAGAACAACTATGGTCTTTTCTGGATATGAAACAAGTTCCAGGAAAGATGACGTTTAATGTGAGCAAGTGCAAAATTGATGCATGTGGGAAAGAGGAACCCGAATTATAGCTATGTCATGCAAGGTTCCATGTTAGGAGTCACAGACCAAGAAAGGGATCTAGGTGTCGTAGTTAATGATACGTTGAAACCATCTGCTCAGTGTGCTGCTGCGGCTAAGAAAGCAAATAGAATGTTAGGTATTATTAGGAAAGGAATGGAAAACAAAAATGAGGATGTTATAATGCCTTTGTATCGCTCCATGGTGCGACCGCACCTCGAATATTGTGTTCAATTCTGGTTGCTGCGTCTCAAAAAAGATATAGTGGAATTAGAAAAGGTACAGAGAAGGGCGATGAAAATGATAAATGGGAAGGGACAACTTCCCTATGAGGAAAGGCTAAAGCGGCTAGGGCTCTTCAGCTTGGAGAAAAGGCGGCTGAGGGGAGATATGACAGAGGTCTATAAAATAATGAGTGGAGTTGAATGGGTAGATGTGACTAAGGGGCATGCAATGAAGCTACAATGTAGTAAATTTAAAACGAATTGGAGAAAATGTTTCTTCACTCAATGTAGTGTAACAGAGAGAGGGAGTGAAACACACACAAAAAAAGCCAAAAAACACAACAAAAAGCACCAGGGGCCTTCAAAGAAAAGGGATCAAGTCCTTAATTGTATACGTTGATGAAGCATTTAAGCATTGCTTCATCAACGTATACAATTAAAGACTTGATCCCTTTTCTTTGAAGGCCCCTGGTGCTTTTTGTTGTGTTTCTTCACTCAATGTGTAATTAAACTCTGGAATTCGCTGCCAGAGAATGTGATAAAGGCGGTTAGCTTAGCGGAGTTTTAAAAAAGTTTGGACGGCTTCCTAAAGGAAAAGTCCATAGACCATTATTAAATGGACTTGGGGAAATCCACTATTTCTGGGAAAAGCAGTATAAAATGTTTTGCACTTTTTTGGGATCTTGCCATGTATTTGTGACCTGGATTGGCCACTGTTGGAAACAGGATGCTGGGCTTGATGGATCTTTGGTCTTTCCCAGTATGGCATTACTTATGTACTTATGTAAAGAAGATTGAAGTTCAAATTGGACATTTACAGGGTGTATTAGTGTCTGTAGGCCTTTACCCTAGATAATTCCTTAATAGGTGTATGCATAGGCGGTCGGTGACCCAACTGTTTGGGGAGGCTAAAGGGGGTGGGGTTAGGGGTGGGGCCAGGGGTGGAGCTTAAATCCATAATTGTCTGATAACACACAGAAAAAAAAATAAAAGTCACAATTAATACCTTTTATTAAATTTAGATATTAGATATGCATCATATGTCAAAGAATAAAGTGGTTGCTCAAAGCATATACTAACCACAATTGCTCAACTGCAAAACACTATGCACAACTTTGTGCAAAAACACACTCAGAAGCTTACTGTACCATAAATATTACACTGGGCAGAACCTAATACACCAATATATCATCCACACGGAAAATGCAGACCGTCAACAATATGAAACAAGGGATCATAATATCACAATTCTCATGTAGAGCCACAAAACATCCTAATTCATGTTTAATGTGGGATAAAATGCCATAAATAAGTAAATAAATATAAACTTTTAATGTTGAGCACCTGATTCTCAAAGTGGACATATTCCAAACACTATAATGAAAATAAAATGATCTTTTCTACCTTTGTTGTCTGGTGATTTTTTCTGATCATGCTGGTCCAGTATCTGATTCTGCTGCTATCTGTCCTCTTAACTTCATTTCCAGGGCTTCCTTTCCATTTATTTCTTTACTTTCCGCCTTTCTTCTTCATTTCTTGTCCTACATCCGTAAAAGCTGGGTCCTCCGCAGACTTGACTGTCCAGTGGATCCAGCTTCTGCGTATTTTCTCCATCCATGTGCAGTTTTTCTCCTCTCTTCCTTTTCCCTCATCTCATCTCCTTCCTCTCTCTTCCCGCCCCTCCCCTCTATGTCCAGCAATTTCTCCTCTCTCCCTGGGCCCAGTCCTCCCATCCATGTCCATCCATGCTCCTCTCTCCCCTGCCCCCTCCATTCATCCATATCCAGCAATTCCCCTCTCTCCCTGGGCCCTGACCTCCCATCCATGCTCCTCTCTCCCCTGCCCCCTCCATTCACTCATATCCAGCAATTCCCCTCTCTCCTTGAGCCCTGCCCTGCCCTCCCATCCATGTTCATCCATGCTCCTCCTCTCTCCCCTGCCCCCCTCCATTCACCCATATCCAGCAATTCTCCTCTCTCCCTGAGCCCTGCCATCCCATCCATCTCCCTCTCTCCCCTGCCCCAACTGCCCACCCTCTTCTCCCCCCCCCCCAAGATCCCTTTGCTTTTTTTTTTCTTTTAAATTTACCTCCGAGTCCGACAGCACAGTGTCAGTGAAAGCGCTCCCAGTGAAAGCGCTTCTCTTCGCTCAGTGTCCCGCCATCTTCTGACGTCATGACGTCAGAAGAAGTTGGGACACTGAGCGAAGAGAAGCGCTTTTACTGACGCTGTCACTGCGCTTCCGGACTCGGAGGTAAAATTTAAAAGAAAAAAAAAGCAAAGGGATCTTGGGGGAGAGAAGAGGGCGGGCAGTTGAGACATGGGAGCGGGAGAGTGAGGTAAGCATGGCGTGGTGGAGCCCTCCAGAGGTCAGCGTCCCCCTGCCATGCTTACCGTGTTGTTGGGCCGGCCCTGGGTGCAAGACTCGCGCAGGAGGACGGCTGGCTGGGGAGGCTTTGCCTATGGGTGTATGCCTTTAGTTTTCTGTTTCACTCCCCCCAAGTTTTTGAGGTCTAGGAAGGGATATTTATAGTTTTCTTCTTTCTTTTTTTTTTTTGTAATGACTATTATACTTGTTTACCTCTTAAACATAATTTTATTTATATTGTTAAAGGAGTTTTATTGCTTGAATTTGTTTCTTGCCAGTTTTCCTGAGCAAGTGGATACTTGTGTATTGTATTGTTGAAAGTTAAAAATGAAATTATAAAAATACGTTTTTACTATGCTGTTAGCATACACTAATTTTGCAGTTACTGCAGGACACCTGAGCCCGTCCTGTGGTACACCATTTTAAGCTGCATTAGGTGCATGTTGGCACCGAATTCAGGTTAGTAAAAGGGCCCCTGAGTGAGCGAGAAGGCACTTATTTTGGCAATATTTTACAAAGACACATATGTGCCTTTGGGCTCCTTTTACTAAGGTGCGATGACGATGAGCGTGGCGTAGCCACAGGTGGGCCTGGGTGGGCCAGGGCCCACCCATTTAGGGCTCGGGCCCACCCAACAGTAGCACATGTTTAGCGGTAGCTGGTGAGGATCAAAAGCTCAGCCACCTGAAGGCTTCTCCATGATGGTAACGAAAACACTATACCCCCACAATACTGGCACCTGAGCATGCTCATTTTTCAGCGCATGCCTGCTGCACACTGCCAAGGTGGAAAGAAGTGTTTTCTTACCAGGTGAGATATTTTTTGGTAGTGGTTGGGGGGGGGGGGGG